>NW_015150482.1:1964516-2041354 GCF_000732505.1 Cyprinodon variegatus
TGCCAAGAGCGAGCAGATGCATTATCCTCAAAACAGAACTGTTTGGGAGCAATGAAATGCAGGGAGATGTATGCCGTCAGTGCATCAACCAGAGGCGGAAGGCTTAAGCAAAATAAAGATGGCTGTGCCGGTTTTAGCTGAAATACCCTCTACTCTATTTCTTTATAAAAAAACAGCAAAAGGACAGGATTTGTGCCTTTTAGGATGAGAAAGATGTTTGCGTGTTCCTCCCGGTACCGCTGCTGCTGTGATTGGCTTAAAACTCAGCATAGGAGGCAGATATCCAATAAGCTCCAAGAATCGTTCTGAATGTCTCTCCCTTTTCTGAACACTTTCTACATGTTGATTTCCAGATATATAAGTGTAGTACAATTTGAATTCTGCACCGTTCAATCTGGCTTATGGCAGGTTACTTATTTGGATTTTATCAGGAAGCATCTGTATCCCATAATCAACTAGCATCACTGGCTAATCATCAGCTGATTCAGAGGAAAGAACTTGCCACAGCTGCTGTAGTTCACACTTCATCACATGAGATAAAACTTTTGAGAGTCTCAGACTATGAGTTTAAGTCAAGTTTGAAGTCTTTAGAGCAAAAGTCTTTATTCTCTTCTGTTTGCTATTGAGTCTCAAACTCGAGCTGCCATCTCTGCCTTCAATCAGTTTTAGCTCAAGGCTCCAACCCACCACTCGCCGGCCTGCAAGTCACATTAGTGTTGTTAGACTAATGAAAGAACGTTAGTTCTATTTGCTCTTTTTGTTTTGAGAACCGCTCACCCCTTAGGCTACTCTTCCATGCTCACACAATCATATCTGCACTGCTATCTCTTTACATTAGGTCTGTGTCAGCAGCAGCAGCATGAGAAATGGGGGCGAGCTCTGTCCTCAGTTTCCAGATATGGGCTGTGAGCCCAGATGTAAACAGTTTCAGAGAAAGTTTCCAGTTTCATCTGTTTTTGTCGCTTCTGGAAAGGTGGCATGATGAGTATTCCCACAGGAGGTGGCAGTACTTGAAGCCCTGGTGTCCCGCGCCTCCTTTCTATCCTCCTTACCTGATGACGTGGGCCTTATCGTTCCATCTGTTCAGCCACCCCCTCCTCCTCATTGTTTGGGGATTAAGTGCACTCATTGTGAGGCACACAGCGCTAAATATGGAGCTCTCTGACACAATTTTCTCCCACATAAAAGTGGCTTAATTAGAACTGAGCTTATATTATGTCTTATGCATGCGGAGGAAAATGCAGAAAGATAACGTTCTTTTTAGGTAAGGGGCATTGGAGAAGTATTTCTCTCAAACTTATTCCTCAAACACCCACAAACATTGACATATGTAATTGAAATTTGGTATGATAGACCGACACGCATGAGTGACCTGAAAACCAGAAAACTGTGAAATGTGTTTGGTTTTTTAGCCACCTATACACTGACACTTCTAAATAAACCCATTGCAACTAGAGGCTATGTAACTAGTAATTAATTGCCTCTGCATGTTTGATTCTCTGTATAAATCAGATCTGAACATTCTTTTATATTACGATTACTGGTGAAAAACACAAAAGTATGATATCACATTCACAAAGGACAGCTAGAATGCCGAGTTTGAAATTTTAGTTCCAGTGTCTTCTAACTCTCTCTTCAAAATATTTTGGTTTGAGGAGGTGAATGAAGCTATAGCTCCAAGAGATTGGTCAACATTGAGCACATTGAGAAAATTGAGCAACAATAGTAAGAAAATGTATGCAGAACTATCCTGACTGCAATGTTCATCCATCCATCCATCTTCTTTCGCTTATCCGGCATCGGGTCGCGGGGGTAGCAGCTTCAGTAGGGAGGCCCAGACGTCCCTCTCCCCTGCCACTTGGTCCAGTTCCTCCGGGGGAATACCAAGGCGTTCCCATGCCAACCTAGAAACATAGTCCCTCCAGCGTGTCTTTGGTCTCCCTCTGGGTCTCCTCCCGATGGGACGTGCCTGGAACACCTCACCAGAGAGACATCCAGGAAGCATCCTAACCAGATGTCCGAGCCCACAAAAACTGGCTCTTCTCAACATGAAGGAGCAGCTTTACTTTAAATCCTCCCCGGATGACTAAGCCCTAACTCTAAGGGACAGCCCAGACACAAAACAAAGAAAGTTCATTTTGGCTGCCTGTATCCGGGATCTCCTTCTTTCAGTCATGACCCATAGCTCATGACCATAGATGAGGGTTGGAACATAGTTTGACCGGCAAATCATAAGCTTTGCCTTTCAGCTTGGCTCTCTCTTCATTACAACGGACCGGTACAGCGCCCACTTCACAGCAAACGTTGCACCAATCCACCTGTCGATCTCCTCCTCCATCTTTCTGTTATTTGTGAACAAGACCCCAAGATACTTAAACTCCTCCACTAGGGGCAGTACATCCTCCCCAACCCAGAGAAGGCACTCTACCATTTTCCAGTTCAAGACCACGGTCTCGGATTTGGAGGCACTGATCCTCATCCCAGCCACTTCACACTCGGCTGCGAACCGCTCCATTGAGAGCTGTAGATCTTGGCCTGAGGAAGCCAATGGAACCACGTCATCTGCAAATAACACACGCGATCCTAATGCCACCAAAACGGATCTCTCAACAATTTGGCTGTGTCAAGAGATTCTGTCCAAAAAAATTAAGAACAGAATCGGTGACTAAGGGCATCCTTGGCGGAGTCCAACCCTCACCAAAAACAAGTCCAACTTACTGCTGGCAATGCAGACCAGGCTCTGACACCGGTCATACAGAGACCTTATAAAAGGGTGCAGTACTCCATACTCGCGGAGTACCCTCCACAGGAACCCCCAATGGTCATATGCCTTCTCCAGATCCGCAAAACACATGTAGACTGGTTGGGCAAACTCCCATGCACTCTCCAGGATTCTGGAGTTCTATAATATCTCTAAGATACTAAAATTTTATATTTTCCTCACAATGTCCAGCATTGGTATGTGAAGAGATCTACGTAAGGTGAGATAATCACGTCAGGCAAAAAAATATAAATTTTATAACAATACTAAATTGAAACGTATTTATGTGTCAATAACTCCAATTTAAAATAAAAGGCAAGACTTGAAAATCAATTATTTAAAGATGTTCTCTATCCAGTCTGACTGAGCTTGGGGTATTCTGCAATGAAGAAATGGTTAAAATGTAATTCTTCAGATGTAAAATGATAGTACAGATGTTTAAATGCTCAGAACAAAGAGAAACCATCAGTGAAAGGCTTGCCCTGGATTTTCACACTATATCTGCTTTTTTATTTCAGTCTCACGTGTATTTTAGTCAATTTGCTGCGTGAATTTAATGGACAGTAGTCTTTTTTCAAATATTGATGACTAGCATCTTTATTTCTAATACATTACCACTGAAAATTATGCTTCTTCTGTTGATCTTTCCTAGTAAAATTAAATTAGAATAAAGAGCTGGAATTACAATAAAAAACTCACTACACAGCTTTGAATTTTATTTGTAACACCTACATAAAATGTATGTTCTAGAGGGTATGGCCAACATTCTTACATTTATATCAGTTAGGATAAGGGTAATCTTTTAGGTAATCCTATTAAAAAAACACTGAGGCTTGATTATTTTAAATATTCAAAAGAAGAAAAGGCTCATGGAGTTTGAAGACTTTTGCAAGGAACTGTAAATATGCAAATCATCCTTCTGTCGACCTGTAGCTATGCACAGACTTGACACACTTGTCTGCAAAGTTAGAGAGAAATCAGAGTTTGATCCCTTCCACTGTGGAAGTAAGAATATTCCAACATATTTTGCAAACCCTCTGACAGCATGAAAGAGGTGACGCCTTCGGTCCACAGTGAGCCGCCGTCACAAAGAGAGGATGACCTTGCCTTTGGCCTCTTGGCTGTCTGACAAAGCAATCCCCATGCTGTAGTGCTGTATGGCTGTCCTCTAAATGAAAGTAGCTGAGAGGCGAAGGGCAAAGAAGCCTATGGAATATCAATGTGCGATGCTCTCAATTAAGATTAAAGCTTCGAATGGAATCCTATGGAGCTGCTTCCCTAAGAAATGCTTGACATTTTACCCTTGCTGACTAGATAGAAAAAAAAGGGTCCACCACTAACTAGCTGCCCCCTCCTCAGTTGTGTCTTCTTTCTCTGAATTTGCTCTGTAGATATTGACTTGGGCTACAGTCACACTTCTGAGAAATAAGTGAAATGGATCATCTTACTGCCCGTGGATGATAAGAATGCTGAAATATGAAAAAGCATCAGGATCAGCAAAATGACAAACTGGGACTGGGGGGGGTGGTATGAGGCAGTCATGATAAACCCTCGGAGACGAATTCCCTACAGCTACAGACGGAGAAATGAGGAGCAGTAAGGGTGGGGAATGGAAAAAAAACAACAGAAAATATATATCTCCTGCGTGCTTTAAATGAATGTTTAAAATAGACACTCATTAATTTAAAATACATGTATCCCCTTAGAGCCAAGAACCTGAGCAGGCTGCACCTGCACGACTTTTATACGGATAAAGCCCCTCAGCAGGAGGATTTGTCTCTTAAAAAGTACTCTATGATCTGAAGTGAAGTAGATTTATTACATGTGAACATCACTCAGCTTCGGTGTAACAAATGAAGCAGGCCAACTCGCTTTTTTTTTTTTTCCCCTGCACGTTTTCTGCCACTTAGCAGTGCGTTTCAAAGCAGCAATTTCTGAGCTTTGTTCCTTTAAATCAATACGACGTTTTAGCAGTTTGTTAAGATTCAGCAGATGTCGTTTCTGGCTGTAGGTTTGAATATGAAATACGAGCTGGTATTTACTTGGAACGGGGCAGTGCATTTCCCGGTGATTTACAGAGCTCGATGTTGGTTGTTTGCCTCTGATCTCGAAGATTAATACAGATTATGATGATGTTTGCAATGTGTGGATCTGCCAGTGCCATCACATATGCAGTAAGTATTGCCAGCACTTCTTTTATTTGTATTATATCAGAGTAAAATAAATATAAGATACATCATATTAAATAAACATTTCATCCAAGCTGTCAAATTAGTCAGCAGGACAGTTTTGCTCATTTTACTGAAAGCATTATAACTCTAGGTGGAGCAAAGCAATACACATAAGGCTGATCTAATGTTTTGTTGCTTAAAGTAAGACAGGCGAGACTAATAATGAATACAGTGAAGAAAATAGGATCAAAATGGTGGCGAGCGTGTAAACTCCACCCTTGATAAACAGAATTCCACATCACGCTCCAACTCTGCAGTTAACTGAATCAATGCAATTCCACTTGTGCTGATCTTGCAGACTGAGCCCCTTCCCCCCATCGTTCCCTCTCTTTCTCTATCTCCCCCTCTCAAACACACACACACAAACACAGACATGCATATACATCTGTCTCTCTCCATGCACAGGTCTACCCATCGTACCACATTAGCAACAGAAGCCATCAAACAATCAAGACAAGGCATGTGTATGAGACGTCAGGCCAATTTGTTTCCTTCTCTGAGCTACATCACATTAGCAGGGTGGCTATACCCTTGAGCTAAATCCAAGTTCACCCAGCTGAAGCGCGCTGCTGGACAGCAGGGCAGCCATGTCAGCACTTTTCAGATGGCTGCTGACATGTATCCACTAGACTGACATGTATGAAACAGGCCTGACAGTTAAAGAAATCCATGAAAACAAAATGGTCTTCTGAATTTTTCTTGTTTTTGTTAAGACCTGAAGCCTAAAAATTGAAGAGAAAGTCTGGAAAAAAATTAGACAAAAAAATGCTTACTTTAGTCAGAGTCTGGACATTGGGTTAAACTATCAAATAAAAGCAAGGAAGTAGATACACCCACTCGACAATTTATAGGTACACCTGTTGGGCTTGTAACCTTAAAGACTGGGGTCAAAAGTTAGTGAACAAGAGAAAAAAAGCTTTCTTTTTTTAAATAGGAGGACTTGTTTGTTATTATAGACAAAAAACTTGTCATGATCTTGGGGCTGATGACGGCTCTGATTACTCATTTCATTCACCTGCCTAGCTCCGCCCAGTTTTTCATTACCGCTCATCTGATCCACCTGCTTCAGCCTCTTTTTAACCAGCTTTAAACCAGTCACCAGATTATTTGAGCCTTTAGTGAGAGCTCTGTAATGTACCTGAGTGTTTCTGATAACTTGATCCTGACCCGTTCTTCCTCTGGACCTCTGAGCCTACCTGTCCCCATTCTGATCTGTTTGCCTGACCTGTCCTGGGCCTCTGCTGGATTTCTGCCTGTGTACGGTACCTGGATCTGATTCCTGACACCGTCCTGGATTTCCCTTCGGCACCTCTTCAGATTTATGATCCCCTTTCTCTGACTCCCGAACACGTCCTTGATACCGGCTTTGGCTTCACCCTCTGGATTATCCTGCCTTCCTTCGCGTGCTCGGTTCTGATATCCTGCCTGTCCTCTGACCTCCAGGACTTCAGCATGTGGGACCCTCTCTGTGATGTCCGCCACATCTTGTTGGCACTAGGCTGGAACCAACCTCATCCTTGGGCACGGACTGTACTTAAAGACCAGGTTAGTGACTCACACGTTCATTATCTTCCTCTGTCAGATAGACGCAGTCACTAACCTGTGCTCTCCCCCTGCATAGGTTCCTGCATTAGATGCCAATGCTGTTCTCTGCAGTTCCATCTTAAACAAATGTTTGTTAAACCTAACTGCCTCTTTGCCTCAAATTGGTTATTTTATTCTAAGCCTTACAAAACCAGTGAAGTCACACCAAGTGATTGGCTATCATCAAACAGGAGATAAAGAGATGCTATTTTGTTTACATTTAGCAACTTTTGTTGTCATCTCCAATGACAAAGAGATGTGTAGCAATACTTTGCTCTCTAGATGGCAGTGGCTCTTTCAATGGCCTAAAAAAAGCCTGAAAACTCCTCATCGAGGAAAGTTTTCATTCATTCATTCATATCTCAACATTCTGATGAGATATTGGGCTTGGACATATGGGATAGCAGTTACAAGACCTGTTCGTTGACTGGATGCTGTTCATCATCCATTTAAATATGCTCACTTGATGAAGATCCATATGTATTCACCATCATTATCCTTCTCAGTGGATATTCACTATGTTGGCTAGCCAATGTTCCAGAGTGACGTCATATTTCTGGAAAAAAGTATAACCAGCAAGTGTGTTTTTAATCATTAGTACCTAAATATCTCAAGATTCTAATACTGATGGTACTTAAAAACAGTAGAGCACTTCCATTTAAACGTTTCATCCCATCTTTGAATAGTGTATCAGCAGCACCTGCATGCATCCATTTAGGCATTGATATGTGCCAAAGTTTGAACCAAGCATAAGAATGAGAACAAAATAAGTGATTCAACTGATATTAAACATGGTACGGTTCTTATTTCAGACACCACAGAAGTGCTGGGAGTTTCACACCTAGGTTTATGGGGACTGAAAAAGTGTGAAAAAAAAACATTGAGTGGCATTCATGTGGACAAAAGGCCTGGTCAGGGGTCAGAGAAGAATGATGGTCTGTACAGCAAGTCACAAAGCTCCTTGTTACAACAAAGGTATGCACAGTACCATATCTGAGAGCACAACACACCAAACCCCAAAGGAAACTTAGTACAGCAGCAGAAGACCACATAATGTGACAGTCCAGTTAGGTAAAATTATGAAGCTGGGAATCCATCTCGAAGATTTTCACCAAAACACTGTATATACAATAAAAGTTTGCAAAAACATTGTTATCATGAGTTTTTATCTTATCTGCAGAATTTAAATGGCAGCATTACTAATGAATGGCTATTCTTGCCTCTTGACTATTACTGCTAAGCATGTCCATCCCTTTACGACTCCAGTGTAAATACCTACCCATCTTCTGATGGTCCCAGTAGTATAATGTTCTATGTCAAACAGCTAATATCATCTCAACAGTCATTTGAACATGACAACGAAGCTGGTACACTCTAGTTCCCCTAATAATGACCAGACCTTAATCCTATACAGCACCTTTGGGATGTTGGGGAACAAAAGCAACATCCCAGATGTACAGCCGACAAATTTGTGATAACTACGAGAAGCTCTCATGTCCATAATCACCAAAGTCTCTAAGGAAGGTTTCTAGAATCCTTCTTTGAATCAATGTCATGAAAAGTTAATGCAAGCAAAGGGGGTCAAATCTGGTACTAGCAAGATATACCTAAGAAAGTGGATGATAAGTGTGTGCTTTCTATCTCATCAGGATATTGTAACCCTCAACAGATTTACCTCTTTGGTCTCACTGGAGAAGAAGATGAATGTGACTTAGAGCGGTCGGTCAATAGTTCAATTATCTGCTGTCTGTCTTGCTTAATTAAACATATAAGTGGCCACCGGAGATGCAATGATAGCCATCATCTTTTCAATGGATCCATTGGATTTGGCAGATCCACCGCTTGACCCTGGTGTGGATTGACCACCATTACATCCTGCAGCTGTATCAACCCCATCCCACTTCTCTCTCCTGTCGCATGTCTGTGGCTCTCAGCTTTCATCCCAAAAAAACTGTAGGAGGAAAAAATGCAATTACTGTGAGATTATCATACTGCTTCCGTTTGACTTTTCTGACTGAATTCATGAATACATATGAATCCATCTTGCATCTCAATCTGAAACGCCCCTCCCTGCTTCCCCACTCTCTTCTCTGAATGTGTCACATCTGTGTTTGCCTGGTGGTATTTTCTTTGTTTCTTCAAAAGTGTATTCCCAAAGGAAGATGCAGTAGTACCCTGAAAAAGCTTGCGCCATATATTTCTAAAATAATGAAGCATCAAAAATCTCTGCTTACTTTTTCTGCTGTAAAAAAAATCCCTGAATTGTATTCCTGCCATTTTAAAGCAAAAAATGTGAGGTTGGGGTCAAAGCTGCCAAATGTCAGAGAAAGCTCCACCTGTTTTCGTTTAATGACCTGTTTGATTACCTGTTTTTGTTTTTTTTTCCTTTTTCTTTTGTAAATGTACACATCCTGTATATTTAATTAAAACCTTAGACAGGCATTTGCTTCAATATTCCGCGTTTTTTTTTTTTTTTAAAAGCCTTCAAAGGCTAGAAGAAATTCAAAGCTTTAATTCAACCCGGTGAGACTCACACAGAGAAAAGCTGCGATAAGAAAAGTTTTACTGACATGAATGAAATAGGTTTTTTGGCGCTCGGGCCCCAGCAGAAGACTGTGATGCTGTGAATTGGCTTTCACCTGGATGAGTAACCTAGGAAAAGAAATAGAGCAGTCTTCCCCCTGGGGCACCTACACATGAGAGAGACTGAGAATAGTCTGAGAGTGAGGGAGGAGATGATGCAGAGGTGGGTGAAAGTCTGCTGGAATGCTGGAGGGAGGCTAGGCTAGGAGCTAAATGAAGGGGATCTTGAAAGATGATTGGCTTCAGAGGAAGTGCAGCCCAGACATTTATTGGCTGAAGCTAAACGAGGGACATTGCAGGTGGTTCAGGTAAAACTAATAAGATTCTTCAAGATAGAATTTTCGCTTAAGCTTCATTACACAACATAGGTGGCAACAGAGTCAACATTAACGACATTAAAAGCCAAAAGAAGTTGCTGACCTTTACTTATAGAATGCACTGATATCTGAAGGACCTCCTTTTTGTACTAATGTTGTTCATTAATTGTTATAGCCTACTCTCAGGACATCCCGACAAGAGTGAGGACAGACACATTCATGCTGTTAGACTAAATGAAACTAGCCTCCAAGTTTCTTTATTTCCTCTTAACATTGAATTATTTTTTTAACTCCAAGCTGGAAACTCCACCCTAGATTTAATCTGAGAAATCTGGTCACCTTAGGGCATGGCCAGAGTTAGCCCTGTATGTGATCATTTTTTATTACTCTCTGAATATACAGTTTGGAGAGTACCTGTCCAGCATTGTCTGGGCGAGGGGGCAGGGTACAACCTGATAGCTTAACAGTCTAACGCACTATAGTGCAACACAGAGCACATTCACCATAGTTAAAGAAGAAACTCTTTCAAATCTCTGTTTTTATGTAGATGGGAGATTTAAGCAGAGATAACCTTTTAAAAAGGGGTAATAGATGTAATAGCACCTAAGTTTTCTTCACAAGCTTAACAAACAGTGTTTGAATGTCTCTAGACAAAACAATGGGTTAAAACAAATCCAAAATAGTTTATTTTGCCATATTGAGAGATAACTGATTATGAACCTCTCCATTGGTTCATCCTGATCACGCATCAGTGTTTTGTTTTTTCTTTAGTGTTTGTGTTCAGTTTGGGGTTTTGATTATTATCATTATCTTGCCATAATGAGTAATTCCTTAGTTCTGAACATTATTGTAGTTTAGGTCTTGCTAGTTCTTTCCTATTTGTTTTTTATGTTTTCTGTGCTCTATGCATTTTAGTTTATTATGTTAAATAATTATCCTTTCTTTGTAGCTCCTTTGGTGTTTTGTTTCAACTCCATTCTGCTCTTTATTGGTCTAATTCCAAAGTCCTCTGCCTCGGTCGTCTCTCTCAGCTGTTGATTATTCCCCAAACTAGATGTTTATCACGCCTCCTCTGTGTTAAAGCTCCCAGGTTTATATTTTCCCTCGCATGATTCTTTTACAACACACACTCTGATTTCATGTCCTGCATGCTTTGTGCCATTTCCATAAATTCTGTAAAATTTGGTTTTGCTAGTATTTGAGTCCTTCTGAACAGAAAAAAAACAAAACAATTACACTGTAAGAAAAACATAACCTGTCTGTATTTATTTTACGACCAATCTATGGTCAAAGTTTGAATGCTGAGCAAAGATAACTCATGCTTGTGCTAACTACTTAGCAGCTCAAAGGCTAATGCTATCTTACACAACATAGTTTGTCTTCTAACAGTTGCTTTCTTTCCTCCTGTGAAATCCATCGTCTCATATTGTGGGATTCAGAACCTCAGTCTATAAAGTATCATGGGACTCTTTCTTCGCTCTTTTCTAACCCTCACGTTTGTCACTCAGTGTTTTAATTTTTTATCCTAACAGCATAAAGCCAACAGTTAAGGGGTGCAGAGAGGTTTGCATCTTTGTTGGTCTATGAAGTGGGCAAGCAGGTTGGCTGCTGTGAACGAGAGAAGAAAAAAATATTTCAAATACATTGTTGGAATCCTAAATGAAGCAGTAAGCAAGAACAATTTACCTGATTTATCATATAACTCACCATAAAACATGTTGGATCTTATAAGTAGTAAACAAATTGCAGTACGGGAATGAATTAGAATGAAGTAGAGCCTCCTCTTAACTCCATTTACTCTTGGCATTGATTAAACCCTTCTCGCTTACGTCCATTCATCACATATTAATGGCATGCTTTTATTTATGAAGATACAGCACCATGAAAAAGTGTTGAGGTAGAGCGTAGCGTAGTTGTGGATCAGGAGCACCGCGAATGGAGGCTGTAGGTCCTTGAATCCTGAGCACTGAAGCATAGCATCATATCTTCCCCTCTTTTCTCTCTCTCCCTGCTTCCGGTCTGATTGATGTGAAAAGCCACTTGTGCTGTATTATCTTAAAAAGTTCATAATAAACAATATAAAAATCATCTAAATAGAATCTGGTTAAAATATGCAAAGTGAATCTGTCAGTCTCTGGAAAAGGTTACAAAGCCATTTCTAAAGCTTTGGGACTCCAATTTACAAGAGTAAGAGCCATTATCTACAAATGGAGAAATGTGGAACAGGGGAGAACCATCCCTGGAGTGGCTGGCCTAATAAAACATTTCAAAGAGCACATGGATGACTCATCCAGGAGGTCCCAGAAGAGCCCAGAGTATCATATGGAGCACTATAGGCCTTGTTTGGCTCAGTAATTATAAGCGTTCATGATTGCAACATACTGTAAAGTAGAGACTGAGTAAAGATTGCAATCAATGGAGAGTTTGAAGATAGACTGATAGATTTTCACTAGTTATTCTAACAATACATTCTACTCTCTGTTAGAAAATCCTGAAGTCCGGCCATCAGTTCTGGACCTCAATCTCTGGACCTTAAACATAAGTAAAGTCTTTTTGAATGGCTCCAAAACGAAGGCTTTGGATGGTCTATATTAGAGAATGAAATGTGATTAAGATTCTGAAATGTGAATCTAACCAGTTGGTTGATGTTTGGAAAAACCTCCAGTGTAGATGAGATAAAACAATTCTGCAAAAAAAAAAAAAAATCAGGACATGATTTCTCTGCGGCAGTGTTAAATAACCCTTCAACAGTCTTTGATGGCAGACGTTTGTTGTTTTTTTTTGTTTAATTTTTTGCAGGTTTGGCACACCTAGTTATTCTCATAATTTATTTCTTTGTTGTAAAAATAATTAAAAAAAAACAAAATTTTTATTTCATTTTTGTTGGATTTACAAAGATGGATTTGATGTTGCATAAAAATCCTTATTTCTGACAGTGTGACAGAAATAATGAAAATTAGAAGCAATTTTTAAGGAGCTAACTAGTTTTTACATTACTGTGATCCATCCTGTTGATATTTCTGCTTTATCTCTTTCATTTTAGCCTGAATCAGTTGTCTGGTTTTGTGATTGCTCAGATTAGTCCCATCTCTGGCCTCTGCTGGAGACTGTCATCAATGCACTTTAGGTCCAACTAAAAAAATGCCCTGTCATGTTGTTGACTGACTGTAAAGAAAGTGTACATAAATAAAACTGCTAAAACTACGAAACTCAATTTTCAACAACACACGATTCACAAAATCACGAACATCTTCCTTAATTTGCTATTCAGAGCTGCAGATGGGGAATTATCAGCATTTCCTCTAAAACCCTGGATTCAGCTTTTAAATTACAGATTAGTACACCATTGCTCCTTGAATATCTTCCGAATGAAAAGGTAAACAGCACACCACAACAAAACAGGCTGCTCTCCTTAAATGTAAGCTGCCACCAACCTTTGGACTTCAACACTACTCCTGTTAATAGCCCGAGCTGATGGATCATTTAAGAGGCAGCTGAAGCAGACAGATGGGTAATGGATTGCATGGCAAATCATTGCTGGGATCGATGAAGGACATGCATCAATACATGGATAGAGGGCTGCTGAAATAGACACCAGAGTTAATGTGGAACAGCGTAGAACATTATTGTGTTGTGCACGCAGCAGAGGAGGCTAATACAAGCAGGTACTTGCTGATAAGCTGTCCCTTTAAATAATGCAGGTGACAAACACTGATAAGTTGAACTTAAAGAAATAGTTCAGGATTTTAAAAATCAGACTATGTTAAGGGGTTATAGGCATCTGTTGTTAGCTGCAGTTTATTGAAGTACCCATTTAACAGAAAACAAACTAGCTAACCCTTCTGATTAGTTAAATCAGCTCCAGTCTATATGAATGTCTCAGTGGTTTATGCTTTGAAAACATTTTAACACTCATCGCTCTTTTAATGTGTTTTTTTTTTTTTTTTTTTTTTTTTTTACAAAAAGTGGGTGATAATTTAAACTGAGACTAGAGGTATGAGGTAGTAAGTCTTAAAATGGTCTTTCTGTGAGAAACTCCTAATGAGAACTGAACACACGAAAAAGGATTTCTGGTCAGAGTTTCAAATTAAGAGAGTTTGAAGATATCAATAATGTAAACATAAACTTAAACCAATTTCACATTTCAGACTTTATCAAGACCAATCTCAAAGCTAAAGGCTTATTTATGCTTTAATTTTTATTAAAATAGTGGTTATTATTAATTTGTAGCATTGTTTTGTAGCATTGTTTTGTAAAACTTCTATTTTATTTATTTATTTTCAATTTTTGTTTCTTGAACTTGACTTTAGTGAACCCCCATGCATACGCCCCTTCCTTCTGAAACTGGCCAATATGTGGTCATTTAAACTTACAATGCTCTTGTGACTTTATATGTTATAAGCTTCATCATCATGGAAAAGTAAAGAGTTAATTTTTAGTAGTTAGTTAAACCCTGTCATGTTTTTACAGACCTCATCAAATTCCAAAAGCTTCAGATGCGTGACCATATTGGACACACTGACAGTAATTAATAAAGCCATTCAAAGGGAACAACTGATATTTTTCTTAAAATATAAAATTTATTTTGGAGGGCATAGAGAATTGAATAAAAACAGCTGCAATACAAAAGAAAATGTATTTAATCAAGAATGAAGGAGTATTACAAAGAGGCAGATCGAATGAATGGGATATTTATTGCTTACTGGAGCTCAAAGAACCTAAAGCCCTTTAAGGATTTGGATATTAGCTACATTATATACAAACATATTGGAGATATAAAATAAAAGATCTGTGTGTTGTTCTTGACATGAGAGTCAAGCTTGTAAAATGCATGAAGCTTTGCACACAGAACAGGGAGGGAAATCTGAGGGAAAAGGAGTAGGGAAATCTGCAGACTTTGTGACAAGTAATGAAAGAGTTAAAAACATTTTAACAGGCATCGCAGCATCAAAAGGTGAAGGAGTGCTATACTGCACAAACACTGCATCCGGCTGAAATGCTACAACGGCCAAAGGGGCAACACTTACAAAACTACAAAACAATGCTGCCTTCTGAAACTGGCCTATATGTGCTACATATAGGCCAAAGGGGCAACACTTACCCTGAACATGCAAAGGATATGTACTTTAAAGTCATAACATTATATAAATAAGCATCACAACTACCATGTGTTACACCTGCCTTTGCAAAATCTACAGAAAGCAAATTAGCAGTTTACATTTTTTCTCATGGATATTTTGAGAAAGCTTAATTGGCCACAAACTTTTCCTCTGCTCTTATCTGGCAACTTCTACTATTCCTCTTTAATATGACTGTACATCTGGTTTGACCACATAATGCAAAAACACATTGAAAACATGTAAGTTAGATAACCTTGTATAGAAGCACTGGCGAAAACTAAAACAAAAACATCTATTTAAATCGACAGAGATATAACGTAGACAAGTTATTTTCTATAATTCATAATAATCCTGAATTTTTCCTGACTTGTTTTCTTAAAATCACCATAAACATAAATGTAAATGCATCACATTTCCTGTTCTTAGATTCACAGGAAGATCCCAACTACCTGTTTCCCCATGAAAAAAAAATCTAATCCTTCTTTGGGAAATTACAAAAAAGATTTAACCTCTTGACACCAATTGTTGCAAATATAAAACAAACCCTTTGCGTGCACAGCTAAAATAGCATGTAGTGCCAGTTACTGCACATTCAGGCTGAGTCCGAACGTCCGCCCTAAACACAATATAGGGCCCTATACAGTGGTTACGCCATTTTAGATGAGTGTCCGAATATCTAGTAGATGAAAAAGTAGGGGACTCAAAATTTCCACAATGCACCTTGAAAAAACGTGATCATCCATGGTCACTAGATTAGCAGGAATACTTTGTGAGGAGAGCTCCTCGCAAAGCATCATGGGATTTGCTGTCACCGCGGCCCACTGTCACCTACGGTGATTGCTACCCGACAGCGGCGACAAAGAACAAAGATGGCGCAGGCACCATGCGGGAAGGCAGAATTATGTGACCAACACAGAGCGAAAAGTAGTGAACATCTGTCTGAATGGTCAGTTAAATTAGTTCTTTATAAAGTCCACTAAATAGACCCCCCTCTATATAGTGATTGAGGGATTTAGGGGTTAGGGCGGCACAGCCTCAGTGTGGACCGAACCTTTGGCAAGCTCTTGTTTCATTTGCAACTGGTCCCCTGATGTTATAATTGTTAAAGGTTATCACACATTTGTATTATATCTACATATTTTATTTATTTTTAGAATAAATATAAAGTTGTTGTTTTTTCCTTTTATATTTGAGCTGTTTTAGAGGTTCATTAGAGGACATTAGAGGTTCATTTTGGTCTTTGCCTCTCTCTGACCAGCTCCTAGCTCAACCTGGATTTGTCCCCCTAAGCACCAGAGGTAATTTAGACATTGGTTTTTACACTAAATCTGTTAAGTCCATCATAGTCTTAATTTAGTCCAGAAATACTTGTTGAAAATCGGCCTGTGTTTAGTCGGTCTTATTTAGTCCAATAAAGGACGTTGAAAACCCAGTTTGCAACGTCTTTCCGACGATATGAAAATTGCGCATTTTCATCTTTCACTTTTCAAACAAATGTAGACATTGGATGTAAATCATGTTGTCTTGTTAATGTCTTTTCCACCGATTTTTGCTCGGTGGGATAATAAACAAAAATGCCTGCAGAAGGATCTACTATGGTGCCTTAGCTTCTTCCAAAAGTAATGAAATATCCATTTAGGTTTCTCTGCTGCTGAGGTTCATTTAAATCCCACTGATGACACTCACCCACGAACACACACGAAATGACATTAACCATAACATGTGACAGTCTAAGACAAAGTGTCAAAGAAAACTAACCAAAAGACATATCTGTGTTTTTGCTACAAAACACAAAGTCCCAGAAATCCTCTTTCTGGTCCCACATGGGACGTATGAGCAAACACCAGGAGGAACTGGAAGTGTTTTCCTCTGATAAAGAACCGTTATTGTCACCGATACTACCCAGTACTGCTGAGCCAACATTCAGGGACACATGCTGGCGTCCCTGCAGCTCCCACAAGTGTTGATCTTGTCCCTAGCTCAGGTGGTCCTGTGACTAGACTCTGAGTCATCTCTGCAGCAACCGATGCTTTGGACTTGTGGTTCCGGAGTCCATCAATGAGTGATAGTCCCTTCTAATAGCGGCGCAAAGCTGTTTGTGAAAAAGCATCAGGGTATCTTCTCAGGTATCTGGGTGGCAAGACAGTAAAACAGTTTCTCATGGCCTTGTGTCATAAATCTGGGGGGGAATGGCTGGTTTTAGGGTGGGTGCGGAGGAGCAGCTGTAGTTATCTAAAAATAGCCCCAAGGCTGCCGCTGCTGCGGGGCCGGCATTTTGAAGCTCAACATTGCAGATTAGCACAAAGAGCCCATCAACAATACTTTCCACCTGCATTAGCCAGAGCACGACCTCGCATCAGCATTACAACACAGGAAGCGAGTGAGTGTTGTGCAAACTGAACGTCCGTGTGTGTCACTCTGTCTGATTCACTCACCCAAACAACGGCCAAATCCTGACCGCATAATGCAGACGCAGTTTGTTTTCGACGGGCTGAACGTTCGTTATCACTGCGTGAGGCCCGAGGCAGAACACTCCCTCCCCGGCACAGTGACAACCGCCAGGCCGTCCTGATGCAAAACAAACCCCCCCGAGATGGTCCAGCAAACATGAAGTCACTATGACAGGAGCAGCTTAACGGAGCAGAGCTCAGCACATTTTATCACTGTTTTCTTTTTAGTCAGGCCATTTCTGCAAATTAAAGAACGGACAGAAATTCTAACATTCAGCTCATTCAGGCTGATAAAATGCACGAATGCACAACCATCAGTCTGTGTGGGCAGTTTGTGGGTGTGCACACCTGTTAGGGTGTATTTTAGGGTGAATCTGATGGCTTAACACAGAAGCTGGCAGAGTTTAGAGATGCCAAATAGCTCTTCTGGGAGTCACTATAGCTCTCAATCAGACTAATGAAGGCCAAGTAATCAGTCCGCAAACTCATCAACCATGTTAGCTGTAATTAAAAGGTTTATGTTTAGTGTCTAGAGAGCCATCTCGGTCTGTTTTAGAAATCTGATATTTGCCTAAATCAGACACTTTGACATCCTGGACAATTATTGCACCTTTTGTTGCATGAAATAAGCAACAGGTATGAGTCAGATATATAATATCTTGCATAAGCAATAAAACTTAAATGTTCGTACCAGTACTTTATGTGAAACACCAAAACAAATTAGAAGAAAATCTGCTTGAGTTGAGACAGGGATGGAGGGCTGGCTTCCATCAGGATGGAGACCCTAAACTCAAAGTCCAGTCCTACAACAATATTTAGGACTTTTAAGAATCTTCTTCACAGAATATTTCCACCCAAGGGTGTAATTTTGCTGTGAAAGTTGGTGGGGACACTCTGAGGGTGATGGCTGATGGACCTACAGTTATTTTACACAGAAACGCTTTCAGTACGGTTTGTATTTTCCAAAAATGAGCTCAAACATATATTTATTGAATGCGTTCCTATTGTTGAGATCACAAAATAATCAAAATACACTGATATTTATATTTATAGATAGACATTAATGTATATGAAAAAAGGATGAATACAATGGCGTATCGACACAACAATAGGCCCATAAGCAACATTATCTGGATGGGCCCCATACAGTTCCATAAATCGGCCTTAGTAATATATGATCACACATCACAATTCATTGGTTACAGCGCCCCACCACGTGTTACAGACATCCCAAGTTCCAAAAACTCCTTTCAGGGAGACACTTATCTACGCTCTGGGTTACCAATAATTCCAAGGTGTAGTGAAAAACATAATATACCCAAACACATCGTTCTTTTAAGATCTTTATTGTGGTTTGAAACATATTATATGAGTTTATTTTTTTTTTTACCAACCGTCTAATGAACTATACACAGTTATTAACATAGTAATTAAAAGTACCACTGTCTGCTTTGCTGCTGGTGTCGCATTTACATGGCTCACCATCATGATGAGATCTGGCTTGTGTTGCGTTATAAATACGGTCCGGTGTGCTCACTCACTTAAGTATCAGGTGGGTTCAAAGGGGATTTTTTTCATATCATTACATCTGCGTAATCCCAGTCTACAATTTCCGTAGGGAGCCTACCAGGTGTCAGTGATGGGGCCCCTGAGAGGTTGTGGGCCCGTAAGCAACTGCAGTCTCTGCTTACCGATATTTACGCCATTGGATGAATAACAGACGATTCCGTTGCCAACAGCAGTATATCATGCCGCCCTACTATGTACACAATTTCAGCTTCATTCATCCATCCATCCATCAATCCATCCAGAAAAATGTGGATGAATTGATTAATATTTTTTCTTTCAGCTACATTAGTGATTATCCTCCTTCAAAGGCAGAAAAATCTAATTTAGACATTTGGACCACATATTGCTAAAGACTATGTATTGAAATGAGTCCTTCAGAAAGTTACGCCTGTGTTTCCACCCAATCTGACTGACCTACAGCTATCAGAACAGCAGGTTTCAGGCTGTAGATATGGAAAGCTGGTTGAAAATACATCAAAAGTGAGGGTCAGTAATACAAATTATTAACTTAAGGGGCTGAATAATAAGCCGTAATTAATTGGAACTATTGCATAAAATTAAACAAAATAAACTGACCTTTGCTGATGTATTGATCAAGTTTAAAGTGTTCAAACACTCAAAAGGACGCCCAAATAAACAAAGGAATAAACCTGAAGACCTTGAGGGAAGACAGCATCTAAAACCTCTGTTGCAAAATCTGTCAAATCTTAAAATAAATCGCTTTATTTCTGACCCTTCAAGAGTCCCGTATTGAGAAACTCTTCACTAAGTGGGAACTGATCACTGCAGGATGGAGTCCTTCAATTTGAATGGGTGGTGTTTGCTAAACCCATGGAAGCTTATGTAATACTGGAATTAGAGCATGCCAGGTTATTTGTAAAGATACACCATAACACCTGCTGTCAGACATGCTTACATCTACAAGGTTGTTATTTTTCCCAGCATGCAGCTGGAGAGCCAGATCTCCTGGGATCATAAATGACCTGATGAGGACAGTTGTTCTTTGCTAACGCACCTTAAATAGCCTATATAAACAGTGTAAGAAAAATAGAATGCATGAAAAAAAAGGTTTTGTATTATCATGACATTTATTAAAAATTAACAAAATTGCCTTTTTTATGCTCTGAAGATGAACTCTAGTGGGTGCTTTATTGAGCACAGAGCTCCCCCTGGTGGTTGAGTGTAGGAAGTGTTTGTAGCAAACACATCTCGAGTGTTATCTCAGAACATGTGCCGAAAATACACTTTTAATTAAGGAAAACAAAGCAAACAACAGTTTTAGCTTTTTTTAATTGTCTCTTCTGAGGAGGAATATGCCATCCTCTCTGTTTACCACTGAGCCGAGTCTAATTCTGGGGGTTCAGGCTGTGGTGCCGCTGGTCGCCCACTGCTTCCTTGATTACAGCCAGTGGTTGCTTTGCAGCAGCCAATTAAAATCAAATACCATTCTCTCCCATATTACCACCATTGTGTTTATTTGCAGATCAATTCCCCTTCAGCTGCGCCGCTTTGCATAATGAAAGCAGAGGCTCTCCTGGGTGGGGATGGCCTGCTGTTCTCATCTCATCGCTGCGCTGCACTTTCTCTGCTGCTCAGCTCCCGCCTCGCATTTTGGAAACATTTGTAACGCTGATGTTTGCGTGAAATTAACTCGTTAAGTTGCTTCTTCTTGTCAACTGTGACATTTTAGCGTTTTTGGTTTTTGTTTTTTTCATGTAAACTAGATCAATGGAAGTTACAGCTTTTCTTAAAGTCATAGAGGGGTAATTTCTTCAAACTTGCAATTAGTCATTTATTTAATTAACTGAGATTAGGTGGGCCGTCTCTGAGCCCATTAGCTGAAACAAGTGGGTAAATTATTATAGTATTCAATCAATGGAAGTAGAAAAGCTCCAAATATTATTTTTGGCGGTCTACACAGCCCTATGTTAAAGTGGTTCCTTATTCAGAGGCGTAGCCACAAAATTTTAATAAGGGTGGCCATGCAATAACCAATGTACATATACTGGGGGGGGGGGATAGAAGATAGGCGCCAGAACCTCAGGGTCAATAAACTGTTTCAACAGGAACAAGCACAACGTCCACATTTCTAAATAAAGACAAAGGCTACGTTCACACACCGCAGCCTGAAGTGACCACAATCCGATTTTTTTGCCCATATGCGACCTGGATCTGATCTTTTCATGGCTGTCTGAACAACACAAATCTGATCCTTTCATCCGACCTGAACGTCATTAATACCCGACAGTGGTCACTATTATGCGTCTTGCTACGCAGAAGCGGCAAGAAAAGCATTAACCATGGCGGATGATGATGCGGGGACCAGTATTTATGTTTAACCATATTGAAAAGAATGTGTTTTTATGGTTGGAAAAGACCGCTAGATGCTCGCCGGCACTACCGTCCATGTTTACTTCCGGAAACATAGAGCACACTGGCATGTGACGTCATTGTGTTCTCTACTGCGCATGTGGGACACTTGCTTTGTGTGACTGCAGTTCACACAGGAGATCAAATACAAGTCGCATATATTTGGAAATATTAACGGCAACGCAAAAATAATAGGATTTCACACAAAAATCGGAATTGAGCATCAAGGGCTGCAGTGTGAACATAGCCAAACTATTGATTCCTACAGCTTTTGCTAACAAATAGATGCATATATTTAAACAGCCGTCTAGATAAAGGCTATATTGGAAAAAATTCTTTGAGGTTTGAATTCTGGAGCGCACATCTTTTCCATCGTCATTACTTGCCTACTTACCTACTATATCAATATCATTCTACATTAAATTGATATTTACAACTACTAATGTCTACATAAATTGATAATTTTATAGGTTTTTAATAAAATAGTTATTTACAGTATCTATGATTTCACTGAAGACTCTTAGATGACTTGCAGAGACATATTTTTTTCTCTTTACGGCATAAAACGATAAATCTAGTTCTAAAAGAGCATTAAATTCTGTACTAATCATCTCTAATGTTGGTATATTGATGTGCATAATTAACCACAGTGTTTCTATTGTCAAGTAATTGTTAATATGTATAAAATTAAAATGTTTTGAATTTTCTGCTTGAGAGAAAAAAAATGGTAGGGGTGGCCACAGGTGTGGCCAATGATTGGCAAAAGGTGGCCATGGCCACCCCTGGCCCCCCATCTAGCTCTGCCCCTGTCCTTATTATGGATAAAGCAGGACCAAAATCACTAATTTTATATTTATATTTTTGCAGTTTACTTTATCTTTATTTTTTATATATTTTTAGTTTTTTTATTAAAGACATTTTTCCCTGGTTTTAATCTCCCTAATTGGGTCATGGTCTTATATTTTAAACCAGATGCCAAACACAACCCAGCAGGGGCGGAGCTAGATGGGGGGCCAGGGGTGGCGATGGCCACCCTGAGCCAATCATTGGCCACCCCTACCATTTATTTCCCTCTAATACAGTTGGTGGCAAAACATTTACATTTTTGTTATATTAACAACTATGACACTGGTTAATTATGCACATCAATATATTAACATTAAAGATTATAAATACAGAATTCATGCTCTGTTCAGAAATAGATTTTGTGTATTATGGGGTAAAGAGAAAATTATGTGTCTCTGCCAGTCATCTGAGAGTCTTCAGTGAAATCATAGACAAATAACTATTTAAAAAAAACATATTAAACAATCAATTTATGTAGATATTAGAACTCGTAAATATCAGTTTTATGCAGAATAATTACTGCTAAAAGTTGGTATGTAATGACAATGGAAAAGATGTTCGCCCAAAACTCAAACCTGAATGAATTTTATCCACTATACCTTTTAGTTAGAAATTACGGTTGTTTAAATATATGCATATATTTGTTAGCAAATGCTGTGGGAAAGTATAGTTTGTCTTTATTTAGAAAATATTGAGGTTTTGCTCGTTAATTTTCGTGTTGGAACAGTAGAGATTGACCCTGAGGTTTTAGTGCTTATCTACTTTTGGCCACCCCTCATTGCCTGGCCACCCTTATAAAAATGTTTCTGGCTGCGCCTCTCCAAACCAAGTAATTCACACATTTAAGGAAAACAACCACTAAATGTGCCCAAAAGTTAATTTATAGGTTAAAAAAAAAAGTTATTATATAAATGTAATAAAACTTTGTGGGAAAGCCTTTTTATTATCTAGAAATGCCAGCTATAAGACATCTAATGTTTGAAGAAACTGGTCACATGTTTGGCTCAGGATTTTCCCCCATTCCTTTACCACTTACCCCTTGAGGGTCCTTATAATCTAATCTTTGGTTCTTTCCAAATATTTTAAATGTTTAAATACATATCATCCTTGATATACCCATCTTGTTTCCTGGTGCATTTCTCCATTCAGCTTTCCTTCACTTACATGAGAGCTTTCCAGAGGAATATGCTGTAAAACAACCCACTCATGACGTTCCCACCTTGAACTTCCATCTTGGCTTTTGTTGTTTTTGAGTCAAAATGGCAGCTGACATAATTATTAGGACATTTAACAAATACTATATCATAAGTAAAAGTGAATCATATATTTTATGGTTTCTAGTGAAATGAAGCTTGATTTGACCAGAGAATATGAATGTAATATGCGAAATGAAGCTGGAATTGAGCTCCTCAGCTATGGAAATGTGCCAATAATCTCTGCTATGTTGTCAATGTTGAATCAAAGTTTTCCCCAAAAGTTGTTAAAAATGGACACTCATCTGAGGTAACACAATTTAAGATTTAGCTTTGGGATGTGAACTTCTGGATAAGCTGCTGAATCCCTCTTCGAACAATTTTGGGTTTTTGGCCATTTTTACAATAGAGACAATTAAAAACACCACCACCTCCTAATTCTAAAGTCAATATGTACCTAAAACTAAATCAATCCATATGTTGTATCTTTTAAAAAAAACATCTACTGTGTCCACCACCCCTACTATCAGCTATTGTTTTTAGTTTAAATGAAAATCTAAAGCAATAGTGTCATTATGCATCTTTTCTCTGGCACTAATAGGGCTGCGACTCCTATGCAGAATGGGGTTTGTTCATTTCTAATATTTTTAACACAATCCTCTCACCTTCAGTCCTGTTCTCAATGAATCCTGAATCCACCTCCTCAAAGACCAAAGCAATCTGTACATGCTTTTATTACAGCTCATATCCTCTGTGTTGTTAAACATTAGTCACATAAAGCTCAGTGTGAGTGATACATTTATTACCCTCAGCGCTCTGAGCACACTTTCAGGCCAGCATGAAGACACTACCCCTGTTTTATATTTACAGTAGGACCTTTGTGCTTAATTTAAACACTGGAAGAATGTCCCTGGCTTAGCATCGGCCAGGGATCACAGAGCCTGCTTTTAAACAACAGTCTGATAGATGGCTGCTTTCTGTATGTGATAATTTGCTTAAAGGGTCCTCTGTAAAGACATATGTACATACCATTATAGCACACTGAAATATATTTGCCCTGTTTTGTCTGTCCTGTTGACACTTTGAGGTTATAAAACTTTATTATCAGATAAATATAATTTAACCAACCAATCAACCTGAATCCATGAGAAAAATATAATTCACACTTTGCTAAAAAAGGAAAACGTTTTATTCAGGGTTTATACAGGAATTAGCAACTATAATTTAATGCTTTTTAATGCTCTGAGAAATAATTTTAATGCCACCAACAAGTACCCATGACTGTCATATATACATGGCAAAATCCTTCTTCATCTTTACCGTCGACAAGCTGCAATTCCTCGATTTCCAGCCACTTTTGTTGAAATTAGCATTTTCCCATTCTCTTGCCTTTTCTCAACCTTAAGCTTCTTTTCCGAACATACGGCTTTACGATCAACCGGAAGCAGTTCCGTGCAAATATATCGCAATATATTTGCAAATATATATATCGTTTAATAAATTGTTTTTTTTTCTAAATAAATAGTTTTAAATACCATTAATAATCACATTTTATGAATTTTAATGCCAATTCAGGCCTGTATTAAAAAAAATAATTATTTAATGACTTTTAATTAATTTTAATGACGTGCGGAAACCCTGTTATTACTGTTTTTGGACGACCAGATGAAGGCCTAACCTGCGGTAGGTCGAAAGACTTTAAAAAGCATCACTTTAAACAAACTGATTCCTTTCATTTATTCATCAGTCGCTGCATGTGCAGATTCCTTGTTCCTGATGCTACCGGGACAAAGACCCCAGTCCCAGAGACTAGGATTTAGTCCGCTTCCCCACCACACTTCAACACATTCATCAATAGTGAATAGAAATCGCAAACTAGATGCGAAACATTAACTAGTCTGAGACCACCACCACAGCATGACCAAAACGAAGAAATCTTTAAAGCTCTGTAAGCACAAATTGTTTTGAAATCCCATCTGTGTCTACTGAGCATTTATCTCGTCTTTACTTGTAAATCTGAGCGAGCGCTCCTTCTCTAAATTCGCCCTGGACTGAAGCTGTGATTGGCGACATAATCAGCAGAGGTGCCAGAATCACAGATGCAGTCTTCTCCACTAATTGCGCGCGAAGGCCCTGTGCCGAAGGCGGCGCAGGTGCTCCTTCTCTTTGTCGAATCAGTCTGGTGTGCTCTGCTTCCTTTGTCTCCTGGAACTCTTTGAGCAAATATTTTCTGCGCTCTTCATCCTAAGAATGTAATCACTAATTAAAGCAGAAAGGTGGGAAAAAAATGGGGAGACAAAGGTAACGTGAAGACGAGGTCGTTACATAGACCTGCTTTTATTTTTTAAGGCACAGTGAGAGCCAGCTGCTCTCCAGAAAGATCTCTGGATGTAGTTACAGCAGCCCGAGGCACATTATATAACTAAAACAGCATTTCTGAGTGTTTCCACTCAGACTACAGCAGATTTGACTCAGGCTCGTTACACTGGTCTCATTTTACCATCCTAGGTTAACATTTCAACATGACTTTAGTATTAAATGTCATCCAGCACCAACACATGAAAAAAAACAATGTTTAGAAAAAAAAAACACACAGCTCTGAAGTAAACAGATATAGTAGTATTTAATCAGATTGTTCCCTGCTGCCTTCCAGCGCTAAAATCCCTGCAGACAAGCTAGTGCACACATCTGGCTCTTGGCCACGTGCCCATGCCTCCACTTTCTGCAGTCAGTCTGGGATTTGTTTCCAGCATGCAGTCTTTGTGTACCCTCTGCCTGCTGCTGTGGGCTCCAGGGCCCTGAGTCACGTTGGTGACGTCTGCCAGCTCTCGCCTCTCTGTTAGGGAAGTCACCATGTGTTCCAGTTTGGAGCGGATGGCAGAGTAGTGGTGCTGACGCTCTCTGGACAGCTTGTGAAAAGCTTCCCTTAAAGGAGTCTCCCGAGTGGCTTGGTAAGGGGAGGCCTGCCTGGCAGATTTGTCCCGTTGTGGGGTTTTAGCCGCCGTAACGAGGCTGAGGTGCTGAGCGTCAGTCTGCGTGTCGCTATCTGTCCCTGACGGGCTGGTCTGAGTCGAGACATGGCGGCAGGCAGAAGTGATGGTTGCTGGGTCTGCAGGAGGGCGATCATTTTCACTACCAGCCTCCATCATGTCCCCGTCTATGGTGGAGGAGTCAGACGTTGGGCTGGTTTTACCGTCACCTAGATGCTGACGGGGTGACGTCGGAGGCTTACGGCTGGGAGTGCTCGTGAGATGAGCGCGCTCAGCCAGCTTCTCTCTGACAGCGTTAGGCGAGGTGGTGACCAAGTGTTTGATACCGAGGTGATCAAAGATCCCGCTGCCTCTGTTGCTCTGATGCCCACGTATGTTTATAGGTTGGGACTGAGCGTAGAGGATGCGGAACTCCTCGTCGAACTTCTCTGATATCTGACCAGAGAGCTCGATCAGGTTGCTGCTGTTCAGTTTACCATCGGTCCAGTTAAACCTGGAACCAAAGAGAAGATTAATCAAGCTGTTGACTGAACACAGGAACTGAAAAACATTTGTATTAAGCTCCTCTTTCCTCCTAAAAGCGCAGCAAAAACTGATTCTTATGTACTCCACACTTTTTAGATTTTTATTCATAAATCCATTTCAAATACTGCACCTGTAGGAACCTGTTGCCACTCGGTTCCCATCGATCAGCATGAAGCGTTCATGGACTTCCCCCGTTATCCTGGCTCCGGATCTCATGTAATAAGTCGTACCAGCGATGGTTCGCACCCTCATGTGCTGAAAAGATTAGAGGCAAAATTATTTTTTTTTTGTTTTGTTTTTTAATTGCTACACATTTCTGGAGTTCCTGTTAGGCAACCAAAGTGAACGCATACCTGGAGATCTTCCAGGCGTACACCGACGTTCTTACACATCTTTAGGAAAGCGCCGGCACATGACTGGTCGAGCAGGATGTAGACGGGGACACTGCGGTGGGAGCACGCCTCCTGAAGGTCCTTAAAGATGTCCAGGTCTGTGAGGGAGTCTGTTACTATGGCGATCACCTGCAGGGGAGAATCAAAAAAGTAAAATGAAATCCCTTTGTAGGGCATGCCGGTAGAGCAGTGGTTAGCGAGCACGACCCATGTACGGAGGCATTAGTCCTCGACGCAGCTGACCTGGGTTGGAATACGGCCTGTGGTCCTTTGCCGCATGCGTCTCCCCCTCTCTCATAACCACTTTCCTGTCAGCCTACTGTCGAAAAAATTAGCCACTAGTGCCGAAAAACTAATAAAGATTCACTTGGTAAGGAAATAAAATTCCTTTTCAGGGCTGCCGCCTACAGATGCGGCACATGATTGTGATTTTGGCCTCTTTCACGCAGAGCTGTGAAGCTCCGGTACACACCCACTGTAACGTGTGTGATGAGCTTTCTATTGACTGCGGTCTGTTACCATGGCGACCAGCCGTGATGCTTGGTCAGCAAATATGACTCTTATAGAGAAGAAACGTAGGTGTGCTGTAGGGCTTCCCTCTTTATCCTTAAGAATTTCTTCTTTGTTTGTTTTCTTTTTTTTTGGCACTAAGATTTTTGTCTTTTCTGTCTCTGGAGTGAAGGCTGCATGTTGTGGATTAGAACGGCTGGATCTTCAATTCAGAACTTCAAACCAGTGTCATTCAAATGCAGCTTGCCCATTTGCTGTGAGTGGATGTTTGGTTTTAATAGGTCGAGGTGAAGGCTGTTCCTTAACACAGATGGCTTCTATGTGAAAATAAGCTTTTGCCTATTCTATTTCAGACTATGTGTATATATATATATTTTTTTCTCCTCATCTCTTAAGTTTAAATTTCTAAATAAAAATGTTAAATGTACTTCTAAGTTTGAATAAAATGAACCTCTACCCTTTAGACTTGCACTGGCCTGTTTGAGCATCAAAGCAGCTCATACTTAGAATCCAATACATCTTCACTTCTAAATTCTCCCATCTTTTTTATTTATTTTTTTTGGCACAGATTTTTGTTGTTTCAGATTTAGAATTTCATTTATAAATATTTGCTATTAATACGTTCGATTCCTTATAGAGATGCACCAATCTGATACCTGGATCGGATATTGTCTCAGATGTGACTAATTAGTAGAAAATCAAAAATCCAATCCAGTGCGCCTTACATGAAACCATTATGTCTTCCTTCTTGCTGCTTATTTATAAATAAATAATATAAAGTGCATTTATATTTGTTACTTCCCTACCTTTTTTTTAACAATGTTTATGCCATGGCTAAAGCCTTCACTCACATGGCACGATATATGGTTCAATCATTTAATTGCTGAAGAAGATCGATATCGGCCGATACACGCAGTCTAGGTATTGGTAGCAGACTGGATCGGTAAAAAAATGGATTGGTGCATCTCAAATTCTAAGGTTAGTGCCTTTTTTTCCTGCTTGAATGCTACGTTCTTTTGCATTAAAATTTTGCGTTTCACGTTCAGATTTCCTGATGCAATTTTTTTTAAGCTGTTTTTGTAATAAAAAAAGTACAGAAATGGCTGACATTCCTCCAGCCGTCAAAATTCAAATACGGATCCTGCCAAAACCGAAGATAAGATGCATAGATTATGACAAAGAAATGCTGGACCTCAGAGTGAAGCTATTTAGTTTACACACCAGTAAAGATCTGTGCATCGCTTGCTCTAATCCAGCACAGGCCTTTTTGTTGTTGTTTTTATTTAAACAAAGGATGTTCTGCTGATTCACGTATTGAGGGGGACAGGTTCTCCACAAGAAAAGAGAAATTTTCACTTGAAACTAAAGATTGAAAGAAAAGAAGCAAAGTTCCCTCGAACCAGGACTTTTCTTACTCCACAAGAACTTGGCTTGTGTTGAGAACAGAATGACGTCATTTTGTTCTAATAGCCTCTTAGAGGGGGAACAAGTCGATCTGTTCTTGTAGACAATGTTCTGACCTTTAAAGAAGGAAGGAACATTGCTCAGGTCCTGTCCTTCACTCGCTCTTCCTGCAGCTAATTCAAAGTAAGTTAACTTTTATTTTTGGTCTGTTTCATCCATTGAACTTATTACCAGCTCCTCACAGATCTAATGGACCAAGAGAACTGTAGTTGAGAGTCTTCCTATTCTCAATCAAACTGCTGGAATAATCATGAGACTTTAATTCCTGAAGCAGTTAAACAAGCTTTCCTTTATTTAACCAACAGATAAACTGAGATAACTTCCTTCTCACCCATCCACTCCACAAATATAATAGTTAATGATACTTTTAAAGATATATTTGATATATATTACTTATTACTGTTATTGGCTGACTTATGATGAAATAAAAATAGAGAATTCTAACCAGTGCTGCACAATATATTGCAAATAATTAATAATAATAATAATAGGGCATGTGATATTAATGTTTCCAAGGATGTTTTGGACTGGGGCCAGTGGCGGCTCTAGACCACATTTATCAAGGGGGCCAGGGTTTTTTCATTGGGGCACATAAAAAGCATAAATCAGCATGTAAAAACAAAAAAAGGGGTCTGTCATCCAACTATTATTACACCATATCCCAGGGCTGTGCAAATTTGCCAAAAAAAAAAAAAAAAAAATCAAACTTCAGATCATTATTTTCAAAAAACTGGCAATTGCCATTTTATTTTAGTTTTTTTAATTGTAGTTTTATTTCAGTTTTGTATGTAGTTTTAGTTTAGTTTTTTTTTTTTTATGGTAATTTTAATTCAGTTTTTTTCTTGTAGTTTTAATTCAGTTTTTTTCTTGTAGTTTTATTTCAGTTTTCCTCTACAAAAAACATCTTCCTGTTTGGCTCTGAGGCTTTAAAGGACTGGAATGTTCTCTTGTCAGGACTTAATTGTTGCAGGATTTTACTTTGTGTGGAAAAGTGCTTCCTTTTGGGTTGCATGCACATATCTGCATGCTAGCTGCAGATCTCTCTTCTAATCCTTGTGACAGCAGACCAACTTTAAGCATAATACTCCTGCCTGTAGTGAGAAAGCTAGTGACTTATTAGCCAGTAGCAGAAAACAGCTATTAAAAAAATATGAGGTAAATATTCGCTATGTCAAAACTTGTCAAAAAATGCATTTCCATCTCCTCTTTAACACGTTTACACTTTTCTTAAGTCAAAAACCACCTTAAGCAAGCGTAAAATACTTTTGTAAGTCTATTTCAATTTTTGCTGTGTACATCAAGTTCTTCTAATGCCATACTTCGGAAAGTTGCAAAAAAGGTGAATGTGACCAAATCAACTCTTTTTAAATGTAACGTGGCCAAACATTACGTTTTTTAATCATTCTATGATTTAAAAACGTCCTTTTTTTTGGCAATTATATTGCAATGCAATCAATTACCAAACCCTACCTGATACTGTCTGCCACAGTTAAGGGATTCCAAGATGCTGAATGTCACAGAGAAATTTGGGAGTATCGTAATGGTAAAACCTATTTAACTGTGGTTGCATGATTTCTGGAGATAAGAAAAAGTAGATTTTTAAAATCCTGGAGGACCAGTGCAACTTTGCAAGAAGTTCTTGGATGAGTGAATAATGTTAAATTGATGAAAGGATGCACATTTTAAAAAACTATGACTGGAAATAGTCTGGAAACTCAAATACTTTGCTTGTTTTCCATACTTATTCACCATGAAATGTTGTTTTCCATACTCCATATGAAACCTGCTTATAGTTACAAGTGGAGGACATCAGAAACACACAACTCCCTTAAGGCATAAATCAAAGGAAAAATGTGTGTTTAAAGATTTGTGATGAATCAGAGAACACAGATTGTCTTGTAGGAGAGGAAAGCAAGTCGAGGCACATCTGATTCTACACAGGCCTGAGGTGCTCTTCCACCTGCAGGAGTATCTCAGAAAAAACAGAGATTAGACTGTTAAAAAAAACACTTTTAAACTGATTATCGTTCTGAGAAACTAAAAGCATTTAGATCGCCTCTAGTATAAACACGCTAGTGCTGTATTTATAATAACATCCATCTCTCCAGATCCATAGGGATGGACTGCAGGTTGCTTCCAGGAAGAATGAAAGAGGATTTAGGAATTTTCATGGAATTGAACTTGTGTCAATAGAAAGGTCTGTTTGATTGGATGATTTTAGTTATTACACAACAACTGCCTAGTAACAAGCCTCTTTTAAAACAAATCTGCAGCCGGCAGTGCGGATATAAACAACTCCTAGCATCGGCTTAATAAACCTTCTTTCTTTTTCTGGGGTGTTTACCTCTCTTGCACTTTTGATCATCCGCCTCGCAGCTTCTTTGCAGGCGTAGATGGACTCTCCATAGCTGGGCTGGAAGTGAGCCACGGCCCGCGTCACTCCCCGGTAGGAGCCTGCGGTGAAGGCCGGCCATCCGATCTCCAGCAGCGGCGGCTCCACGTCGGACACTTCGGGAAAATAAGTGACCGAGGAACAGTCCATGGAGCTGCCGAGCTGCTGCTCCGGATCCTCCCCGTGGAATGACGCGCACCGCGGCGGCTGAACCGCGGTGCTCCGAATCCGCTGGATCTCATCATCTGACAGAAAGTTGGGGATCTTCTCCTTCCTGAGAAAATCCAGGAAGCTGTCGACCCCCCCGGAGAGAAGCTCCTCCAAAGCCAGCCGGTGTCTCTCGTTGTAGACCTCCTGCGGGTTAAGACCGTCGTTCACGGGGGGTCTTTGAAACAGCCTCAACGGCGAGTCGTCTAAAACCTGCGACAGGGCCATCGCTACCTGGGACTTCGTTTTCTTTCCCCCCGTTAACAGCAGCACAGGTAACGTTCTCACCTTCTGGAAGAAAATTTTTGTATTTTGTCACTTCCCCAGTTTCTACCCATCCAGCCTCTCTATTGGATAGTGGACTCTGGCATACCTTGAATGACGATCTCTGTTTGGCTAATTTACCTGTCAGTCTAACCTCTGACTGCTCTCATTGGCTCGTTTGGAGGCAAACAAAACTGTTACACTCCCTCCTTTTCCGTGCAAAGAACTGAGAGAGTGTAAGACCTCTCACTCTGACAATTCTTCCAAGAAGTCAAGTTCCCGCGCTTTCTCGCATGACTGACTCTTTTAACCTGTGCGACAAATCTATAAGGGCTTGAAGAAAATACTTATCTGTAAAGAAAAATTCAAAGCAAGGTTGAATCAAAGTGTAATAATTACGTGTATATGTATCATGTGGAATGAACTAGAGCAGGCGATTAAATAAAAGCATTGTGGTTTGCTCTAAGCTTTAAAGGGACTGCCAGGTCAGAAAAATGTCTGATTTTTTAGTGTTTGATAACCTAAAGTTGAAAGTTCTTTTCGTCAAACATTGTAACAAATAACCACAAGATAATACAGTACCGTTACTCAAAACTAGTTTTTTTTCTTACAGAAATATAACACCCTATTCATTATGGTCATCAATAATATTTAGCCCTTTTGATTTTGGAGGAAAAAAAAAACAGCATCACTCTAATAGGAATGATGGTGAGACTTATTTAGTTTAAACACTATAAATATTCATGAAATAACTGAACTTGAAAGTGGGAAGTAAAATCTGTACAGAGAAAGCAGCAACAAGCAGGGGAGGGGAGTGGTTTGTTGTGCTCTATACGATAACTCAGGTTATCTGGTAGCCCTGTAGGATTTTAAAACCTTTGCCAGGAATCTTAAAAGGTGAGCTGAAAGTCTACCCTTTTGTACTCACCATTAAATGAAATCTTCAACATTGTTTAAAAAAAAAAGATTTCACAAAAAAATAAAATAAAATATCAGCACAAAGCTGATGTCACTGTCAAAGCCCTGTATTTTTGCACGCATAAAAAGCCACCACTTAGTCAGAATCTGAAAATCGCATCTAATTGGGGTGTTTACTTTGGCTTCTTACAGAGACATGGAACTTGTCAGGCAGGCTAAACATGAAATGTCACATCAGTCAAATATTGTTTTTTATAAGCAGTTAACAACAAATTTAAACTCAAACTACGGGACAAAAGGCTCCACAGAAAAAGCAAACAAGGGTCTAGACAGATTTTTATTCAAAAACATATAATCCACTTGGATTCTGTTCATATAGTTTCATTTATATGGCATGTTGCAAATGGAACAGTAGTGAGTAAAATAACTTAGTGCCAGACTGCTGAAATACTTAAAAGGAAGTAAAAGAATCTTGAAAATGTAATAACATGTAAAAATGTATGAATATACATACATAGCAGATGATAGCAAGTGCTAAATGCTTTTATTTACAAAAAATATTTAATATATTTTTTTCAAAAATAGTCAAATTTCAATACAATTTTAAGACTGCAGTGTTAAGGGCTCCCTCTATGCTATATGATTCTCAATGAAATTGGGTCTAAACCTGACTGAGCTGAACATGAGTGATGAGCCATATAAACAGTTTCCCTTGGACAGAATTATAGCATCTTCTATTGAAAAGTAAATATAATTTACTAAATATTTAAAAAAGTAAACAAAAGTACATAAAGAGAACAGGGGGAATAAGCTCACACCCAAATTCCCCGGATGTGTGTTAGAAGGCCATTGTTCTTAGAAAAGATATAAAACTGATGTGTTTATGGAGGCTTCATAGTGTCAGGATGGCTAAACATAAATGATGGGCAAAAGAAACCTAAGAACATGCACATTTTTGTAAAATTTTGTAAAAATAGGTGAAATTTCTTCAAATTAAGATAAGAAATGCCTTTATTTATTTAAGAATGGGGAAGCTCTACAAACTTACAGTGATCGGGTCATAAACATGTCAAAATATATCAAAGGAGCTATCTTGAGGTTGACTTATTACATTGTTTTGATTAATGTGTGGAGTGCTTTATTAGGCTATATAAAAAAAACATAATTGTTTTTTGTTTTCTTTTAAACTACTCAGGTCAAACCAGGTATTGAGGTAAATATTAAAGCCATCCCTACACTCCACCAGCTTCTCACACCTTTAGGAGATGTGAATATCATTGTATTCCCGTTCTTCTGTGGAGTCCTCACATGATTGTCTCCATTCGCCAGGTCATGCTCTTCTACAGTTTAGCCAAAGTGTGTTTTTTTTTTCTTTAATGGTGGGTGATTCAGTTGGCTCATAGATAATTCATCCCCCCCACCCCCACCCCCCCTCCCTGGCTGTATACAGCTGGAGGCAACTTCTGAATCCGGTAAGGACATAATGGAAAGGCAGAGTAAATCCATTTTTGTGATACTGGAGGCGTATAGAACTATTGGTCCCATGTGTTCTTCTACTCAGAGTTTATTTATGCTGCCTGCACAGAGGCCCTCTGGGTAGGCCAGTAGAGTCCACCCACTTGTTACACATAAGATCCATGTGTAGATTTACACTTTAATATATCAGTGATATCAATATATGTTTGAAAGATGGGCGAAAGAACACTTTAGGCTTTCAGAATATTATTGTTACACCGTGTTACCAAAAACACTGTTCAGTTTCTACCTGATGCGGTATTTAATTCAGCTCAATTTGAATCACCATCTTTTTTCGTTTTTCCTAATATACATTAATCCCACTTAGTTCCTGTGTTTTTTGGAGCCCGCGCGCTCCTCTCTAAGCGCTTTTACGCACAGAGAGGCCAGCGGGGTCATGAGGGCCGCATCCGCACAAATAATATTTTACAAAGCGCGCATCAGTACAGCAGCTCTAATTTGATTCCAGGGAAATTATCCTCCTGCGTTCAGACACGCACACACCGGCAAACGGGCTACGGTTATGGAACATCTGCTCAAATCTGCTCTCAAATAATTACGCGTGTGCGTAAAAATGTTCATCTGAGCCGGTGGGTACAGGCATGTGCTTTAAATGACATCTCCCAACCCGGCGATACAGCACAGCCCATGCAGTGGTTCAAGAACCTTCTTCTACCCAAATATCTATTGGAAACGCATGTGACTTAATTAATTGGATTTGTGGATGGGAGAAGCTCAGAGCGCGCGAATGAAGATCGGATTCCGAATTAAGACAATAAATCTGTCTACACTGCTGTTAAGAAAAACCAAAATGTTCACTGGGAACCAGCGCACCCTCCTTTTTTTTTAATTTTTTTTTATGCACAAGCACTCACTCACACAGACACACTTATATCCCCATCTCACCCCCCGCCCCTTTCCAAAATTTTTAGATGAAAGGGCTTTTGGATTTTGGATGACGCTCCGCGTCACGTGTTCATAGGAAATACACTCGCTATAATTTTTGGAGCTCCCTCGTCCTGCGCCGCCGAGCATAGTTGAGTTTTTTTTTTTTTTTCGTACAGTGGGGCTGACGGCGTTTGGAGAAGGTAGTGCAATGTAACATACCTTACCGACGGGTTCACGCCAGTTCACCGGGTTTACTTGAGGAGAGCTGCCGCCCCCTTTTTTTTTTTTTTTTTTTGACTCGACTCCTTCTTCTCATTCCTCTCAAAGCGAAACGAGCGGAGCCAAAAATAATTCATTTATGTATTAATGTCGGATTCCATCTTTCCCATCGCCGCCAAGGTAAGGACTCAACCACTCTCAGCCCACGGACGCACGCTCTCTAACGCGCGCGCAGACACGCACCTCGGTATATCCCCGCGTTTCCAAAGTTGTTTATTGAATTTATATGTTGCTGTTGAATATTAAATCTTGAGCCGGCTCCGCGGTGAAGCCAGTACATATCAAGTCGCCAATGTATAAAATGGCGACAGTCGGTGGAGGAAGGGGGAGTGGAGGATTTTGGGGAATATAAGGTGATATGTAGCGCTGCGCTCCGAGGCGCTGTGTTGCCCCGCAGCCCTGCGAGCGGACTGAAACGGGTTAACTCGGCAGTTTGTTATAGTTGGGCTCCATACCCCCCCACCCCCCTACCAGTCCTGCTGGATCTGCGCTCTCTCTCTATACTATGTGGCGTATCTGCTTATATTATTGCACAACGCGCCGTGTTTTCTCCACTGCGCTCCTAGTTGTGAAAGACTTTTGAACAGGGCGCTTTAGCAGGCGTTCCCCTCTCATACACGCTTCAGACCGTTTCCTTCTCACCCTTCCTTACTTTCTCCCTCACATCACAAGGTTAGCCCTTTATATCTGGATTCATTTGCTTTCCTAATTTCCTTCTCTTCCTCCTAACAACATGTGCTGCCATGCGCGCACTCACAGGGCCGGTCCAACATTATGTGAGGCCAATGGCGTAACGACACAACAATAAAGCAACATTATCTGGGTGGGCCCCATATGAAGTACAACACCTCATCCCCTACCCTCTGAATTACCCATAATTCCAAGTTGTAGTGTAAAAAATAATACTCAACTACATTGTTCTTTTAAGATCTTTATTGCAGTTTGAAACATATTATATGAGTGTATTTTTAACCAACTATATACAGTTATTAACATAGTAATTAAAAGTACCACTGTCTGCTTTGCTATTGGTGTCGTGTTTAAACGGCTCAACATCATGTTGAAATCTGACATGTGTTAGGGTATAAATAAGGTCCGGTCAGTCCACACTGTATCAGGTGGGTTTAAGAGGAATTTTTTGCACCATTGCATCTGCAAAGAGATGTCCTAGTTCACTATTGCGTAGGTGGGCCAACCAGGTGTTAATGACGGGGCCCCTAAGAGGTCGGGGGCCCCTAAACAACTGCAGGCCACTGAAGCAACTGAAGTTATTGTTGGGTAAATCATAATACATTTTCAAAAATATATCAATATAAGCTATTGATATTTTTTATAGGCTGCTGTTGGAACAAAATAAAAAAATTCAAGCATTAATTATATCCAAAATGTTGTAAAATGTTTTTTTTTTTTTAAATCTTGTATTTCATGGATTTGTGCTGCACAATACAATTAAATCGGATTTACATTATTACTCTTTCCAACACGGTAATATACCATTTATCAGGTGCTATCATCAATTACACTGTTATTACAGTAGGTGTCCATCCAACGGGTTGAATATCTTATCAGCATGCAACATTTTTTCTAAAAGTCAATCCAAAAGGTACTGGATTTAAAAATGCCCAGGCTTGATCCCTCTATATGAGCCCACTTCTGGTATATTTCACAGAGGTGGTGTTTGGATGAATAGTGCCCAAAGTAACTCTCCTTTTCTCCGTTATCAGGCTTCCTTCATTATTTATCAGTAAAAATAATTCAATTCAGGTTTCAGTCTTTACATTGCAGTTCTTTTCATCTTAGTTTGTCGTAATGCTTAAGAAGAACAAAAAGGCACTCTGGGCGAGCCGCCACTCCAGTCGAAATTATTATTGAGTTAACGATGAGGGGCAGAGTTCATGTTTTGTTCTAAATACTGATATGATATTTCATGTTTAGATACTTCCTTTTGATCTGCTTATAAACAGCTGCAGAGCACATAGCAGGAAACACCAGTTCAGCTTTTAAAGAATTACCCTTTTTGTTTTTATTTAAGCATGCAGACAATTGCATTTTTTTTTAATAAGGAGGGCCTAAGAAATCACAGATTTCTGTCATACCTCGGGCTGTATGCAAGAAAGGCTGCAGATATTTTGGAAACTGAAGATTACCAGTGAGGCAGTCGATTCGTATCTGCACATAAATATTGACACAGCTTTGGGTGCCATGTGTCTCCCTCTGCCTTAGGGTGCTGACTAATGCGTCCGTTGTGAATTGTGTGGCTCCAATCTCCACAGCTCAATAGACAACCCCGAGTTATTCAAGCGGGAGGCCTGATGAGCGTGAATCAGCGACCATTTTTGGGAAGTGTCTTAATTATTTAATTGTGTAAGCCTTCCATGTATATAATGTAGGTCACAGAAATGACTTTGCAGTTATCTCTCTGTTGACGAGGTGCTACTGTTGAAGTAGGTGTTTTCGGACTCCAGCTGTGCCGGGCTGCAGCTCGCTCTTCGTCGGGCGCTTTCTATTCTCCGATAGCTAATTTGCAGGAGTGCACGATGTCCAGTAAAACAAAGAGAAATGAGCTCTGACTGTTTCGCTCTGACAGACCATGTGTGCTCAGTTCAGCCCCAGTGAGCTCAGTGTGTGTAGGTTTGTTGTTTTGTTGTTTTTTTTATTTCACTCCGGTAGGGCGCTTACACTGGGGGAATGTCAATTCCCTTTTGTGGATCCCTGGGAACAGTCTACCATCTCCCTTCTCGGAACTGCTCTAATGAGGCCAGGCATATTGCTTTTCATCCTGCACTCCCTGCAATTAGGCACAGCTCATAGTTTTCGTCATGGCCCCGGCTGAGTGTTTGTATACAGACACAAAATGCATCGGGCAAAGAGTTCCCATTCCCCTACCAACGACATGCCACTGCTCATATTCCTGGAATAATGCTGCTCCGACTCCTAACAGCAACAGAAGGTATGTTTTTGTCTGCTTCCACGGCTCAGAATGAATCCCATGCCAGAGAATACAGAGGAGAGGGTCATATGGTCATGATTTGCAGATTTAGCCGACATGGAGTGTATAAAATTCCTTGAGTTCAGAGAAGAAAAGGAAAGAAAAAACCTACAGTCTAATGCCAACTGGATCTTCAAACTGTTTTTATTCAAACAGATTTTTGCAGAAAATCCTCCAAATGAAAATATAGGGTCTCATTTTTTCCCCCCTTTCCTGAAAGGACGGCAGTCTACAAAAGTTCGCTTTTATTTGGGTCTTTTATCCCTCTTCGTGTTGCCTTTGTCGTCGGACCAATGCCGTATCGAAGCCGAGGCTGCTCCAAGAGCCTCACTAAACCAGCATGTTTGCATAGTTCCAACCAAAAGAAATGTTTGCGCTCTGAAAAAAAAAAAAAAAAAAGCCTTGAGGCTAATGGGGGGGTGGAGGTGGTTGTGGAAGAGCCCCTGCCTCTTTTCTCTGTCCCATCTAAGAAAGGTTTGGTGAGCAGGAGCTGGCATGTGCCCGGCTTTGGCATTTTATAAAGGGGCTACAATGTCAGCCATTTTAAGATGGACAGTACAATGGGCGCCGTGCCGCCATCTTTTTCATTGTTTTTTTTGCCTTAAACCTTTTTAAAAGGGCCTGTGGTCTCGGCTATGCAGCGGAGGGAGTTATTCATTAGAAGCGATGTAAAAGGATGCATGACTCACATTTTTCTTTAGTGTGTGTGACATTCATCTGGGCTGAAATTTGGAAAGTAGGAATGGCGAGGGGCTCGTATTAGCGCGACGGCTTCCATCGGACGACCCTGCTGGGCCAGCCAGGTGGAGGGCAGCAGGTATGCACCGTTTCATCTCACCCTGCAGGCCTCAGCGCTGGTTTGCTGGGACAAAGACCTAGATAGGAGGTCATTGTAGCTTGTTCAGCTGTGATATTCCTCCCATCAGGCCCCTTCAACCAGACCAACGCAGCGGCAGAGGGAAGCTATTGCAGACTTTGACCAAATTCAAACCCTAGACCCGGTGTGGACTTTTCAAACACGGTCGGTGGGGCGTTGGGATTAGGTTCATCCTGCTCCGGTCTCAGTCCAAGGAATTCACTCTGCATGTGTGTTTGCGTCTTGCTGTTATGGTGGGTGTGGGCCTTGTACTGTGTATGTGTGTGTGTGTGTGTGGTGTGGTGGGCAAGGGGAAGAGTGGAGTTGCCATGGCGATGTTAACACATGAGTGGCATCACCGACCGGTCTCCCAGTGGACGCGGCTGCAGTTATGGAGGTACAGGAGGGGTGAGTGTGTAAGGGTGTGTGTGATGAGGACTAGGAGAAGGATGAAGCTGGCTAACAACACCTGCGTCTCAGACATTCAGACACAACTATGGACACAAAGACGCCCACTTGAAGGGGAGAAGGGAAAGACAAGGCAGACCACACACTGACAGGGTGGACAGGAGTGGGGACCTGTAGGAGCTGCGGCAGCGACCCCATCGAACGGCATTCATGCTCCAAGCGTGACCCTGGCCGTCACCCTGTCAGTGAGAACCCCCTACTGGTGCTCAGTGGACACTGGAAGCAGCCGAACATGCAGAGAAACAGAACAATCGCAGTCGGACAGTCAGCCGTCTGAAGCCTCCCAGCACTGGATCACGTTCCTCTTTATAAATGAGGCCCCATTGTTCACAGCCTCCTCTCTGTGGAAGACAGTCATTTTTCTGTGTCCCTGGCTTATATTTGGGTGTCCAGCTGATCCCCTCACATGACATTAATCTGTTTAATGGATGTTTGGCAGAGACCTTCTTGCTAAACAGATTTTTTTGATCATTCAGATGTGTCCGTCAGGAGCTTTCCACCTCCCCTTTTTTTTTTTCATTTTGCTCCACCCCCAACCCCCCACCCCCCAAGGCAGGTTCCCATTTTTTTAAGACACTCTAGACAGCCACAGATCACTGTCAGAGCAAATTATACACAAAAAAAAACAAAAAAAAACAAATGTTACGAGCTTGAGGATTTCTGCCTTTTTTTGTGTGTGTGTGTTTTTGTTTTCGCCCCTCTGCGGCTGTCATGCCGAGAGGCTCTTTCCCGGCTCCTCACTTCTAAGAGCGAAGATTTGGAGAGTCGTGCAGGTGCTAAATGGTGCGGAGGTGAGGAGGGAGTATGTGCCCACGCAGGGTGTCAGCGGGGAGGAATATTGAAAACAGCACAGCCTGTCATCATCCTCCTCATCATCAGTCATCCTCTCACTTCACACCCCCAAAAACAAACAAAAAAACGTCTGAGTTTCGTCTTCCTTTGTCCTTCTCTCTCCTCCAGCCTTCATGTGACAGGCGGCACAACAAAAACACAGATCTGCGTTGGTTTAACGTCAGCCGTAGGTGACCCAGCGATCTGGGAGTGCCGGAATCAGTGGACTGTTTTGAATTAAATTTTAATGTCTAGCAGCCACTTTGCAGCCCTGCTCCTCTTTTCCGCTGGTAGCAGCTTGCTGTTGGTTGGGAATATTTTTTTTTTTTACCGTTGTAATATTGTAATTACTGCAGCAGTTTATGAGGGTAGGAGAGGGAATACGCACTGCTTTCTGTTAATTGATTTGCTCAAATAGGAACAACACGCTCAAGTAAACATCGCCGAAGTATTCTTTAGACTTAGATTTTATTGTCATTTTGTACACACAAGAGTATACAAAATGACATTTTCGTTAAGTACTGCTCTCTAGAGTTTTTTTCATTTTTTAAAGTGCAGCCTTGATAAAGGTAAGGAGCAGTTTACCTTTATCACACCGCTTCAATCAAAAACTTTCAGGTATTTTATGTTGTGTCGTTACAGCTTTCTACAAATAAACTTCTTAGCATTCATTGATATTCAACACATTGACTCTTGCAAGATAAAATCCAGTGCGGCTTCAGAAATCATCTTATCGGTAAATAGAATCAACTGCTGTGTGATTTAATCTCAGTAGAGACCACTGCTGAGCAAACGGCGTCATGAAGACCGAGGAATGGTCGGGGAGAAGTTCTTCGCTAAATTTTTATCTGAAATGTAAAAAAGTATGGCACAGCTTATGGGTACTCCATGGACGTGGTATTCAGAGAAGAGGGGAAAGAGGAAAACTGTATTCGAAAGAAGAAGATAGGAAGTCATGTGTGCAGTTTGCCCCAAGCCATGAAAGAAGGAGTTCTGGTCAGATGGCCTCTATGGAGAAAACTGTGTTGTGAGAAAAGCTGCCACTGCAAAAAAAGAAAATTGCCAACTGATTTAGAAATCAACCGATAAGATGGAGTATACAGACTCTAAAACATGATCCTAAACCGGGTCTTCAACAGGGCACCGTGACCCCTAGGGGGTCCACGGAGGTACTTATTTTATTCCCTCCCTGCAATTTTTTCCACTAATTGAAATGTCTTTAAATGTCCATTAACATGAATTCAACACACTGTAGTAAACAGATAAATGGAGGCAGAAGATGTCTTTCAGTCATCAATGCACACATTTAGCGACACACAGGAGCTCTTTCAAGCTGGGCACTGTTTCATTCACAACACCTGTCCCATCAACCAGGAATCAGAATCAGAGATAATTTAATAATCCCAGGGAAAATTTACTTTTGTTATATAACTCCATCTGTAATAAAGTGACTATAGGACCAGTTTGATATAACACAATTTCATACTATATATATAATAAGGACGTCCCTGCTCCATCTCGCCATCAGTTTGGGGGCCCTTGGCCTGGAAAACGTTGAAGACCCCTGCCCTAAACCTTCTCAGAGCCATAACAAATATATATTTCGCAATTTAATCTGCAGTTCTATGTAAATCATGTAAATCCCTTTATTGTGCCACAATGGGGGAATTCACTCTCTGCATTTGACCCATCTCCTTGGGGAGCAGTGGGCTGCCACTGTGCGGAACCCGGGGAGCAGTGTGGGGTTAAGGGTCTCCCTCAGGAACCCAGAGTGAAGGCTGTGGGGATTGAACCAGTTACTTGCAACCTTCTCAGAGCACAGGCACACTGCTCTAACCACTAGGCCAACACTGGCCATCTTAAATATGTTAGTAGTAACAAAGCCTGAAAACCAACTCAACGCGTCTGTCCTTCAGTGCATGTGGAGGACGGTTTGTTTCAAGTTCTGTTCAGCGGATTTGCATGCAGGTTCTACCACATTGGTGGAATAAAAAAACAAAGATGGCGTCCTTTTGCAATGAAATAAACTACAAGGGTGGATTAGGATGACGTTGAGGTTTCTAATGTTGAATGATTCTCTTTTAAAATCCAGACTTCAATTTGCAAGAGAAGCTTTATGCATTTTGTTTTGTTTGGGAGCCTTCTCCCTGAAGAGGCAGCTGGGGCTGTATTGATGAGAAGTCAAGCAGAAAGGATTGAGCCTTTGACACGTAGATGTCAGAACGTCCTTTTTTAGCTGCAGATGCATCCTTTACTACACATATTAGAGTACACTAAAGACATGCTATGTTTTTGAATGATTAAATGTTCATTTTATGTTGTCATACATTTTTATGTTAATGCATTCTTGTTATTGATAAGATGGCTTCAGTAACTGCAGAATTTTCACTTTTAAATCCGATTACCTCATTAAATGTCTGAATAATCAAAATAATGTTTAATACTAATATGATCACTAGCTACAGTCTTTCACTGGTAGCTACCATCATCACATCATGGTATAACAAAACAAACAAAATGGTGCTAGCAGCATTATGTTTTGGGGGATGAGGCTGCTCAGGTTTGATGGGAAGATGAATTTGCCTAAGTACAGGATAATCCTGGAAGAAACTGTATTCCAGATTAGAAAGGCGTTTCAACTCCCAGCAGGAAAGTGCCTCTAAATACAAAACCATATTATTTAGATTAGCGCAGTCTTGTATTAGATGTACATCATCATTAATCAGTTCCCAGTTGCTCTCCATCCAGTCTTGGAGAGAAGATCAACAGAAATATAAGTGTGTAAAATTGGTAGAAACATTCAAAATAACTGCAGCAGTAACTACACTTAATGGTGCTCCTATAAAGTATAACTTGGGGTGCCTGATTACAAGTTTATGCAAGTTTTGGGGTTTCGGGATTAGGGAAAGAACAGTGAAACATTTTCCTTCTATCCCCTTTAAAACGATGCACCACTTTAGCTTATTTTATCACACATTATGAATACTTTTTGAAACTGTGAAATAATGAAATATGCATCAAATATAATTACATTAAAGTACAATGTATTTTATTTCTAGAAAGTTTTGTGTTAGAGCAAACCTGGAGGGGAGCTCGGCTATAAATCTTAAAGCTGCTATTAAATCAGGAGGAACGTGTAAACCCCATCAGAATTTAAACCAAACTTAATCCCATTTGTTTTCAAAAGGCTTGTTTTGGGAAAAGCTGAATGGTTGAAACATAGTTTTAGCGCACACAGCCTCCACGCTCACTCTGAGCGTGGGTGTTCAGAAAAAGCCCGTCTGAGAGCCGAGCCATTTCTCGCTCACTTCAGATGCTGCGTGGCTCCTCAAATCTGCTGAGAGGAAAGGAGTTCCCTCCCTCTGTGCCTCAGAGCCCGGGGCAGCGTGGGGACGTCCGGCACACCAGGGACGGCCGTCGTCTGAGCAGTCGTCTACCTTACAGCTGAGCCGAAACACAAAGTCTGGCTTTTTGGGAGCATCTATTCATCGCCTCCCTGTCTGGACAACGCTTGTCTTGTGTCCGATGGCACGCCTTGCCCGCTACATAAAGCAGTCTGTTCTTTTCATAGGTGACCTGATTCTTTATGTAACCACGCTCAACTTTGGGTTTGTTTGGGGCCTTTTTTTCAGCCAGGAAGTGGAGTGTTGTCATGCCGTGAGACCAGCTTTTGTACTAGGCCAATCAACCATGCCCATATTAACTACTCTGTTACTTTCGCACCAAGATACTCAGGACACATTTAGTTACAAATGCATGATGTCGGTTGATATTCAGCGTGCTTTCTGCTATTGGCAGAAATGATAACCAGGTAATAATAACAGTGTCTGATATCTACTTTGTCCTTAAAAGTTACAAGATTTATCTGGATTGAACTTCATTTAAATGGAAAACAGTTTGAATTTTATATAAGGAGGAGTTCAGAACATTAGAACCGCAGTTATTTTTCCAATACTATTTATTTTGATTTATTGGTGTACATTAAAGAAAGCAAGACTTCCCAATACTTGTTACTTTTTTGAAAGGTTCCTTCATTATAGAGAAAAAAGCAAAAAATAAAAAAAGTTAGCAACAACCCTTTAGTCAGCAAAAGATTCATTCACAAACTGGTTTATACATAACAGAGTAAGCTCTAAAATCCTGATCTAACCGACCATATTGATCTAACAACCTATAATTAACTGGCAGAGTAAGTGATTACAATAACATACACATACATTTCCTTCATAGCTTGCAGTATACCACATGGCAGAGTGAGTATTTCCCATGTGGAGGTTTAGGGGTAATGTAGCTAATCATGAATTGATTACTTCCAGCACAGGAGCTTTTTAAATACTGACACTGGTTGACAATTGCTTAATTTATAAGTATATGTAAATCTACCAAAATATAATTGATTGGAGCAGGTCATTGCCATTGTCTGCTGTTGATGTTTAGAAGCCACACTCAATGCAGGGTTAATTCAGCATTCAGTTCCTCCATTTGTGGTCCTTCCTATTCTCTGATTTTGGGGATGTAGTGAAAACTGTGCAATGCCGACCTGTCTGCATTGTTGGAACATCCCTTCAAGCACTGCAAGGTTTTTTTTTTGGAGTTCCGTTACTCCATTTTTTAGAAGAACTGTTTTCTATATTTATCATATCATGACCAAGTGACTGGAGGTGTGATTTTATGCACTCACACAAGGAGTTAACAATGAGGTAATGGAGTTGAATTTCCTTGGTGGAGTTGTGAAAAGAAAGAGGAAAGATCTCAGATAAAGTGTGAAAAAGAGGGATACCGGTACAAGATGAATAGCTAAAGCCTTGAAAGCGGACATGTTGATTGATGCATGAGTAAGTACTGCCACCAGATGGCGACGGCGTACGACAGTGTTTACATCTGCTAATCGCGGCAAGTCCAAAAATTATTTTCAAACTCAAAAAGGACAAAGATAAACACTATCAGCATGAACGCTTGGTGCATATTTTTTAATTAAAGTTATTTTAACATTAAAATATTTTAGCGTTTTTTAATTTAATGGACATAGCACGTGCCTAGGCCCCTTTAAGACCACCATACAGTGGTTTGAACCGACTAAGCTGTAAGCTGAAATATAGTAATATGAATAACAACTAATCTCTGTGTTAAAATTAATTATTTTTTATTATAAACTTTTTTCTGCATTAGAATAGAATAGAAAATCCCTTTATTGTCCTATAATGGGGAAGTTCTGGTGTTTACAGCAGCCAAAAGATTATAGATAAAATGGTCACACAAATGTGGATCTTAGAAAAGTGTATAAGAATAATATAATAGTGAAGAGTTAAAAAATAAACAAATAAAATAATACTGTACTGTAAAGTGTTTTAACTATATAAACTGCACCTGGAGAATAAATAACCAATATACAGCTATGGACATTTTTACAGTAATGGATATTTGAAAATAGCAGCAACATCAGAGATGTGCAAAAATGTGTTTATTAATAGAATTAATAAAATTGAGGTATGAAATGCAAAGAAAATCAATATATAAAGAGTTTAGTGTTTGTATAAAGCAGTGCATCAGATGGAGCCTGTTCATGTTTTGCTCATCCAACTCTGAAAGAGGAGTTCCCTTTAGCAGGTTGGGAAACCTGACCGGGGAACCCCAGCAACTAGTCACATCCCTCTATGGCAGGAAGCTACAGTGGATAGCCACTTCCACTATAAAAGGATGACGTCCATCCCCTTCACAGGGAATCTCAGCTTCTAACCTCCTGATTAGGATTCTTCGTTCCTAAATGTGAGTTAAAGATCAATTTAAAACACCTTTAATCTGAAGAAAATGAAATGATATTGCAACTTTTAGTCAATTTAACTAATTGTATTAAGACTAGATTATAATTGATTTATGGTTGTTATTTATTGGTTTGAAAATAAAAGAAAACTGTTTCTCACATATTATTCCTATTTTTAAGTCTTTGATGTATCTGAGCAGTTCTGGTAATAGATGTATGAATGTTTGGAACCACAGCAGTACTAATCTATCAACAGATATCAATAAAGTAACTTTGAACCTTGAAGCAGTCAATCAGATAAACCCTTTCTATTTTCATTTTATAACCCAATCAGTGGTCAAAATAACTCCTTAGTTATTGGTGATATGAATTATTGGAGCCATATAAACTGATTTGTTGCATAGTGCTCAATTAATAAAATGGAATATAAGTCATCAGTCGTCAATGCTATCATGATAAAATGTTTATGAAAAATAAAAAAAGCATTCAACTGTACCTGCAACTCTGTAAAAACAGAGAGAAGGCTAATGGCCGCTGCTGTCGAGAAGCCATGATAGAACGTCTAGTGGCGCTAGTGCCATCAACCCTGCAGCCAGCAGTCCCATCTAGGCTGTTGTGGTATAAAGTTCTCACAGTACTGTGGCTTTAATGCATTTACACGTAAGTTTAAAATAAAAATATGCAACGAGATTCGATTGGTCTGATTTCAAACTAAAGTTAATTTTCTCTACCATTGGTCTTCCAGACGGTGGTGTTCATTACTTATAAGCTAAAGCAACGCCATTACCTTTCTCCTTTACTTTGAACTTCATTAGTTTTTTAAAATAAGGGTGCTCCAAACAGCCAGAGAAAATCTGCAGTTCCATAATGTTGGATCACATCAGTGGAAGATGTTATTGGTGTGTAACAGCAACTTTTTAAAACATTGGTACATGTAGTTGCCCCGGCGGATCTGTTGTTCTTTCATTCGTTCATTCATTGCAGTCTTTAATAACAAAACAGCCTCTTTTTCAGTCTTGAAGGATGATACCTGTTAAAATAAGCACTTTCTCTGTTTTTATTAATATTTTATTGAAAACTGGCATGTCAAAGGCTTTTTATGTTCTCAATAACTATTTGAAAAATCGTCTTACAATCGCTGAACTGTTTTCGCGTGTTTCTTTTAGAGATGCACTGATCCAATCTTAGTATCTGTTTAGGTCCTGATATTGATGAATATTCTAGATCCAGAATCTGTGTAAATGGGTGCAATCCTTTGGGGCAGATCTATTCAATCTAATAAAGTTAGACTGAAAATCTTTTGAAAAGCAGAAAGTTTTAACCCTTTATGGACAACTGTGTTTAATTAATAAAAACAGACAATCTGAACTCTCATAGTTTTTATTTTTCCAGATGCAAATTGTCCAGTTGACATGACTTTATTTTCTGACCTTGTACTAATCTAACTATTCATTTTTGAGATGTACATGAGTACATTATGTCATATAGTTGCTTTTAGTGAGGAGTTCATGACAGTTTATTAAAATAAACAACAGTATTGATGGTAATATTTAAGCAGAGTTCTGATATCAGAAAAGTATCAAGTATGGATCATAATCATCATAGACTATCCGATTCAGGACTCTGGCAGAACTAGAGTATTACCTCAAGTGAGGGAAGAAAAAAGAAAAAAGGAAAATAGATAGAAAAATACTTTTAAACTAAACTAAAAAAAGTACTAACAGGGTTTGGTGACCTGGACAAAAATCAACTATAACATGATTGATGACCACCACTGAGGCTGCATTGGTATTGCTATACCGTGTCTAAGGCAGAGGTTTATTGCTTGGAAGCTGTCCTGTAAATCCCTCGCTTAGCAAAACAAACTCATCGACCTCCGTGTCCTCAGCCGGGGGTTAATTGTGTGCCCCATCAGGGGATATAATGACCTCTCAGATGGTAAAACATACAGCACAAGCCCTACGTCAGGATGCAAAGAACTGGGATTACGGCATGAGATGCTGATGACCTAGTTTTTGTTGTTTTCTTTGTCACACATTTTCTTTCTGTGGGAAATGATAAAACAAAAAGAGGTAGTTAGAAGGAGGAGGCCGCAGACTGTGGGAACATGGTGTACCTGTGTGCAGTCATTTGAGGGTTTAACATTGGAACAGGTTCATCTTTTATTTAACATGTAACCAGTTACAGAGACCATGCAAGTTAATGTCTGTGGAAAAGCTCCCCATTTAAACAAACAGCATGCTAAAACAATAAATTAGATAAATATAACAAACAGCTGAAAGTTTGTGGATCAATCACAGTGCAGAACAAGATGTTGAGTTTCAACACAGAGCTGGCTCAGGATGGTGCGGTTGGTGAGCAGGAGGAAGAACGTGCATTATAAAAGCAAAGTATGAGAGAGGGGTAAAGAGGAGAATGGGACGAGGCTGGTTTCCAGCAGCGTTGTGCACTTCAGTGCATCTCCAGACTGAAATGAGGACGAGAGTGATATACAGTCAGTGGCTGCATGAGAGTGCAAGTGTGTGTCAGGAGTTCAAGCAGAGGGCACGGGCTGCACTGCCCTGCCCCCATCCACTTTGATACTCATTTCTCATTTGATCACCTTTTTTTTTTTTTTTTTTACAAAAAAAAAGAAAAACATAACATGACGCCTATGGAAATATGTTTTACATGCTGACGCCTATGGAACTGGTTTGTCAATTGATTTCTAACTCAAAGTTATGTCCTTTAGATGTATTCTGTGGTTGTATGTGTGGCTTTTTTACTGGTTAAGCCATGTGCTAGGAAGATTCTAGTTATCCTCAGAATAACGGTGCTTGTTAAGGCAAGACAACCATAACTTTATATTAACTCTCCATTATGTCCAATGAATTCCAAATGTATAATTACAAGCATGGTGGTAATAATTATAATAGATTTTTCCTTTATATTTTTAACAGAAATCATGGATCTAGTTTGAGTTGCTTAGCTTTTTGTGAGTAAATGCATAAGTAAACAGCACCATACATCATGATTTCAGAAAAAAAGGACAAAGGGTTAATATATACATTATATACTTGATGGCCACTTTATCATGTAAGAATTGCCAGTAGCAGGTTGGGCCCCCTCTTGGCCTTCGGTTGTACATCCATGATGTGTTGATTTGATTTTCGATTCACACAATTCTGCTGGAGGTAACCCTCAAAAGGGTTATCACACTGTGGTCAGAATGTTACAGAAGTACTCAGGTGGCTTCTTGGGTTTATTTTTACTAAAGGGGCCCAAAGTGTGTCAGGAAATAATCCTCCACGCCATTAGACCATCACCACAAATGTGAACAGTGTGACTGCACAGGAACCATGCTTTGATGTTTACACTGACTTCTGACGCTTTCTAAAATGGCACCTTCACACACGATAAGAAAGATCGGTTTATCTCTTTGTTTGGCAGGCGTAAAACCCGTGTGAATACTTAGCATATTTGCGGCTTCAGAAACAATGTGAAACAGTTGGTGAGGTTAGAGTCTTTTTTTGACACCTGATGTTCTGAGGAGTGACTCGGTCGCACTCTATGGGCGTGAAAATCTGAAGGCTTCTCTATGAAAAGGTGTTCACAAGAGTAACCTGTGCTTGTTAAAGGGTAGCAAGTCACACTTACAGGACGCTTATAAATTCAGTCCAAAGTGAAATTGGGAGAATTTATGCACAACATCTTTAAAGATCAACATGAAGCTTTGCTAAAAATAATTCAGAGGTTATGTTCTATCACAAAACCACAAGAGCCAATCCTACTGCAGCTGGAGGGTGGAGAAAAAAAAAAGAAAAAAACATCACCAACTGTCATTTCTGGCTCTGGTCAATTGTTACAGTCTGCTTTTTGAATTCACAAAAAGGGACATCTACTCAGAAGTCCATAAATCCAAGTAAAGCGCAGAGCAAACTGACAGGCGGCACAGATTAAGGGAGTGTGTGCATGTGTGTGTATGTCACAATGAAAATCCTCACTTCTCTTTTGTTTGAACTGAAAGCCTTTGTCTGATATGATTTTCTTCATATAATTAGAAAAAAAAAATGTTTTTCAGTACGTAAGTAATTAGACTCATCTAATTATAGTATATGACTATCTGGTGCACAAACTACAGTATCAGTAAGGAGAAAAAATCTTCAGTGAGATTCACATGACCTTTCCTCTTCATTAAATCTGACCTTCATTTCTGATTAAATGTAAAAATGTTGTTCTAAGCATTTAAATGGTATCTCTCAAAAGTGAGTTGATATCATACATTTTTCGTAAATATTTTGTAATATCTTTCATGGGAAAACACTGAAGGTGTGACACTTTGATAAAATATAAAGTAGACATTGCCAAATTGCTCTCAACTCAAAAAAATCCAACACACCCATTAATGTATAAACCACCAGTAACAAAGGAGAGTATACTCCTCCGTGAAAATGTCTAAACCGTGTCCATGGTGTCAAAATCCTGGTTACGAATTACGCAGCTGCTAGATTGTTAGAGACCTCAGGAAGGCGGCGGCCGTCCTGGAGATGTTTGGGGTTATTAACACATTGAATTACTGCGCTTTGGCCCAATTTCAGAAAGAAAGGGGTTCACGTTCTGCGTCAGTATGTTATGGTACATATTGATGTACATGGTTCCCTCAATAATAAACTGTTACTACCTACAGCTGGCAGCACTTATAGAGCCTCAAACCATAAAACTCGTGTCTTTGTATTCCTCACCTGGTTTCTGCCACTGAGGCTTAACACCATCCAAACCAATTAGGTTTATCTTGGTGTCAGTAGAGGTCAGGTATGGTTCCAGTTAACATCTTTGTCTGAAGGGTTTAGGACACTACAAAAAAATACATTTGAAAGTAAGGTTTAGGGAAGAAGCTAAAGTTGAACTCCTGGCCAGTAAGTGGTGCAGGGTGCACCTCCTCTCGCCTGCTCTCATTCAAACCTTTAATTGTACTGTTTCCTAGCCAGTTAATAGATCCACCAATGTTTTCTAATGCTAACCTTATTAGCAAACATTTAACCTACCTCTTTGAAAGCTAGTGGGCAAGTTCTGTGTGGTTTCTGAGCTCAAGTAAGTACCCAGAAGAAGCCATTCTTCAGCACTATCTACTAGGATCTAGCAATGCCAATCAATAATTTTAACCTGTTGGTAGTGAATTCTTTGATGTTGGCATTATAAACAGGGGTAAATATTTATATATATTTTGAACCCATCAAGAATGAAAAAATAATGAGTTTCCTTTTTGAGTGAACATCCTCACAACATAATTTTGCCAATACTGGGAGCGTTTTCACAAATGTGCCCAAACCCTTGTATTTTTTCTTAATCTGACTACAGCAGGGTTTCCGGGGGTCATTAAAAAATCACTGAAAGTCATTAAATTATTATTTTTAAAAGTAAGGCCTTAATTGTCATTACAATTCATTAAATGTGTTTATCGTGGCATTTAAAATGCTTTATTAAAAAAAATGTTTATAAAAACAATTTCGTCAGACATATATCACAATATATTTGCGTGGAACTGCTTCCGGTTGATCGCAAAGCTTTATGTTCAGAAAAGAAGCTTGAGTCGGAAAAAAAGCTAGAGAATGAGGGGAAAAAAGCAAATTTCAACAAAAGTGCTTGGAAAACGAGGAATTCGGGACATGTCTGCAGCCTGTTGATGGGTACCTGTTGGTGGCATTAAAATTATTTCTAAGAGCATTAAAAAGCATTAAATTTGAGTTATTTATTCCTGTATAAACTCTGTACAGGACATAACTCTAAATATTAAGGTCTGTGCCATCCATGACATTTGGAAGCTGTCACCTATTTTTGTGGAAGGTTCAGCTAGTATTGTGATTGTGTGTTTTGTTTTTGTTCTGGTGTTAATTCAATCACTTTACACCAAAAATGATTTTCTCCTTCGTGAAAGGAACAACTGCAAATAATTTTTTAATGTTTGAATGAAAGAGCATGAAACGTAAAAGTCAAATTTTTTTCCCAGGCCTTCGTTAGAGTTGTGGAGATTGACAGCCATTTTTCTGATATATTGCCTTATTTATTTTTATATTTTTTCAGTGGTTTTATACAAGGAAGCACTGTTTCCGTGTTGCCTTGTAATACATCTATAGGTGTGCATTTAGTTAGTTAAAATACAGAAGCTGTGATTTGTCAATACATCATCATTTGGGCATTCCTAAATTGTATTAAGGTATGGTCATCTTAGGTATGTGAAATGTAAAATTTGAAACAAAAAAAATCCCTGATAACCTGCTTGTTTCTTTTGTCCTTGTTTAGGTTCCACCAGAGCTGTTTAACTTGTCCATGTGACAGGAATCCAGAATGCATGAAGAAACACTGTGATATCTCTGTGGCTGGTCCATGACACCAAACCCCATTAAAACCTTTCCACTATCCACATACCCCTTGTTCTCATCACACCGGACTAACAATCATTTACATTTACACCAAGTTCCAGTATGGCCAGCAAGAGGAAATCCACTGTGCCCTGCATGATACCATCCAAATCCAAACATGCACGTGAGGAAATCGTTCTGGGCTCGCTACCAGAACTTCTGCCAACAATCCCAGAAGACAGCATACTTAGCATCTCTGGGGATGAGTCTGGCCACTTCTCTCAAAGCTCCTCCAAATCTGAAAGCAACAGTGAAACACCAAAAGGAGGTACTTACAGCTGTGTCACTTGCCGATTCGAGTCCAGAGATCTTAACTACTTTTTGGATCACATGCATAACTGCCACTTAGACTTCAGAGCCCAGCCCACCTTCTACTGCCTGAACTGCGGGGTGTCAGTTGTCCGTTTCGAGGCTCTTGCTCTGCACAATGCTAAGATCCATCCCAAGATTATGGAGGGCCTGGTTACCGCCTCCCTAAGTGTCAACAAAAGAGATGGAGTGACGACTGTGGAGCAAAGCCTATTTACAGACAGTGGAGAAGACTACAAAGAATGCGGGATCTCCCTCACCAAAACACCGATCGCAAAGATGATGAAAGCCAAGGGGGAGCACAAAAAGATTGTTGTATCCCACACTGTGGAGGTACGGAAGATAGACACTGGAAAGGAGCTAGACTCCAACATGCTGACTAATGTGCCTGAACTCCAAAACGGGGCTCTCAGTACCTCTGGGGCCCCAGCTATGCCGAGGACTACTGTCACTCATGTGATAACGACAGTGTCCAACCAAGTCTTTCACCAGCACAATCCCCCCCTTTACTCCCCCACTTCCTCTGACGTTAATAAAGATCTTCCAAAGGTGATGATCCCTCTCAGCAGTATCCCCACCTACAATGCCGCCATGGACACCAGCAGTTTTCTCAAGACATCGTTTGGCAAGTTTCCCTACCCAACCAAAGCTGAGCTCTGCTACCTGACGGTGGTTTCAGAGTTCCCTGAAGAGCAAATCAAACTCTGGTTTACTGCCCAAAGGCTCAAACAGGGCATCAGCTGGTCTCCAGAAGAGATCGAGGAGGCCAGGAGAAAGATGTTTAACACTGTTTTTCAAGGAGGAGCACCACAGAAGCAGCCTGTGACAGCTCAACAAGTCAATCACATTGTAACCCACCACACTGTCACTGGCCTTCCGGGCTTAAAAGGACCAAATTTTCAAATGGCCAAAGTTCCATACGGAGGTATGAAACAAAGGTCAGTCGGAGTCATAGCCACACAGGCCAGCTTGTCAACCAAGCCTAATGTCACAAGGGTCTCGTATTCTTCTCTAGCTGCCCCACCAAAGTTTCCACCTGCTGTCCGAACAACACAGGAGCCTACCAGAAGTACTGAAATCTCCGCTGAGCCAGAGAAGAGCAATGGTCTTGATGCAGCTGGAGGCAGCGGTTGTGTCAGTAGCACCAGCAGCAGTCGAAGCAGCAGTAGCAGCAGCATCAGCAGCTATTCCAGCATTACCAACGGTGTTGAGAGCAGAAAACCGGTCAACAGCAACAGCAGCCAGATCAACACCGCCAATAGCATTGCCGCGTGCTCCGGGTTCATTAGCAATAACAGTGAGCACTGCATTGCTGACACCAATGGCAAGCCAAGCGTCAACAGCTTAACAACAGGAGCGGAAGCTCCGGACGCCTCTACGAGTCAAGCAACAATAGACAACACCAGCAAATCAAACTCCAGCTGTAACAATCATCACAGCAGCATCGTCTGTGAGGCCGATGGGGCTCATGCCAACAGGGCTGATGATGAAAACAACAGCTATACACATAAGACAGACAACAGCAGTATTAGCAGTGATAACTCCAGTTCTACTAGTGATGACAGCGTCCCTAACAAGAATCATGCCAGCAAATCTCCAACTGAAAGCACCAGCACTACTGTCATTACAAAAAGCAACTCATCCATTATAGATGAGGGTGGAAGTAACAAAGACTTTCCCATAAAAGGGATATCAATCTTACAGAAGCTCATTAAGCAGGAGGACCTTATTATCGGAGAGAGGGCAAGAAAAGAGCTTAGAATTGACCCCATTAAGATCAATTTTAAAAGGTTGAAGATGAACGAGCCACAGACTACGTCAGACGTTATTCAAGAACCCAAGAGTGATATTGAGGTGTCTACCTGTCAGACATCTTTCTCACCACCCTGGAGCAACAAGACCCCAAAACAGCTGCAAATCCTCCGCCAGGCTTTTTCCAACACCCGCTGGCCAAGCAGCCTTCAGTACGAAGAGCTAAGCATTCAGACAGGACTTCCTAAGCCAGAAGTTGTGCGCTGGTTCAGTGACAGTCGCTACAGCCACAAGAATGGGCAGCTGAAATGGTTGGACACCTATCAACGCCCTTCAGGAGAGTCAGAAGACACAAGGGGCCGCCAAGACCCTGAGGGGGAGTCACAGGAAGAGCCTTCTCAGGCAAAGAAGAAACTGGTTGAGAAAGAAACAACCGAACAGCTGGAAGGAGAAGCAGGGCAGCGGCTTGGGTGGCAGGATTCATGCGAGCCGCTGCTGAATCTCACAGGGTCCGTGGCTGATGGCGGTAAGCATAACAGACCTGAGGAGGCAGGAGAGATGCAGGATCCCTGGTTAGAAAGAAGAGGAGGGGAGCACCAGCAGCCAGTGGCGAGACATTCACTGATTGAACAAGAGGCAGACACCAATCAGGCCAGGTAAATCCTCAACTCTAGTATATTGGTGCAAAATAAAACATACTTCTCATGTTGGCCCTTTGGCCACTATGGTTGGTTTTTACCCAAATTGTTTAGGTATTGAGCGGTTCCATCTACAGCGTAATGTTTTATACCAACTATACATCAATACTCTGCTTATGAAAAGGAATCAAAACCTAAATGAATTTGAATAGATTGTAATAATAGGTTTTAAATTTTCAAATGGGATCAGAGCCATGATATTTTGTCCGCCCAGTTAGAAGCACTAAAAAATAAAAACACCAACTAATCAATATAAACAGGTACAATTTCATGCTAATACACCATCACCACCAAAACCAATATGGTTTGGGCTAAAAGCACAAATCAGAAGTAAAATTATATTTTTCTAAACCATGAACCAAAATTCTTGTTCTTGTAACTATCAATACTTTATAACAAAATATTGCCACCTTATAAATATCTTTCCAGAACCACTTTTGGAAAGATAATATATAATTCAAACAAACTGAATGTGAGAAACATTGTTGAAGAAATCATTGTAATACATGAAAATACTGGAATACAATATCGGACACAGTGGTTTAACAATGTGTACGAAATAAAAATAAACTTCTCATTCACTGTGACACTTTTACAAGCTCAGTGCTGTTTATCAGCCAAGAAAGCAAAACTGATGTAAGTCAGGTGTGGTGATAAAAGCATGACAGCTTGTTGTTTGTAGTAGGAGCTGTGTGATGTACAGTAAAAAAAGAAGTCTGTACAGGTACTCATGCTGAGACGCTTTCTCCAGCAATCAAAGGTCTGTGTTTTACAAGCTATTTTTAGAGAAGTAGGGCTCCTAGCACTGAATTATAGATTGAGCGTGCATGCTAATATATGGGAATAAATCAACACAAATGTCTTTGAGACGAAGCTCGGAAAGCCACTTACCTATGCACTAACACGTGTCTAGGTAATAATGCCACCATCCGTCCTACTGGGATTCTGCTCATGTTTTGTTCATGTTTATGTTTCTGACAGGGACCGCCTGAGGATGGAGCTGCTGGAGGTGTGATGAAGCGGCGGAGAAGTGACGTTTTAACGCTGGCCCGCTCCACTGGCTGTGATTTTTTTTTTCTTCTCTTTTTTTTTATTTCTAAAGAAAAAAAAAGTGTGTTCATAATGACAGCAGATGTGATTGTAGCTGGACTCAGACTGAAACTGTGAATACCCCCCCACCCCCTCGTCTGCCTCTTCCTCTTCTTCTTCTTCTTCCATCTGCCATCACTTCCTGCCCCCGAAGAAAGAAAAAGAACTTCTCACCTTTTGAGTCCTGTGATGTTTAAGCCTTTTATGCTTCTCTGTGGTTGTGTGGGGAGGGTGCACATCGAGGTCAGTACTAGGGATCAAAGGACAGAAAGAAAAGACGCACACTGACTGGAAAACTGACTTGAATGAGCAAAGCTAGGTTAGGATAGGGCCGAGTTGTATTGTGTCTGGGCCGTAGGGATATATATATATATATATCTATATATATATATATAGATATATATATATAGATATATATATATATATATATCTATATATATGGTCAAAACTGCACTAAAAAAAGATGGTTTGTGCTGACTGGACAAACAAAAGATGTGTTAAGGAAATGTTATTGTTGGCTTTTGTGATATTTTATACTTTTTCTTTTTTTTTTTTAGCAACCAGTACTTCAGCACTGCCTTGAATTTTACTTCTGTTAGTTGGGTTTTCAATTCTATCTACTCTACTATAGTCACTGTAAGTCCAGATGCAATCAAATGTTTTATTCAGATCTGTATAAATGTTGGTGATCACTTTGCAGTTCAGCTATACGCGAGAGGCTATCTACGATGCACTAATAAAGACAGCGATGCTTAAAAATAAAGAGAAATCACTCTGCTTCACTGTTAAATGTATTGACGGCTGTCAAGATCAATACACTACACTGCCCTGCAAACTGAACAGAGAGAAGCCTGTCACGCTACCGTTTGCCTTACTCAGCTCTGTGTGTTTATATGACTCGTTTGTTCATCACCTTGCTTTCGAGCTACTGTGCTGTCCAGAAATAAAAAAAAGCATCAAAAAAATAAATAAAAATAACTTGCCAGTGCATTGATGGTCACTGTTGGTCTTTTATCTGTGAAAAAAATATTGTGCTGCTTTCTGTACACTTGGAGATGTTCAATTTTAAGCTGTAATTGTATTGATTATTGCTAACTGGCAGAAATAAGAAATGTTTTAAAGGAAAATCTTCATTTGATCCCTAAACACTTACAGAATGTTGGCTAGAGATCCAAAAGGAGATAGTGGCTCTCCTCTGAATTTTTCCTTGTTTATATTGAAGCATAAATTCACTACATTAATCTCAAGCTGCATCCTGAAGCTGCTAATAGCAAAGAACGGTGCTATACCATCCAAATTGGGAGTTTTTTCTTATTTAAGTGTCTCCTACCAGCAGTGTATGCACTTGTGTCTGATGTTACAAATTGCTTTTGGTTTGAGATAAAAAAGAAATCTGGACTTGCGGTGTTAATGATCACTTCAACTTTTATGAAAATGGTCTTGATCATAAAGCACTGTTGTATCATCCTTTCTACACTTCTCAGTCTTTACAAAATAAACCGATTACTCAACAAGCAGCAAAAGTCTTTGTTTATTCATGAAGAAACTCCATCACCTTCTGAAACGATTGAGTGCTTGACAGGCCATGTGGAGGAATGCAGAGCCATCTGCTGGCGAGAAGAGGTTAATACAGTTTGTCCTAAAAATAAAATTAAAGTTTGTGAAACTTTAAACAGGATTTATTATTTTGGAATTGAATGCCATAGATCTGAAGTAGTACATTAGTGCCACATTGAAAGAAAAGGATGTTGTCAGTTATTCTAATTAATAAATCTTAACTTCCAAATTAAATGCACAGTGAGCACCTCTTTCAAAAATTACATTATTAGCAGCAAGAAGGCCTATTGGTACCCTGGAGGAGCTGCAGAGATCCACAGCTTAGGTAGAGACCTTAAGCTACATGTCAGAGGTTTAAAGTTTAGGGGGCGGGCATGAAATATCTAAGGTGCACTGGTCATGTGGGACCAAAACAGTTCTTAGAAATAAAGAAAATAAGAATAAAAGGAAAATGCAGGGCAACCCTGGGAGAGAATCAACCAATCTTCAAGAAACTTGACTCTTGAAGATTGAGTAGAAGTGGCCCAATCAGAATCCAAACTTAAAACTGAGAAATCATGGCAAGCCTACAGTATCAAGTCTTTATACACAGTCAAATCCAAAGGTAGATTTGCAAAGCTGGTGGAGAATTACAACAATTAACCTGACCTAACCTAAATATCAGGCTTTAAAAAAAAAAAAAAATAAGTGGAAAAAGGGGATTTACTAAAGACAAGTACAGTATATCAATTTGTAGGATTTTATTTTTTTTTTCCCAACCTACAATGAGTTTAAAATTCAAAACCATGAGCAAATGCTATGACAAAAGGTAAAACATGAATAGGATGTTGACTTTACAGCAGCTCATATCAACTTTCCTATCATAAGTGGGTTAGAGTGGAATTGAACAATATTTCACATTAAATGTTACATCATTCTTAATCACAATCAAAACTTGCCTGCTCTCATTACAGCTTGGGGACTTCTATTATTCAACAATTAGTTTTATTGTTGTTGTTTTTTTTGGCAAAGTTAACATACCTCAACACATTTCTTCACCGACTTTGAATCTGTGACGTTCAAGTAAGAGATATGGAAGTTGGAAGTATTTTGAACAACAGCTAAACTACCTTAAAAAAAATAAAATCATACATATGCAGAGATTGAGAGGATGCTGCTAACATGGAGGGAAATGAGAGAAAATGATGAGTTCACATTTACAGTGAAGTAACAGAAAAAGTCCCTGATAGAAACTGTAAAATAATATATTCACATTCTGCTTGCCTAAGTAAATATTGACATAGTTGCAATATTTCCCCTTTGCCTGCGCAGACATTCCCTCTCTCTCTCTCTATCAACATAGTCCAGTTTAAAATAATCACCCAGACAGATTTTGCCGCTGCAGCGCCTTGGTTACACACAAACACACACACACATGCTCATGATTCCACTTTCATCGAAGGCGTGTGGGTGCAGTTAAGGATTTCTTTTTCATTTTACTTTCTCTAACAAAATATAGAATATATCAATAATACATGGTCGGGCTAAAATACAGAGCAAGTGAACAAAAATAAAATGGTACAAAGCATTTAGAGGTTTTTTTTGCGTAACACAGAAGCGATAGGACCACAGAATTCAAAGCACTGTCAAGTTTTGTCCCTGAGGAGGGACAGAGAGAAAAGTCAGGGAGTCTTCAAATTACTGGGACTATGCCTCGACTCTCCATTGTGGACGCAGTTCAGTCTCGGTACCAGACGCTAGATCAGAGGTTTCTGGATATCCACAAAAATGGCCTCATTTCTTCCATTATTCCCTGCACAAGCTTTAAAATTCCTCGTAAGGTTCTGGCCACAGCGAAATTTATGAAGGCTAAAAAACACAAGTAGTCAATAAAAAAAACGTCCATCATTGATAAATAAACCAGGATTTAAAATTCATAGTCTTCGTCAGCCATGTCAATTGCCCAAGCAAATTTCTCACGCTGAGTTTTATTATAGATCTTCTCAATGGGAACACCCCATTTCTTACACCTAAAACAGAAAAAAAAACAAAAAAAAAAACATTTCTTAAATCAACAAAGAAGCAGTTTAAGTGAACTACATTCGGTAACCCCAGCTATGCTGGTTTTACAGATAAATACAACCCAGTGTGATCTTACCAGGCCACAGAAATGCGTGGGTCCAAGTAGTTGAGTTTGGAAGTCCCCAGGGCAATCTGCTTGTTCTCTTCACGATCAGTTGCCTGAACCTCCAGCTTCATCAGCTGCTCCTCTATCCTCTGAACAGCCTTTCTCTTGGTTTCTACTGCCCTGCAGAAATGACACAACAGGGGCTTTAGTAAAAATTATGCCAATTTTGGTCTCTGTATCAAAAGAAAAACATCTGCAGCAATAAACATCAAGAAGAACCCATCTGCTCCTTACTTTTTGGATTTTTCATCTCTCCGTACTTTGGCATCAGCCTTAGCGCTCTTTAGTTCTCTCTTAGCATCACATAGCTGATCCTTCTTGGCATCGATCTGACAAACAAAAGAAAACAGTGTTACAACTACAACAGGAGAGGAAAAAAATATGGTAAAGATTAAAATCCTTGACACCCACCCCTTTGGTGCAGTAACAGCCAACTGCTTCTCACTACATGCATGTAACTGAACTAGTCCATTTGTATTACCAACTCTTCAAGCACAACATCTCAGCAAGTAGGAAAAAAACCAAACACAGTGGTTTCAGAAAGCTGGATTTACTGATCTAAGAGATTACAAACTATGGGTCTTCAAGTTATATTAAGTTTTAAGTCTAAAAGGACCCTTATGATCTGTCAATCACGTTTCACTACTATCGTTTAAGGCCTCCCACAGAAATGACAATGGGTCACAGATAAAAAGAATTAAATCCCTCGTACAATTATATTGAAAAACACTAATCTAATGCACTTTTATAGAACATATCTACTTTACAGGACACTATGAATATACAACAAAGTATATTAATCTATATTAAAGTAATTGACCTATTGTTTTCTCACTGGATTTGTATTCTTTATTTCCCCCCCCAATCATTTCTTATAATTCTTGCCTTCCTCCAATTCATAAATTTTTTTATTTTTTAAAATATTAAATGATTGTCACCACTTATTTTCTCACCCTGTTAAGCCGCTGATATAAAAGCCCTTATTGGCGTTATGGCAATGCAACTTGCCAGGGGTGGTTACTTTAGCAGTGGGAAACAAGTCGAAAGCTTTAATCAAGTTAATTATAGGGTCTGTTATTAATCAGATTATAATTGAACACCTTAATTCAACAACCTTTTTTCCTCCACATATACGAGTACAATGACACATTAAATTCTAATCCACTATTTAGTTTATCTAACGGAATGGTGGCACAGTATTCTGCCTAAATTGTGTAATTGTAGCTTTTTTGTTCTTTACCTTTTCTTATTCAAGTCTTTAAAATTTCACAATGCACATATTTATATGCATTTCTACCTGATCATTTCATTTTAAGTACGTTTAAACATTTAATCCAAATATAGAAAGCCTGTTTGAGCCTTTCTTATCAAGTAATTTTGTGAAAGACAATTTCTACTTCACTGGAGTACAACAGTTTTAGTAGTACTATTAATACATTTTACAGACTTCACTTTATTTGACAACATAGGCAGAATAAGGCATCCTGACCGTGTAGCCCTCCACCCTTCCTACATAAATTATATTAGACATAATGCTGACATGTCTTCGCTATTAAACGTAAACTATAAATGCGGCATGCACAAGTTTTTCCATCAAAAGACAAGGATCAACTCATTTGACTAAATAAAAATGGAATTATGAAAGCTAGTCAAGGAAGGTCAATATGCCAAAACTTTACTGTAACATAAAATATTTACTCTGGATATAGTTCAGGCATTGCAATGGGAAAATCATTGGTTTACACTTTGCGAGCATGGACAGTCAAGTGCACAGCTGATGTTAGAAACTAATCATTTAAAAGTTAGCTGCACACAATGGCAGTTTAGTTCAGCTCATGCACAACCAGCTGAGTAGAGTTTGTTAAAGTTCAGTATGTATGAAATCAGACTGCACACCAGTCTTCCTCTCCAGTGTGATAGGCAGCTGTGTGCTGAAATTAGGTGGTACAAGAAAACAAAACACACACAAAAAAAAGTAAAAAAAATAAACCATAAACTACAACAGGGAGTTCCCTCTTCTCACTACTGGGCAACAGGCCTCAGTGGTTTGCAGTAAAATACCCTACTGGTCTCCTTTCAACCATGTAAATAATGCAAGTAGCTACTGGAGTCACTAAAAGCTAAAGTTTTTCCAAATGCTTGCGTCAGTCAATGTCACCTTAAAGCCTCTCAAATCCAAGCATTCAAATTGCAGATTGTAACTATTGTCTTCCCTCTGGTCAGCACAGGTAGTAGCATTCACACTAGTATTGCAATGATGCAACTAAATTAGGGAAATGTTTAATTTCATCAAGGCTCCCTTTAGCTTACAGCAATTCACATTTATTAGCATTATTCTTATCACTAACCAATATTTAGGTCTTTAACTGCATTTTATTTCAATTTTTGTGGTTTATATTTATGTTTTATTATACTTGCCTGCATGCTCTATGTGCCATTAATCATCTCCCCTATACACTGTGAAAAGTGCTCTACAAATAGCCCAAATGAAATTTAAATAAACAACCTTAAAGCATGGGAGGTACTCCCAACCACATCTACCTTAGCCTGCAGGTTCTGCATAGACTTCTCAAATGTCTTTGGAGGGGCTCTCTGATGGTTACACAGAATGGCCACAGCCCTGTTGGCCCGGTTGTAGGACAGGATCTTAGCTGGAATGTTGTCGTCAGCTACAAAGATAAGACAGGAGATCTCAGAAGGCTGAAAGCAAAAACGTAGAGCTCATACAGTGAAAGCATGCACTCCATTTAACATGCAAAAAAAAGAAAGATTAAAGCATCAAAATCCTTTAAGTGTTAAAAACGTTATTACACACCAGTAGTGAGCTCCTTCAGTTGTTGCTGCAGGGTTATTGAAGCGTTATATGTACGGAAAACTTTAGCAGTGAGACCATCCATCAACTCCTGAAGGTGCTTGTTCAGAATAGAAGTCTGCAAGAAAATCAATGCATCTCTTTATGGCTGCAATGAAAGCTCCTGGTTTTCCAGAGCAAAACGGTTTGAACGGGAAAATATGGCTTACGTTTAGACGATCAAAAAGGTCATCATCAGGTTCTTTGTTTTCCATGAACAACTGAAGGTTCTTGAAAACCTAAAAAACACACAAATAGAAGAAAAGTTATAAACACAAGCAATGGATAAAATTAAATCCCAGTTAAATTAGCAGACTCATCCTCACCCTTTTCTCCACAGGGACCCTGTTGTAGTAGCGGATCGAGTCTTTACCCAAGAAGTCAAACTCCACCACATACTCCTGACCTTCATTTTCTGGGTGCAGTTTGAGATGTTCGACTCTTAGGGAGCAGCAGCCCACCGTATCTGCTGTTTCACCTTCTTCTTTCTCATTTCCTGCTCTCAGAGCCAGCTGGTGGAAGGAGGAACGCGTTATCACACCGTTTACTAATGCCAACAATCAAGCAGTTATGATACATAGAAAAGGAACCGTTCACACTCTCTAAACCAACCTGATGCTCACCTTGTCAATGAAGTAGAGCGCCACGGCCCTTTGTCTGACTCTCATCTCCTTGGACTTCCAATCTTCCCGGTACTGTGCCCTGAGACGGTCCACACACTTCTTCAGTCGACGAGCCGTTTCATACTTCTGCCAATCCTTCTCCCCCTGAACACAATAAACAAGAGTTAACTTCTGAACCTATGAGAAGAACAGAATGGGGTTTTCAGAAATGGTCTTTAGTGCACCTACCTTGATTCTGGAGCTAGGGTTCAACATAATGTACTTGGTGGAGCCCTGGATGTTCTCTGTCCACGAAACCAACCAAGTCACTTTGTTGTCGTGGCGAACTTCTTTCCATTTAGTGCCCGGAGGAGGTGTGGGGTACTTTGAGTCCCTAAAACAAGGACATCAAGCTAAGCATCCAAACATTCCCCGGCAGTCAATGCATCAAACCATTAATAAAATCACACACTTGCTACAGTTTATGATGATATCCTCAGGCCTAATGCGCCTTTTGAGCATCCCCATTTTTGGATGGTCTCCTCGACCACGAAACAGGCCGGGCGGCTCAATGCGGAAGTTTGCGATGCGCTCCTTGTGGTTGTCCATAATACAGAAACCGTACTCCTGCAGGATTCGCTCATTTTCTTCTTTTATTTTCTTTAAAAATAAATACAATAGAAACAAACATTGGAAAGATGTTTTTTTTCAAACAGAGAAGTACTTTAGAATGCTATAAAAAAAAAAATCTGTGGATTATTATGACAGAATAACACTGATCATCTAAATGTGAAAAACAAAGACAGACTATGGTAAAATTTTTATTGGAACCAGCTCCATACACCCTGTATGAGATCAGCTAAACTCTTCTCTACATCAATGGTTTTCCATAATAGCCTATTACCAAATTAATGTAGGCGGGGTCATCGTGTCCAGGCCATATACAAATAATGAAACAATCAAAGACCTTCTACACACTTTAATGCTTTTAATCACAAGTATAGTAAGGAGGAGATAAAGGGTGTGAACAGCTAGAAAAGGCAATCTGTATGACAACAGGAGAGAGGAGCTGTAAAAATCTAAAAGGAAAGGAGCAGCGAGCGTAAGCTAATGGTTGCAATATCAAACGATTTAACAGTTGAAGAAAGGACTTCTATTAATGCATGCATAACTGTTGACTCCACTTCCCGGCAAATCAGTCAATTTTCAGTCAGACCCCGTAATGATGGAGAATCATCAGAAAAGCTGGTGTTGAAAATATTAACTTTTCCATGTAAAGGTCACAAGGAAAGAAAAGCAACTGGACTAGAGCTTCATCACATGGCACAGTGTAGTAACTAATGAGTGCCTACAGATCAGACTGAAGTCACTGCAGAAGGAAAGGCGCCTAAATAGAGGCACATCTGATCAACTAGTCTGTTAAAATACACAGCTAGTCTTGGCCACAAGCTGGTTCTTTTTTTTTTTAACCTTAAATCTTATAAAGTGTCTTACCTGTTTTTGTTCTTTTGTCATGGCTTTCCTTGCTTCAGACTGAGCTTTAAAATACTCGCTCATCTCAGTGAAGTTGCACTTATTCAGGTCTGTTATTACAGATTTTTCCTCAGAAGTCATTTCCTGTGTTTACCAAAGACAAAGCAAAGAGTGTTAAATTAGGAAGAAAAAAAATAATCTCAGTGGTTTATAATTAACCCAAGCTAATATTCCCCCTCACCTTTCTCCAGTCCTTAAAGAAATTTTTACGGAAGATATCCTTGGTAGTGTACTCGTGGTCCAACATCTTAGAAAAGAAGGTGGCCACTTCCTCCGCTTCTTTGCTCAGCTTCATATGTTTACCTGCAGTGAGACTTGAATTTTAATAAAATGACGTAATCTAGATATGTAATACCAGAACATATGCATCAAGGGTCGACTACTCACATACCATCATAATAAAACTTGACATTGCTAGGCAGGGGTTCATAGGGTGGGGCAAACACTGGTCCTTTGTGTTCGAGGAACTTCCATTTGACACCATCGGTGTATCTCTCTTCTTCCCACCTGGACTCAAATAATGCATTTAGTTATTATTCAACATGAAGACGAGCATGAAGAAATCTGAATGCTAGTTGGTGTTAACGCACCATTTCCACTTCTCCTCTGGTTCTTGCTTTGCTTTCTTCTTCCCATCAGTTGCTTCTCCTTTTTTGCCTTTTGTTTTTTTGGATTTAATGTCCTGAAATAAGGAAGTGAAAGTATTTATAGTATACACCAAAGATGGAGGATAGTTCACAACTGCAATCAGGCTTCCCCTGTAATTTTCTTAAAGCTTTGGCTCACCTCATCCTCTTGTTTCCTTTTCTTGACCTTCTTATCGTTTTCTGTCTTTATCTTCTTAGGCTTGAATTCCTCTCTGAAACAAACACTACGTTAGAAATCTAAAGGACCAACCATTCAACACTGGGACGAAGGCCTTTAGATGTTAGAGACGTACTCGTAATCATTGTCCCTCTCTCTTTTTATAGATTTCTCATATTTAGGAGAGTGGTAATCATCATCTGGCTCAGACTTCACATGTGGTGGGCTGCAAAGAAAAAAACAAACAAAAAACTTAGTCAAGTCACTGCGTGAGTGATGTAGCAGATATTCTGGAACTAAGATTTAAACCTGACAAACCTGGCAAAGCCGTTTTCCTTTTCTTTCTTGATTTTACCATCAAGGGACTTCATCTGAAATGAAGAGTATAGTTTGCCTCCATCATCCTCATTTTAACACAGAAGTCTTTGTTGGGGGAAACCTTGTCGTTCTACTATAAGCATGACTTTTTTTTGAAATATGGAAGCAGAGCAATGCAGTGTCTTTCAGTCCCCAGGACACAACATCCTTAATGTTTTAGTAGACTCTGTGCTTCAACATACGTAGATTGACTTAGCTGCTTCAGCAGGTTCCTCTGATGTACGCTTTATTTCATTTAAGTTGTGTTCGATTATAGAAGCTTTTCAGACTGACTTCCTCTGCACTAAAGATTTACATCAGTCAGTCTTTTGCCAATAACTGCATCTATTGTTCAACTCTCAAACAAAATGTGTCAGTTTAGGTGATTTTTCCAATTTAGACAAATAGGATAAAAAAATAAAATAAAAAAGCTGGATAACAAATCTAAAAAACTATAGTAGGCCAAATGTCTTGAGTGTCCATCCATATAGTTCACTTACCTTCTCCTCTTTTCTCTTTTCCTTGTGCTTGTCTTTGTGTTTGTCTGTGCTGCCATCTTTGTGCTTCATTTTCTCCTTTTCCTTGTATTTCTTCTCCATGTCCTTGTGGTCACTGAAGTAAAAGAGACATAAGTCTTTTGAACTACAAAAACCACATCATTGCTACCAAATTTGGGAGAGACCGTTGCTCTACCTGTTGCCATGCTTTAATTTCTCCCGTTCCTTGTCCTTCTTGTGTTCCTTATGTTTATACTCCTTATCTTTATACTTGTCTTTATGCTTATGAGAGTCTAAAAAGAAGAATACTGCATCACTTTCATAATTATACATAACAATTAAATTAAAGATGAGCAATTTCTAGAAGAAATGTTGACTGCTGCCGAATGTAACTAGCTTTTACGAAACACTGAAAGAAACTGATGAAGCAGTCTACAATTCAGTCAAACTGCCATTATTAAAAAGGTGAAAAAAAATGTAAGGATTTAAACTGATTCCAAAATAAAGATTTTTTTTTATAAAACCTCCATGTACAAGCTATAAAACAGTTATTACATTGTAGCACAGCACTGCCTAAAGCCTGTCAGAGTCTTTTAGTGGACTGTATGAATTAACGGACATGTTCCAACAGGCAGCTAAACGAGATATGTTTTTAGGGATTTCTACCACAAAACATCCATTCAAATACCCTGCATTTACCAGTTTGTCTAAGGATATCTAACAAAAGAAAAAAGGATTTTTTAACATGAATACTCCAGATCTTTTTAACAGTGGATCTCCCTGGAAGCTGTCTAGTTCATAAACTGTATCAAAAGGAGAGGATAAAAGTCCAGGTATTATAGCAATACACTTAACACAGCTAAATAAGGTAAATATTACAACAGTTTGTTATTAAATTTAACCAAAGAAGGGATTCAAAACATATGCAAATCACTATATTAGATTGTCCACCATAAAACGTACTAATAATCCAGCCATTTAAGTCTATATTTGGACTTAAACAAGCAAACATTTAAAAACGAATTATACATGCCTTATAGCAAAAAATAATATAAAGCTCTTCAAGTGTATGGGTAGATTCAGTTTAATTGCCTCAACTCTTAAAGGAATTACTTTTAACGAAGCAAACTTCACATATCGTCTGGTTCCTAAGCTTTATTGCTGTGGGAGTATTTAATAAAGCTTAAATCACTTTAAAGAAAGCTAAAATTAAGAGAGTTAGTAGTGACATCTTCAGTATTATTCCAACTTAAAAAGATCACTTTTAAACCATAAAGCCTAGAGTTCACGTAAGATAAAAGCAAAATACGGAAACGATAGATCAAGTGGAAAATGTCTACTGTTAGTAAATCAATTTTTAGCCTCTAACCTTAGCTTTTCTCCTCCCCAAACCGATCCACTCTTCACAGCCTCAGTTCAGGCCGCTAACACCAAAAAAGAAAATGGCGCAGAGACTAAGTCCTCAACCCCCAAACCCTCACTTTCAGATAAGAATTGTGCCGCTAAGCGCTCACGGATATCAACTTCTGAGTGAACTGACTAATAAAAAACCTCAAGCTGCGTGTCAATATTGATTAAAATCTGGAAAATGACAGGCGAAAGGGCTTTAACGAGGCCTCGCTTTTGAACAATAGAGGCTTGTGAGTGAGACAGCGGACTTAGTCTCTGGACGCCATTTCTGTCCTCTACTGAAAACTATGATAACGTTACAAGAACAGAGTTTAAAACAAGAAGGAACGGAACGAAAACTTTTTTTATTAACTTTAAGCTATGTGTGATGAAACTTACCATTGACTCGAGAGGAGAAGTCGATCTGGAAAATGAAAAAAAATGTATGTTACATTAGGCTAACTAGCCGGCTACCCAACTTTGAACTTGCTCAACAGCAGAGCGACAGTTAGCCAGAGTGCTAGGCTAGCTCGCTACGGCTATCACAGCTTTTAATAAACAACACAATTACCTAGTCTTCACCCTCCCTACATTTACCTAACAAAGAAAATAAATGTTTAACTGGGTTTAGCTATTAACGGGTATCCCCGGAAATATGAGACACTTTAAACAACGAATGGAGGTGTTAACGGGACACAGCCGGCCGGCTATTGTGCTAGCTACTAGGCGATCTCCACTCTTACCCAATGTACCCTGTCAAACCAAGAACATACACGGCTCTAACCTGTACCATATACACTCTATAACATTAGAATATAAAACAGCAATACCTGGTCCTCGTTATGGGAATGGTCCCCACTCATTTCCTAGGCCTTGTACTGCTAAAAACAAATTTAAAAAGTGAGAAACGTGTGGATATCCGCACACAAGCTAGATGCAAGCAGAATGAAGAAAAGGTAGGGTTGTGTAAGAGATTAAGTCCCAGTTGTGCACTGATGCGCATGCGCATTAGTTTAAATGGTACTCAGCTACGTAGCTCCTCCTCTTCTGAAAACGTGTTGCTGTTGAGGCTCTTCGTGGAGAGAGGAGGAAGTCCACATATTCAGCAGAGATCATGCCATAAAACGGCAGCAATCTCTCTGTTTTTTTTTTGTTTTTGTTTTGTTTTTTTAATTGAAGAATGAAAGTATTACAAGGCATATCAAAACAGTTATACAAAGTTGTAAATTGAATATCTTAGGAAGCTGAGCAGGGTATGTAAAATATAAAAAATAGAATCATACAGAGAACCTGTATACAATAATAAAACAAAAATAACAGATCGTTGAACAAAGTAATTAAATAAAAAACAAAAAAAAAAAAACAAAGTACTCTTGAATTTTAAAGTAAATTCTCAATATATTGCATCATTGATTGGGCTTTAGGGTTTTTACAATGGGTTAGTAGGCCTACTTCTTTTAATAAAAGCATCTCACTTATAAAAATATTGACAGATGGGGTAATTTTTTGAAATCGACACTTATGTATGAAAAATTTGGCCAAAAGAATTAAATTGTTATTACCATAGTTTGATTCTCTATCCCCCGTTAAAAAAAATACATTTTATTATATCAAAATTCAAAAGTGGTAGCAATCTCTCTGTTACTCTCGGTCGTGATATTTCCTATGTGTGACTTTTTTAAGTGAATCATAATAATAATAATAATAATAATAATAATAACAATAATGTGCCTTTATGAAAGTGGTGCTGATGTGGTGTTCTCATACACACCTTTGAAATCTTAAAAAAAAACATGAAATCCTAATAGGTCAACATATGAGGAGACTATTATGCTGTTGGTTTAAAGTGTTCCTTTAAATTACTGATGATCTTTGGGTGTTGAAAATTACAAATGAAGCATATTTTTATCTGTTAAGAAGTGAGAAGGAGAGCACATTTTCTTTACTTTAGTCTAGTTTATGATTTTCTGTTTTAAAATGCAGACCACTTGCTTGCATTTATTTGGTTTACAATCCAGCTCAGAAATTTAAATAGTTTAAAAATCAGCATTCACCTCTTCACATTTTGTGGATCCAAATAAAATGTTGTTTTTGCAAAGAACAATAAATAATTGAACTTTATTGAAATTTACCTCTGCATTTAACCAATCCCCTTGGGGAGCAGTGGGCTGTCATTGAGGGGCGTCCGGGGAACAATGTGGAATTTAGGGCCTTGCTCAGAGATCCAGAGTGGCAGCCTGTGTGGGGCTCTGACTCAGTACCTCCAGATTCCAAGCTCTACAGTATGTCCTAACCACTAGGCCACCACTCCCCATTAGAACGACAATCATGTGATATAAAGATAAGAAAGAACAATGATAAGAGTTTGTAATCTTTTTTTTATTAGTATTTTATTGTCTTTTCAACATTATAAATCTTACAAGTCACACACACATAAGAAACTTTAAAACTAAGAAACTTTAGTCTAAGTTGACTGTCCATAAATGCACATACTCATAAGATGACCAACATTCTTAATAACTAAAGACTAAATTCAAACTGACCTAACAAAAGGTTCAAAATAAAGAATTATCACTTGACATTTAGTATCAAACCAGGGTGTGTTATAAATATACTTTATGGTTTTCTTGCTTATTCCACTTCAATACCTCTAACAAAATAACCCTTACCTCTCAACAGCTCACAGGCTTCATACCAAGTCAGGTCTGTATTGGAACCCTTCCAGACCTTATTACGATTACTCCAATCTTATTGATGCAGTTAATTTCTCCATGACATAAATATTTGATATCAATCCATTCTTCCACTGTAGGTACAAAATTATTATGCCATCTTATGGTTATTGTTTTTCTAGGAGCCAGAGGTAGTATTCTCAAAATGTCGTTGTCCTCCCAGCTCTTTTTAGATTTGTTCTATCAATATTCCCTAGATAGTTATTTTCAAAGTGAAAGGGAATTTTAATTGTTATATCCTCTTCAATTACTCTGATTATTTCAATCCAATATTGCTTTATTAACGGGCAACACCCGAATATATGAAAGGGATGTGCGTTTCCAGCACAAAAGGATCGCCAGTACTGGGTATCCCCATATTTTCTCTGTGCTAGAGAAGCAAAGAATCTTATAGTGTTTTTCAAGCCATACTCTCTCCAAAATAATGAATATGTGGTTTTCCATTGATACTCATTAATCCTCTCCCAGTCCTCCTCTAGTACCTCAATATTTGCTTCCCTTTGCCATCTTGCTTTCATGCCCTCCAAAGTTTTATATAATTTGGAAATTACTCTTTGTTTTCATCATTGATTTATAGGCTTCAATTATAACTGTTATGATGTTTGGCCATGTTGATTCTGGATTCCCTTTTCTAACTTATTGTCCTAAATAACAGAATTTGAAATCGAATGAGTATTTTGGCTTATTCACAATTAAATCTCTAATTTTAAACTACATATACGTAGCTAAATTAATTAACCCTGCCAATTTTTGGTAAGGATGAGGTCAAGGCATTTTCAAATAGGTAATTAATCTGATGTTTTCTTTTGAAAGCAAGTTCTGATGTCTGTTTAGGATCATTGTCCCAATGGAACAAGAGGAAGGGGGATAGGATACTCAGGAACACCTCAAAAAGTGCCTTGCCTTGTTGACTCCTGGTTATCTAAGTTAACCTTAGATCAAAAATGATCAAACTGGTCCAACTGGGTTTTCCAACAGAGAAATCTACCCCAAACATATTCTAAAAATGCAAATTACACTTAAAATGCCCCAACCTTTTGAAAGGTTTAATTGCATTGTCAAAAGCAGGTTCACTCCCAGAAAACGCATTAAATTCCATCAATAACTTTAAAAAACAGCTTCTGTCATGATATCTGATCACTTGTTTCAATGATGGCTACACAACATGTGTGGTTTCTTGCAAATAAGAATTATGCAATTAGTGCAGGTGTATGTAGATTATTAACCTTTTATGAACAAGTTTGAACATGTGTTGATTAGGAAAAAAATCCAAATGAAAACATGTGTTGAATTAGTAAACGTTATCAAAGGTATATGAGGTGTAATCACCCTGACTTTTTTTTAACACCCTTTACATCGGCCTGTGTTAAAACCATGTTCTAGGGGGCCCCAATAGTGGGCATCAAACAGTTAACAGAAGAAAAAAAATATCAATGGAAGTTTTTGCATTTCTAACCTCTATCTTTACTCATATTTCTAAAGAAATTCTTACCAACCTGGACTGAAATTGTCAAAATAATTGAAACTGGTCTAAACTCTATACATAACTAATTAACATGTATACAAAGGTGAATTTTCTTCAAGTAGTTTTGCATAAAAAATACAAAATCAAATGGTTTGTCCTTATGTCTGTTAATGGGGCTTGACAACTGTACCTTTTTTTTAAAATATCTTATTTAGTGTAATTATTGATGATGCAAACATAATTCTGTCCACAAGAGGGAAGCAGAGAAGTCACTATTTCCATCTTTCCATTTTGAACAAACAATCAGAAAAGCATAATCCAATAAATGGTCTCTGCAGAAGAGCCAATCCAGTATTTCCAGCTTTGCCCTGTAACCTTCACAGCCAATCAAAGAAGTATATTTCCAAAAAATATGTGTCCTTAACTTTGCTTCACAATCATTCACTATCCATCTTTTTCAAAAACTTTCCATCAACCTGGTGAAGCATCACCAGCGGTTATGTGGTTTCCAGTGTTTTAGAGATTATAAAGTTAAAACTTCACAAGGCATGAAACAATGACGGTGTTATGTTTAGTTGAGCTGACATATTACCTGACCTAGCCCGTCTTGTACTGTACCACTATTTGGGCACAAGTGAGGTAAAATGATTTTGCTTGTCCATCTAAGCATAGAGTTAATGTTAATCAGTTGCCTATAGATTTGGCCACAAGATTTGAGGCAGAGATCGTGCTGTAAAGTCTTTAACATTTTAGGTCTGCTGTGGTGGGGAAGAGGTTTTCCCTAGAGTGTTTACCTGAGCTGGGACAAAGTCATAACATTTCTGAGTGGAACATGTTCACATTTTGATGAGTGCACACTCACAGAGAGACGTGTAATAAAAGTGTAATATTTGCTATTTCATCAATAAGATGTAGGGAAATTGCAACCCTATGTAATCAAATTAGTGAGCAATAATCTGATTGTCATGGTGTTATGTCATATTATCATACCCACACAAATCACATTATTCCTTCCTCCATCCCTGTTCAAAAACATAAAGATGGCATATGTGGAATAAATGTATGGAACAGATTAACTACTCAGTTTTAAATTGTCATAACTCTTTTTAAATTTTGTGTTTTGCCACACTCTTATCTTCTATTGGAAGATGACTTCCAAGCACTAGAAACAGAGGGCTATGAGTGACGATGAATGGATGGTTCATTTGCATAGATTTGCCACGCAGGGGTTCTGGCCTTCTGCAGCTGGAAACAGACCACCATCTGATCAGAAGTATTAGCATGACCTGTACCAGAAGGTGTTTAAAATGTACAGTATATAAACACAGCAAGGTCAGGCCATATTTAGTGAGAACAGCTTGTTATGATTCACTGTCATATTTAACAGATTGAGAAGTGTCCACTGCAACAAAGGGAGAAAACATGTCTTTTTGGGGGGACACAGACATGCCAGTGTTGTTTTCATATGAAAAAAGGTTAAAACATGTTTCATAAAACTATAATGGATTGACAGTATATTGTTTATTTTTTAAATAAATTTCCCTTCCCGTAAAACTCTAGCCTTCCAATTTGGCCCCTGTGGTCCCTGAGTCATCCACACCATCCACGTTACAACCAGTAACAGCAGGGCAGTCGCTATCAGTGAAGAAACCTGTAAAGCCTGACGTTGGTATCTGTAAGTGTCTTTTCAGATATTTCTGTTATCATATGCTATAATATTTTAAAGTGTTTCACATAAAGTTATTTTATCTTTCTGTCAGTTTACAATGACGTGGTATGGTGGGTCCCATGGTGCAGCTTTAAATGAAAACTTGGGTGTAGCAAGGAAATGTGCCAGCCCAGCATCTATTCAACATTCACTTTCACTGTTATGTGGATGACACCCAACTTTATTTATCCAGTAAACCCACTTCCTCACCCCCCCCCCCCCTTGTCCCTTACTCACTGTGACATAAAGATAAGAAAGAACAATGATAAGAGTTTGTAATCTTTTTTTATTAGTATTTTATTGTGTTTTCCACATTATAAATCTTACAAGTCATATATACATAAGAAACTTTAGATCTAAGAAACTTAAGTCAAAGTTGACTGTCCATAAATGCACATACTCATAAGATGACCAACATTCCTAATAACTAAAGACTAAATTCAAACTGATCTAACAAAAGGTTCAAAATGAAAAAATAATCACTGAACATTTAGCATCGAACCAGGGTGCGTTATATATACTTTATGGTTTTCTTGCTTATTCCACTTCAATACCTCCACAAAATAACCCTTACCTCTCAGCAGCTCACATGCTTCATACCAAGTCAGGTCTGTTTTGGAACCAACCCTTCCAGACATTGTTATTATTACTTATTTTTTCCGTCTCCAATCTCAATAATGCAGTTAAAGTGGTCTAAACTCCATACATATCTAATTAACATGTATACAAAAGGTGAATTTTCTTAAATTAGTTTTGCATAAAAAAAAAAGAAAACAAATTCAAACGGTTTGTCCTTATGTCTGTTAAAGGGACTGGACAACTGTACCGTTTTTAAAAAAATATTTTTTTAAATGTGTCATTATTGGTGATGCAAACATAATACTGTCCACAAGAAGGAAGCAGAGAACTAATAGCTGAGTTCGGAAAGGTCCCTGGTTTAATCCTGGGTATCAGCAGTCTTTGGAATTGAACGTTTTGGTTAAAACACCATACCTTGGGTATTGTAGAACAACAACACGTATGTAAATAATCTTTATGTGCTTCATGCAGCTCAAAGAACTTGACTTGAAAATTAAAATATTAAAATTCACTTTTGTTTTTTAGTGATTTATGACATTAAAAACACTCTTATGTCTTTTGGAGCTCTGCTGGCACACTGGGGGCTCCTCCTGTGTCTCAGCTGTTCTGTTTTGTGTGAGTGCCAGACTGTTGGTGTGTTGAGGCATGAGGGCCTTAGTCCAAGAGAACATGCCTGGGCCACGGCCCACCAAACAAGACAGGGATCTGCGTCATTGCCATTGAAACCTGAATGAATGGCCGTACGGCTCTCTCTGTGGGGATGTTCTAATCAGCAGTGCATAGATGATGAGCAGAAACAAAGTGCCATAAAGCACTAGCTTAACAGGAAAGGATGGAAAAGATCCAAAACCCTTAATCAAATTTCAAGTTTTTATTAGTACGTGAAAATTGTATAATTTTTAAACTACCACTTAGACAGAAGGTGAAAAATAATTATCAGCTCCCAGATGAGACATTTTAATTTGTTAAACTTGGCTTCAAATAGAAAACCTGTTGTAACGATGAATTATGCAAGATGAAAAAAAAGATTAAAAAAAAACAAAAAAATGTGAGATGCTTAAAGTTACAATACAAAACACACAAAAAAGAATTCAATTATTAAATGCAGAGCTTTCCAAATGTATTGTTAGACTTAGACTTAAACAACTTTTATTGTCGTTTTGTATACACAGAGTGTATACAAAACAAAATTAAGTTTTATACAGTGCAACAGTGATTACATGTAAACATTGTGTGAGAAAAAAACATGGTGCACGGGCCTTATTTTATGATACTGTTGTAGAAAAAATCTGTTCTAGTAAGAAGTTTCTTCAGATTGGCTGTAATGTTGACCGCCATCAGCCTCTACCACAGTTCTATGAAGATTTACAGCATTTTATTTCCATTTATAATTAAATGCCCCCCCGCCCATTGCTTTTTAGTCATTTAACATCCTGCACAGGGTGTTACACAAGACCTCCCTTCTCCCTCCCTTTTTCTGTGCTGGTTGTTCTATTTAACTCTAGTTCCTGGCAGTTTTGTTCTCCTTGATCTTGGAAGCTTTCAAAGAATCCATGTAGATGTCGCTCAAGCTCTAAAGCAGCCTGTCTTGGTGGTCAAAGAGAACCGTACAGGTGGATGGTGGATAAAAAAAACCCCGGAACGGATGCACAAGCCCAGGGAGAGGAAATGATCGCTAATAAAAAAAACTGTTTCTTGTTGTTCTACTTCCAAGAAGTTTACACGGACGCTCTGGTTAATTTGGCATCGCTTTAGAGCTTATATAACAGGAGCATCGTTGACTTCTGCACAGCACACAGACTTGAAGGCTATTTCTTTCCCTGCTGCCAAGTGGGTTGATCTCTGACAGTCCATATCATATCTCTAGTGCCATATCTACAACAGGGCTTGCATCAAATTTTAAAAATAATGTGGACATACAGTATAAACAGAACAGTTCATTGGATACATCAACATTAATGCATAGAGACAAGTCCACAGATTGTTATTATTAGAGTTTCCATAATTATCTGCATGCATATATATATATATATATATATATATATATATATATATATACAGTGTTGGGAAAGTTCTCT
>NW_015150482.1:2041736-2094201 GCF_000732505.1 Cyprinodon variegatus
GCAAAAGACAAAATAAATACTACATTATACAAACAATTACATGTTGTTAGAGCGGTTGGACTCTACAGCTTGGACTATTGTAAGCACTGATGTATAACTGACATCATCATCAGCATATACATTTTCAATTAAAATGATCATAAAGTCCCACACCATAAATGTATTTCAAAAACTCACATCTAAGATTTTAAAATCCTCTTCATTAGCCAGTATTATAGGTTTCAGTTTGTAGGTAGCAATGCAATGAGTGTAGCTGACATTTGGCAGCTAATTATTCTAAAGTGTGTAAGAATAATAAGGTGAAGCATCATATCTCACGTTGACTGACCGTACTTGCAGGTATCAACTTAATTTTTAGAATGTAATGTCCTTTTTTTCGACCACTCATTAATTTAAACAACAGAATACATCGACTAGAAGGATCATCCGACATGCAGTTAGTTAAGTTTGTTTAAGAAATAGAATGAAGGACCGCCTAGATATTCATCTATGGATTTTTTCAGGGACATGCTGCAGGTAGAATACCTCAGAGCAGACCCTGAACTCATTGAACATAGTAGATACCCATTCTGAGATGTCTGGATTTCCCTACTGGACCTGTTAACTGATCTTAGATGAGCAGAAAGACAGCATCATAACTCTACAGCTCTGGGTGCAGAGTTGTGCTTTGTGGAATATGCAAAACTTTTTAAAAATTAATTTCATTAATGCATCAGTACAACTTTTTATTAAAACCCAGATTGCCCTCAGATTGCCCTCTGGTTTTTTGTGCAGAAATCTGATAATTAACTTTAAACTGAGGATACAATACCCTCTTGTGCAAGGAATGTGCACATAGCCACACATTTTTGTGTATTTCTGTGTTTATGATCACTATATCATAAACAGACATATAAACTGCATTTTGTGCTGCTATTATTCTCTTTATAATGGCCGTTTTAGAAATGACAAACATAACTATCTTTGATTCTTTTGTGATGGTTGTTAGACACCTGAAGGTTGGTTCAGTGGTCATGAAAACAATCCTCTCTACAGATTTAAGAAACGTTGTAGAAATAGATGTTACTGTAAAATCCTTTTTTCAAAATAAAAATCAAGAAAATACGGTTAAACAGAAGAAGAAATATTAAATTAAATGCGGTCTTGGTGTTAAAATATACTAATATTTTTGTTGAGAAAAGTCCAGTTGTGGTGCTCTTGTTACATAACCCGACATGATGTGACAAAGAAAGGTTGTCCAAGGGAACAGACTTTGTCTTCGCTTTTGTTCTTTTCAGCAAAAAGAAGGCTTTGTCTCCTCAGACCTACTGCACAGAAAGTAACAAACCCACTCCATGTTTCTTGAACAAGTTTCAAGGACATCAGGGCGACTTGTTTCTCTGTGTAAATCGGTGGCGTTGTTTTCCCTATTGTTGCTGTTTCTTCTATGCACTGTGCTGACCTTTTGCAAATGTCTTGGTGCTGACCTACGTCATTATATCAAAGCTGCAATTCACAGAGTTAGTATCGTTTTTTGCTGTTCTGCTCCTTGAACAATGCTTCCATAGTGCTGGTTAAGCACTGGAAACACAAGCTGTTAGAAAAAATGTAGTTGTCTGACTTTCATATGGTAGATTGATTGTAGGAAGAAGTGAAAAAAAAAAAAAAAACTTTTTAATAAATCTATCCTGGCAACCTGAGTTTCTCTTAAGTTTGAGTCAACCTTAGCCTCCTCTGTTCTTTTTTGCTAATATAGAATCAATCTCATAAACAGGACAGATTTATAAAGAAGGAATCAGCATCTTCCTCCCTTTGCAAGTTAAAACCAGACTTCATTCCACAGAGAGTGGCATTACAGCTGCAGCCGTCCACTCTGCATGTGTGCTGTTTCCAAACCTTTACAGTCTAACAACCTGAATGCATCCCATCAATCAGTTGGTGGTCTTCCACGTTTCACATCCATGGCACTGACTCATATAAGTCACACGGGTTAATGATTGAAGCTGTGGATGTTACAAAGCGATTGTCCCAGTGACACGGGAGCAGAGACAATGTCCAATAAAATCATTGCTTTTCTGCTGCTATTCTGTCTGCTGTGGATCACTGTCACATTGTGTTCAACCATGTGGATGTTTTTATTTCTCACATTGGTAATGCCTGCATGGTTTACTGGCTAAAAGGGAGATAACAAATCATTTAATTCAAAATAGAAGCTGAGTAATGGTGCATCTCAGAGAGGAGCTGAGATCACATGCAACCAAGGTGTTGAGCTGAGATCTACTGTAGAAAGCAAAGATAGTTTGACGAAAAGGAAATCAGCTTATGACCACACCGCATACTCAAAGAATGACTCTCTAAAGCAGCAGTCTACTTATATCTATTTGGAGACTGCTTGCTGCCATTCCTCTTTCTGCAGTTTCCAGTTCACCACTTGTTATGTAACTCTGTTCCTTGGCCACATAAGAGCAAATATGAAATTTGAACTGAAGAGAAAGTTTATCCATCCATCTATCTAATCCCTTCCACTTATCTAAAATAGGCTTTCATGAAAAACAGCTCCACAACACAAACCTAGACCTATTTACCTCCTTCTGTAGGATCCCATATAGTTTAGTTAAAAACACTGGTACACTGGCTTTAAATACAGAGTCCAGAACGATTGGCTGAAGTAAAAGCGGGGAATTCTGGCAGTAGATTAGAGCAGGAGGCACAAGGACATGATTGGTAAGTCTTCCAGTTGAATTTAGTGTACAAAGATTTCAGCAATTAGAAGTAGGAAATCAACTGATTAATGGAGGAAGATAGAGAAGAAAGAAAGCCAAGCAGGTGAGACAATCATGAGAGAAGAAGAAAGAACAGAGAATGATTAAGATAAAGAAAAGAATATGGGAGAATGTTGACACTACTGATACTGCAGAAGATCCACAACTTGATGCCAAACAGAAAAGTAAAACCAACAAAGGTAAACTAGAGAACACATTTTAAGTAAAAGTAACTGATATGACACTGTGTTTTCTATGCTTTTTGTACGGTGACCTTGAGTGTCCATTTCTAAATAGCAGCAATATCAGAATTTGGCAGAAAAATGTCAAGTCTCTCAGTAGTTGTCTGGACAAAAATGTCAGAGGTTAGAAGAGAATGAGCAGACTAATTCTAAAAGATATTGAGGCTACAGCAGATCAAATAATTTCTAGAATGGATATCTTAAAGCAGATGAGCTATAGCAGAAGAAAGCTTAATGGCTGTTGCTCTCATCAACGAGATTGCAATTTATGAATGTTATTAGGAAAATTGGAAAATATCTAATTGTAAACTTCTGCTTTGTTCTCAAGAGTCGTAATTTTAGATGCTGGGGTCATAATTGGGCAAAAACATGAGAACATGGAGCAGTTCAGACTGTTGAGGTATTTGTTAAAAGTATTGGGATTCTTCTCTTCGCCAGCAGCATCATAATTTCAAACACCAGCATGGCTGTGTTGCTGCTTACCATTTACAGTCTTTAAATCTGTAGAGATTTGCTAGCAATATAAGCAACAGAATAAAGTAACAGCTGAGTATATGTCAGACATAAAAATGTTAAGAGGATGATGTCACATGCTCCTAGCTGAGGTACAAGCGATAGCAAATTTAAAATGAACTTATGGCAGGGAAAATAATAAGGGTTTCAGAGTGTTTCACATTGGGGACATTTACCTAGATTTGAAAAGAAAAACTGAGGCAAACTGTTAATTGGAAAACCTGTCTTAAATATGCTGTTATTTATTATTTCAGTCAATAGCATTATCTTCTTTTGAAAAATTACTAAACGACATGTATGATCCAAATTCTTCTCTTATTTATGTGTCTAAATAAAAGAACACAGTTAAGATAAAGTAAATAAAACATAAACAATCACTGTATGTATGTATGTATGTATGTACGTATGTACGTATGTACGTATGTATGTATGTATGTATGTATGTATGTATGTATGTATGTATGTACCGGTATGTATGTTTCTGGTAAAGTTAAAAATCAGTGACAGTGGGCTAAGTTCTTCTGAAAGTTAGTGAAAATTTATTTATTTATTTTAGCTTTTTTTTCTTGGAGGGAAAAAAATAGAGAGGAAAAAGAATGAAATTACCTTATAAAGATTTGGATTTGTGTTGGACTAGTTACATAGTGACTAGATTGGCATTAAACATCTATATCCTAAGTCAATTCCCCAAATATAAAAGGATGAATCAGCAGCTAAAATCAACAACATTCACACATGAAAGCTTATTGTGCAAACGAGGTGCCCATTTATAAAGAAAAGTCTAAAACCCAAACCATTACTGAACAATTTAAGATAAAAATAGATTTCGGTATCTTAGTAAAAAGTGTTTCTGCTGAGTGTTCTTGACAAACCAATAAGTCATAATTTTAAGATTAGGTTTATTACAGTAAAACATTTTGTGATCTCTCTCTATCTTCATAAATCATGTTTAACATTTGTATAATGCAAGAGATCAAAGGGAGTTTCCCATGTGTAGAAGGCCTCTCACTGGTATGGGTGGTCTCCTTCACGCTGTGATAGTATCACTGTCAATGGAAATTAGTCAGGTGGTTTGCATCAGTGATGACAAGCTGTCCTCTGACTCAAGACATGTTTTAGCTCCACATATCTCTCATACATGTCTCATTTTCTCGTCATGACAGGTGTTGGTCAAACATGCCTGTAGTATCACCCTTCATCTAGCAGGAAAAACCTAACATAATATTATTCAAACAACAGATTTTATGTTGGAGGTGCACTTTGAGATGATATTTGGTTACATTTTTAACAATGTCTTATTATCAGTGAAATACCTTTTTACTGTTACTTCATCTGCAATATTATATTGTCTTGGTTTTCTTATTATTGTCAAATTAACCTTTTTACAGCACTGAAACTAAAACCTAACTGCAAGTTCCTCCTGAGGTGCTTGTGCATAAAGGGATTTCTAGGAACTACATTTTATCCTGAGTTCCTGTGGGGGTAACACAATATGGGGATCCTACTTCAACAGCTATAAGAACCATGAGGAATCTCCCCACAAGCATATTCCACCAGCTTTGACCTACAGTATGAGTGGCTTTTTTGGTCTTATAGTTCCTTGAAGGCTACAGGAAAAGGAGAGCATCCTAAATGGCAATATATGGTTAGTTTATTTGGTTGTAGTACATAATTATATTGATAATTAAGCAAAAAGTTTATGCGGGGAAAAAATTATTTCTCCATTGCAAATTCTGTCTGTTTATTTTTGTGTTGTTCCGGTTTGTAAAAGTCAAGTTTGAGAAAAATTGATATCTTTCAAGGTAATGACAAATATGCAAGACATTAATGATACAGGGCTGGATTTTGAGGGAGTGGTTGGGTGTGGGTCATGGACGGTTCTAGACTGGGGAAAAGGGGCAATTATAAATATTTACATTTATAATTTTAGATAAATTACAAGATTTTATTGCCAAATTGTTGCACAAAGCCACTCTCTGCCCCTCCCTCTTATCTGGCCTGAGAACATCCTGCTTGTCTCGGTGTGGATAGCAGATCTGCTCGGGCCTTGCGCCTGTCGCTGACGTTACAAGGCTGAACGTTGCCACAATGACTTAAAACATTTTGGTTGGTCTGCCAAAACAAAATCAACATATTCTGGGACTTTTGTAATGTGTTGGGACATCTGAAATTAACTATGTGTCAGGATTCCTGTCTGTGTGTTTGTGTTTGTCTCCCTTCCTCCACCAGGAGGCGCCTGGTTCCGGTCCTCCTCCCTACACACTTGCTGTGAGTTACCTCATTAACGGAGTGCTTTTAAGCTGCTGACTGCCACTACCTCGACGCCAGAGTGTTTGCCAGTTTTGGATACTCTAGCCAAGCTGAGTTTTGCTGAGTCAAACTGAGTTCTTGTCAACCTGAGTCTTAATCTTTTTTTTTTTGTCTTTGCAGTCATCCTGCAAACTGGATGTCTCGGAACCTTCTCTCCCTGATCATCTGAGCTTCAAACTGAGCTGAGGATTTAACTGGAGGTTTGAATCAACTTCCCCTCAAGAGACTGTTTGAGCTTCACACTGAGCAAGGGATTCATCTCCACTACGACCCGTTCAAGTACCGCAGGAAATCTGAGTGGCAGTCAGCTTCTCGGTTCACCTACAAACAACCGCATTCTGGGTAAACCCTGTCTGCCCTCGACCGAATCCGACAAACACTGGAACTACCTCACACAGACTGGATTCAAAGAGTCAACAGCTTCTCTGGAAACGTGAGTCAGCAACCAAATTCTCCTCTTCAAGTTCAAGAACCAAATTTCCTTCTGAGCCTCAACTAACCACTGTGTCTTCCCCTCACTTTTCAGTTCCGGTTGAGCAGTGTTCTGAGCAACACTTGATTCAGCATTATCTCTTCAATAAACCTGTTAAACCTTTCCCCTGGTCTCTCTGAATTGGTTTCTCTGCATGTGGGTCTGAGCTCTTGATAAAACCATGACACTATGTCTAACAATCGATTAAGTTTTTAATGATGGATAACAAAACTGAAAAGATCTGATTTTGGTCTTCCGAAAAAAAAAAGTTAAAAAACAATCCACTGGACTTTGTTTCCAAGTTTGAAGACCTCTCTTTTTTTAATTAAAAATTTCAGAATTAGCTTTGAGTTTGAGGCTTCAAGAGTGAACCAAAACAAAGCCTTGTTTTGCCTTAGAAAACATGCAAATTCAACCAGACTAATGGGGAATGGGAGTTGTTTGGGGTTTTTATTTTACTCCAGTTTGAATCTTTGACATATATAACTTTGATCAGATAAGAAAACAGTAAAACTAGAATTATACATTATTAAAACAAGTCATTAGTTTACGTACTTCAAACTAGCTGTATGATCTGGTTGAATTGTCTCTGTAAAGTGCCTTGAGATAACATTTGTTGTGAATTGGAACTATATAAATAAACTGAATTGAATTTTAGCCAATATGGTCACTTTCACCAAGGTTATAAAGAGAACAGTCTAATTATATAAGAAAGGAAACTTTTTAAGCAATCTGATTAAATATTCTACGTAAAGTGTTTTAAATTGTTGCTGTATAAATAAGCTAAATTGCAAGCTGAAATTGAATTGTGGGTTTCCAAGATGGTTTCATCTGTAGTGTCTCTGTATAACCCTGAGACGAATAGTAATTGAAGAAGGTAAAATTTCTGCTAAACCTAACCCTTATTCAACAAAAAGGACAAAGCATGAATGTAGTTAAATGAAAACTACCAGATTACGCAGCATTGCATCACTGGGTGTAGTTAAATTCAGTTAACACTTTGACCAAAAAGCAGAACTTTTCATACATTGTACTCTGTGTTTCCTGCAACACTTACCATAACATGTAGCGTAAAAGACGCTAAGGATTAGTGATGTAGACTTAAAATATGGGTCCCCTGATTTTCTACATTTCTTGACGTAAAAAAGTTTTACATTTTAAAATTAGTTTTAAAACTATGAAAATCTACACTGAAAACATATTATTTTCTAAAGGGGCAGATCACAGCAAAGTGGAACAAAACGAGTGAGCTCAAACATATTTTGAAGACCAACAACATTTATTACCAATCTCATGGAACTCACAGTAGAAAAGCAGCTCAAACAGATGACATTAAATTTCCCAACCACGTTAACACAGTTTATGGCCGGAGTTTATTATTATTAAAGGATCACCAAGATCAATTATGATACATTTTTTTTTATTTTACTGTAACATAAGGATAAAGCTTAAAGCTAGATAGCCACACATCAGCTTATTTCACATTAATCTGAATCCACTTTTAATAAAGATATAAATATGACCACATAGAAACTATGGATCCATCTGTCCTTTCATATTATACAAGTCTTTTCACTGAGACCTCTAGCCCTGTTAGCTAATGTAACAGCCTCCCAGATACATAGTTTGCACCTTGCAGAATTCACTAGAATATTAAACCAAAATCCCAAATTCTCCGTGACCGCCCCGTTCCATTCCATCCCACTCCGCTCCAGATTGCCTGCACAAAGCAATGTCTACAGCCTCATAGGAGCAATACATGTGGAAATGAACACTTGATTTATTATGACATATTTAAAAAATCCCCATCAGCATCCAGCATATGTGCAATTTCTGCTCAAATATTTTAATTTTGTTGTGGATTTTTGTAAGAGGGATAACTTGAATTATACAAAATTGGTTTGTATGAAATATTTTTTTTCTCTGCTTCCAAACTCAGCATCTCTTCATCCATTCCTGGGATAAGAAGTTTGTTTTGAAGTTGTGAGATACACTCTTGGAAGTTTGATTAAACTTTTAAGCCTCTCGGCATACAATAAATATTTTGATCGAGATGAGAAATGTGCTTCCTGTTATGTTAAAATACCAGTAGTTTCCATTCAATAACTTAATCAAATGGCCTTAGTTTTTGGGAATATGTAAGAATTATGCTCTAATTGTAGTTACAGATCTGTCGTTACCATATTTTAAAGAGGATCATCTCAATGTTCTTTTTCCTGTTTGGTGCGGTTGCATTTGCAGATGTTGTCCTGGCAGAACTGGAGCTGAGCAAAAAACAATTGGCTCAGTATTTTGCAGGTGAAGGATGGAGAAGACGTACATGGATGGTGACGTGCTCGACACACGTGAGCGGGGCGGAGCGGAGACGGAGGATGTGGTATCTTGGGTCAATGTGAGGCCCTCAGGGGAATACTCAATGGAAAGAGTTCTTATGTTGCAATCCAAGTGCTGGCTTTCTGCAGCTGTCCGCGTATTCTGCCATAACACAACATCTTTTCATTGTTACTCAAACCTGTTTCACCCGTTTACAGTTAATGACCTATTTCTTTGGGAATGCAGATTTTAAGCTCAGGTTGATCAGGGGTTATACTTGAGGGATGGCTTAATTCTCCAATTGAGACCTTAGATTTGATCACTAGTGATTAAGAACATATTGACACTGAACTAAAGAAGTAAGAATGCATTCACTACGCACTCTGCCATAAGGGCTTGTCTCTGTAAAAGTACTGGTAAAGTATGAATGCAAAACCTAGAAAGCTTTATCTCTTAAAACCTCTAATGAAAGAAAACATCCATTGCTGATAATTTGTGGATTAAACACAGACTTGCCTCTTACCTTAAATTATTATGATTAATTGTCAGTGAAATTATGCACTTTTTTGGATTGTGACCCTAAAATGAAACAATTTTAAATAAAATCATTGACATTTATTGTCATTACTTTCCAGATGGACAATCTCTTATTTAAAACTACTAAAACAAAATGAAATATCTGACACTATTTAATCTGTATCTAAACTGAAATACTCTTGAGAAGCAGTCAAGTAGAGTCCCTATGTATAGGTCTTTATGCTTTTTTCACATGGCCATTTTAGTTTGCGTTTCTGACGTTTGATTCCTGAGCGAAATAACTGGACTTTGAATACCGGTTCAGGAGGAGCGAGAGATTTATTTTTGGTAAGTGTGTTGACTAGGTGAAGCTTAATGTGAGTGTAGTGAAAGTAACACCATTCTGTAGTCTTAGACCCTAGTATCAAATAATGATGTAACCCTGAAGCCAAAGGGACCTGTTTGACCTTCTTGAATGATTCAGGTGCTTACACTGTGCCAGCAGAGCTATCGTTGCCCTTCTTGTCTGGGATTTACCAATGTGTCATCCATGCTTCAGTCATGGAACGTGTGACAGGTTTTAATCCTGAGACTGCACATCATAATCTCTTCCCCAGCTTAAAGTTTTCTGCATAGCTGCCTTGTGAGTGGAATAAAATCTGAAGTTCAGTCCTTTAAAGGTCATCATCAGGTTGAGTTTGAGTCCCGTGCCAGGGAAACCAGACGAGAAGAGAATCTGGCCGTTGTATTTGTCATTGACAGAGTTCCAAACTATGAGGGTATGACCTGCTCTGTGTGGCTGTGGTGTCATTTTGGATCTTTGCCATCTAAATTTTTCCCATCACCTCTGACATCCTATCTTTGAAGCATCGTCTCTTAAAGTGTCCTTTTGTTGGGGGATTACCAAGTTTATATATAACCCTGCTCTCACCATAACTGGACCCCTGAAGCAGTTTTTGGCAGTACCAGCTATTCTGGGCAGACGTCTGCATCCCATCAATGTTTGTACACGTTCTGACCTCCTATGTCTCCCAGAGGAGCTGTCTCCTTTTTGATATTTTTGAGTCAATTGCTCAAGCACCTCTTTTTACCAGTGCAGGACTTGTTACAGACTTTTTAAAATTGCATACATGTCAGCTAATGCAAAGTAAATGGCTGCCTTTTCATCATTATCCTCACAGTTAGAGCTCTATTTTATCGATGTGTATTTTGGCACGCTCGACTTATAACACGTACACCTGTCGCTCTTCAATCAGATTGTTTTGATATCAGGGCATAAAGGAACATACTGGGCTCCTACTGCAGGGTGGGATTAGAGCCAGGGAAGGTTAATCTTAAATTGGTTAATTACTCACTTAAGCGCTGGTTATACTCCTGCAGCAGTGTTTCACAGTGAACTTGACGCAGACATTTTTGATTTATGCTCAATATTGAAGCGTAGTCTGTGCTATACGCTGTGGGTCTAGATACGGCCGAGGCGATGAGGAAGTGGTTGCGAGTTTAGTCCGACAACTGAGGAACGGCGGGGACAGCTTTTTGTTCCCTGCGACACCTACGCAGACAACCTAGTTTCGAAGTATAAATCAGCCTTTAGTAGACAGTTGATGGTCTTAGTAACAAAGTAAGCTTAGCAGCTCCGTTATTGTGCAAATACTAATGCACTGTTATAATGTAGAGGTGGACAACCTTACTGGGATACAAGCGACAGGCTTTGTCTGCTTGGACCTGGATATTTTTGTTTAGAAATTTAATTGAGATCTTAATGTCCACTAATAAAGGGAATGCATGTCATTTTTATTTTGGGCTTTTTTTTGTAGATTTTAAACAGAAATTTTATTGAGTTTTTTAAACCTTAACTGGATGCATACGTGATTTTGTTTTTTAAATATGTGAAATCTACAAAGTTTTGGCAGGATACCTAATAATCCAAAGACACACCTTTATATTTTTCCATATTTGAACACAGATGTTTATTATCCTATTTATACGGTATAGAGAGAAAACCAAGTTATATTAATAAATACAAAAGATAAAAAGGAGAACTTTCCAATTTTTCTGCAAAACATATAGAAAAAGCATTTTTTCTAGTGAGGATTATAGGAAACTGAAATGTATTTTAAATTAAAAGAAAATAAAAGAAAAGATCTAAATCTGTTAGTAGTGTGAATAATTTTGGGATACATTTTCCTTGAATCTGCCAGGCCCAAGATCTGTCAAATCTTTGTGTTTTAATAATATATTGAAGCAGAAAAATTAGTTGTTTGACAGAACTAATTTGATGCACCAATGCATGGAAACAGGAAAGAACTGTCACTTTAAAACAGTTTCAAAGTCTTTTGGAGACATTTCTTCTCATAAAGATGCACCAAGCTGTTATCAATATTTATTCCCTGATATCTAAGAAAAAGTTTAGATTGGTTATCTGTGACAATAGGTTGGTCCATATGGACCAATGTATTCAGTCTATTTATATGGCGTGCACTGTAAGAGACATCATGCTCTGCATGACGCACTGCCCACTGTATCAGAATGTTTTTAGAATCAAGTTACCTTTAGGTTATAAATGAGCACATTCATACATATCATATCTGCTTGTAGAGAGAAGCTTAGGACATCAAGACATCAACCCCGATAATAACATTAAAGAAAACAGTGTTCTGGTCAGGAAAAAGCACTGGAATGTGAAGATATCCAAATGAAAGAATTGTAATCAGATCAAAATGAAAATATTTGTGCATTCCTAAACTGTAAAAGCAGGTGAAAGTAGCGATGTTTGCATTCTGTGGGATTATGTCACTACCATTGATACTGATGGGTTTTACTTTTTGGACAGCATCATAGCGAACTACCTTTACTGTGTCTGGAACTGACTAAGTCACTTAAAATCTCAAATTTTTGCAGCAAAAATAAAGATAAAGAATCTATTCACTGAAGTTTGTTGTGTTATTTTATACATATTCATCCTGACAAAATTGTAAAATAAATGCTAACTAATTACATTTTGGATTAAAATCCAGACATTCACATAAACCTTTGCAATATTTTTAAACTAGAATTGATGACCAAAGCCAGAGTATGCATGTATAAATCATAGGAACTGGTGCCTTTGACTGTGAATCAGCCAATTAGAGGATCTTCTTCAGCATTAATAAATGCGCAGGACTCAAGCATTTTTAGTCTGGTCAGCAACATTTTCATTTTTTTTTTTTATAAAATAAGAGACATTATTTAAAAATCATTAATACCTATTAAACAAAGCAGGAACTGAGTTTTAAAGCAGCAATACAGGTGATTCTGTAATTTTGATTTTTAAACTTTGGCATTCAGATTATATGTGAGGTAAGCTTTTGTGTTTATTTATTTATTTATTTTTTTACTTTCACAAAAGTTTCAGGTTGCATGAGGTCTGGCATCCAGACTCACAACTTGATCTAAATTATTAGAGAAAAATACTGCCTTTCCAAACGCTGTCTATCATGTGACACCATGTTGCTGCTTTATGCGTTATAAAGACTGCTGGATGGAATACGGGGAAAAATATTTTTGATAATATCAAACAACGCATAATACTAACTTTGAAATAAACTATATATATATATATATATATATATATTGCTTTTTTAATAGTAATAGTGACCGTATTAAGGAAATAGATTCTTTACCACAAAAAGGTTTGTCATTTGTTTGTCTAAGGAAGAAAATGGAGACAGCTAGATCCAAACAGAGAGCTAGATGAACTGGCCCATAGATTGTTGTTTGTATTATTATTGAAATATCACTATTCTGTTTTAATCTGCATTAAAATCATCTGTTTAACAATTTCTCTCAAAAACTATTTTTTTTATACTTGATATATTTAAATGTTTAATCAACAATAGCAGTCATTTAACTTTTTTTTTTTTTTTACAGCAAAGACATTTATTCGTTTTTAAAAGATTTCAATTATTTAATATTTTCTCCCTATTGAACACTGTGACCTAGATAGATATTCATGAAGGTGTTTTCATTATGCTTCCTTTTAAATATGACCTCTTTCTAAGAAACAAGTTCTGCTCCTTCAAACTATTTTTGTCCTTGGCCCCAAGAATTTTACTTCTTTCCACCTCGAGGTGTCAAACCAGTTCTAACAATGCAAAATGTTCTTGTACGCATACTGTGACTTATATGGCTAAAGGTAAAAACATGTCAACATTTTGTACAATTCGGCTACACCTAAAACTAATCATGTCACCTTAGAGTCAAGTCAGCTCTTAATTATAAAAAAAAAATTGGTTTGGATTGCTCCTCTTTTTCTAGTTGGCCTGCAAGATGAGGCACTTTTCATCTTTTTTTTGGTTCCCTCTTTTTCTGTTGGAGCCTTGGGTGTTCTGTAGTGAGTTCACTGGAGGAAAACTGAGCCCAGCCGTCAGCCCCCACACATAAACTATCATCAGCTATATCATCCCAGACCAATGAAAGTCTTAAAACCTTTGTATGAACCTCCTTATCTATCAACAAATGCTCATTATGCAGGTATACAACTCTGTCTTTGGAGAGATTAGAACAGCGAGGGAGAATTAATTGAAGCCTAGTGATAGTTTGGAGATTACGGTGGGTACAGCAAATTAAGTAGTGTCCCAAAGCACATTATTTTTGTTTTAATTGCACTTGTTGTGCATTATGCTTTTTCTGCAGTGTGTCAAATTGCTTGGTTGTCTGCCCTTTTGAAGAAATGAAGGTCTTGTCATGATGCATAAATGCTTCTTTGGGATGACTGAGGGCTGAATGCTTACTTGACAAATAGATGGAAATAACTGCTGAATTAGTGCAGCAATGGGTGCAGACTTTCTCTCAAGGGGGGGGGATGAGTCCTTGGGGGGCCTTTCTCTGTAATCCTGACATGTGCTCCTGCCTCACGTGCTCACAACTACTGCACTGCAGATCTGTCTATTGGGCAAAAAAACGAAAAAACATGCTTGCTGTGCACCAGACACTGCTTTATCACTGTGTGCATGTATGTATGTATATATATATATATATACATTTTTTTTCTATTTATTTATATAATTTAGATTGTATGCTACATGATGACAATTCAGTAACGCTGCATGACAATGTGATTTTAAAGCTGACATGCAGTCTAATTACAAGAACAGATAAGCAAGAAAAAGAGACAGCAGTGGGTTAGCTTCAGTGTTTCCTAACAGAGAGTTTTGCATCTTGTGGTCATTACAGAGGTTAAACTTAAAATGTCATATTCTATTTCAAAATGTTGGACTTTTTTATTTTTACACGATTTTTACAGCTATTGTCTGACTGATCTTTGAAACGATCCCATGTGTCTTTGTCCATTCTTTGTATAACACAGCATTACTCACAGTATGGAATTCTGCAATAAAAAATGCTGTGGAACCAGTGATGTAGAAAAGTTTTCTAAATTTGTTTCTCACTAAATATATATACCAGTTTACATTTTAAGATATTGCAGTAAATCAAAGCTGCAGTTGACACATATTTGACAAGTTAATTACAGGTAAATGGGCATAAAATGGCAAACGCCTGCAAATGAAATTGATAAATTCTGATGAGTGTTAAGAGATGGAGCCACCACTTACAGTAGGTGTTGATCAGGCAGTGTTAGTTCTTACCCACCGGGGAAGGTTTATATACTACCCTGAGGACACATGGCTCTTTGAATTCAATAATAATAATTGAACTTTATTGATCTCACATTGGATAAATTTACCTCTGCATTTAACCCATCCCCTTGGGGAGCAGTGGGCTGCCATCGTGGGGTGCCCGGGGACCAGTGTGGGGTTAAGGGTCTTGCTCAGAGACCCAGGGATGCAGGCTGTGGGAGTGGGGCTCCTCAGGATTTCAAGCTCTATGCTCTAACCACTAGGCCGCCACTCCCCACTAAGGGGAGGAAAATCTATCTGCCAAAACGTCTCTTTGGAAAATTATTGAAACACAAGGAATATATATTTTCTGTGTTTTAACATTGTAAAGAAAGGAGAATAGATATATTTTCAAGAAAAAAGTTATTTGATATTGATCTTTTTTTCTCCTTTGATAAGCCAAGCAGTTGTTTTCTGATCTGCTTCTCATGCATACGTTGCATTATGGTAAAAATAATAATTAACTATAATGAGACATAAAGCACACAAAAATTTCAAGTTAAACCGTTTACATTTTTGGGGGTGTTTTTTCACTGTGGTGTGCAAAACACAGACATAAATGTAACTTAAAGCAGAGTAACACCTCTCTGTGTATTTGTTTTCAGTTTAGATATGTCTTGACTTATGTGCTTTGGTGCATTGGTGCTTGTAAAGAATAGGTCCATAGATTTAAGGAAAGTCAGAACTAGTTCTCCAATTTTGCTGTAACTGTACCCCACACCCAGGCCTAGCCTTACTGTATTACCTTTTTTTGCACGTGTGGGGCTATTTTCCAACGATTAATATTCATCTGGGCACCAGTCACCGAGGGCTAAGATGGAACTGTGTTGGTTTACGGTATTAGATGTCCCAGATGAAACCGTGGCTTGTTTTTTTTTACCAAATTGATCGTGTCACATTTCTAATCTAATGATATGAAGTTTCAAGCCCTGGATTTACACTGCTCTTAGTCTGACCTGTTACAGGTCACATTTCTTTTCCTACACCAAGTTTATTATGTGCCTTTTATATTATATCTTATTTTAATTAGGAAAGTGTTAGTCTTTTCTTTAAAAAGACGTAAACAGATCAACATGGTTTGATATTGAGTTGCCCGTTCCACATATAACTGCCCTCTTTGGTTAAAGGAAAGCAGCATCTAATGTGTCTTTGGCCGCTGTTTTATTGTTTACTTAATACCTTTGATGTAAAGTTCTCACAGGAACTTGTTGTGTTTATGGCTTCCCAGCTTTTTAAGCTATGCAATAAGGTGTGTGACTTGCATGTGTGTTTATATTTGCCCAGCAGGGACGTGCCAACCGCCTAAAGGACATGCAGCCCTCAGTGCAGCCATCTCACGTGCCATTGTGCAGGATTGGAGGTGACACACTTAAGACATATCATGGATTACTCCCACTACATTGACACAAGCAAGCATGCACGTATCCAAAATAGCCCTATAGTAATGAAACTATTTATGAACCTCTACTGTAAAGCCCTCAGTGGAAAAGCATCACCCCTAGCACTTCCACACCCTTCACATCACCAATGATTTTCCTTACAGTCATATCTTTATGTATTTACAGTTTCACATTAAAAGAATATTCATGTAGTAAAGTTATGTTTAAGATCCATTTTTATTGTGCTTAAGTATCTTCTCCACATTTGCATTATCTTGGACTATTCAGCTTTACCAAAAACATATTACATGACATAAAACTTGTTGAACCTTAACTTTAAGTTAAAAGTCTAGACTTCTTATTATCGTATTGGCTGAAGTTGTACAGCCCAGTCCCTACAGGTTCAATTTATTTTATCAGGAATCTGTGTAATTGATTAACAAAGGAACCTAATGCAATAAGTAGAAGGAAGTTTGAATTGATTTTGCAAATAAATGACCAACAGAAGTTTTTTTTTTTTTTTTTGAGGATGGTAGACTGAAGAGTCTTGTGTGCATTATTATTAAGCTCTTCTAGGTTAACATCTTGTAGAACCACCAGCATAAAACTTCTTAAGAATTGGCAATTTGCCTACTCTTTTCTAAAAGTAACTAAAACTCAGTCAAAGATTATCATTTCAAAACTACCAAGAAACCTCAATCAGGTTAAGGTTTGGATTCTGGATGCATGAGTCTTTGGCATTAGCATAGAGCTTCTGTATTGTTACCATATAAGTCTTTTATACAGGAGACCCAATGTTTGAACCCCATTTGTGGCAAGAAAGGCATCTGGCATGGAACATGTAAGAGGTTGCTGTAGTAAGCACTAAAAAGAGCAACTGGAAGGACTTGTACATTTTTATGCATGCAGTCATAAATATGCCTTGCTCTAAACTTCCACGGTGTCTTTGCTGTCTTAGTGGAAGGTGCCTGCCCCTCTCGGCAATCAGGCTGATGTTCTTTGCATCTTCCAGGATTTTGTTTATTTAGATATCTAAATAATTGAAATCAAATCTAACCAGCTTTCCAAACCCTCTTGAAGAAAAATCAACCCCATAGCATGATGCTGTCACCACTATGTGTTTCTTTTTAATGGTGTGTTCAAGGAGATATGTGCCTGTGATTCTTAAAAAAAGCTGTAAATGCCACCATCTTTTTTCTCTCGTTTTTTTTTTTTTTTTTTTTTTTGCTTAAAGGAGTGCAAAATAAATGCATGGGAAGGAGGTAACATTTCAGCTTGCATCATGTATTGGCTCATGCTAGGCCTTTAATATTGCAATTTTGTTTTTCTCGGAAATTGGTGACAATCGCAATCACAGTGTAATTTTTTGGTCTTTTTCTAAAATAAAATCCTAATTGTTGTTGTTGTTTTTATTGCTAAATCAATGTCCACCTCTAAGATATTAAATTGTGGTTTCAGTGTGACAATGGCTCTCAGCCAATGTTTGTCTATTGCATCCTGCTCTGAGAAGTTTTAAAGCACAGTCACAATGGTTGCATTTATAGCTAAAAGATAGCAGGATAGTGATGAGTGCGGTTGGCCTACAGCTATGTTAAGTGCCCTATTTTTAGAAGTTCTAAAATGTGGGCTTAAAATGGCTGTACAGTCACAAATTAGCTCAGGCACCAGCCTGACCTTTGCTTCAGTTGTGTCGACAAGTATTATTTGTTTCGAGTATGTCGCCTATTTCTCTGTCATACTCTGAGGCTTACATGGATATACTTTTTAACCTGTTAGCCCTTTAACTGTCACATGTTGCAAGATGCATATGTTGCCTCAAGATTTGCAGCCTCTTACCTCCACAAAAGAACTACTATCCAACATTTCAATGGTTTTATATTGCAGGCTAAAATTGCTTAAAAGGTTAACAAATTAGAGTCTTGCTTTGTTCTCCCAGATCCCTCAGAAAATTACAAGCTGTTGTATTTCCTTTCTGTTTTCTGAAGGAATGTTGTTGTATTTTTCTTTTGGAGTTAAACAATTAAACTTTTCTTGTTCATAGACCAGATTATCAGCATTTTGGTATGACATTGAAGGGATTCTTGGGATTAATACAAGACTGTCCTCTTTTGACTGAGCTGAAGTTCCTGGAAATTAAAAAGTGTGGGATAGTAAGTCCTGCTTGACCTTCTCCAGCTGCAGCTTAAAAACCCAGCCAAGATCAACAGAAAATCCTTCCAGTGAGGGATGTTTGAGCAGAGGCTAGAAACTTTTGTTTTAAGCTGTATTCAGCATGTGCATTCTCCTTACAACTATGTCGAAAATTAAAATTAAAAATAAAGCTGATGAACTGCATTGTCTCTGATCTGCAGCCAACAGAGGCTCTACTGTAACTAATGATGCTGTGTCTCTGTGTGATTGTGTTTGTAACTGTTAAAAAAATGTGCAAAAGGATAAATCCTGGACACGTGATGTTCATGTACAGCTATTGAGCTTTTCAGCTTTAGAAATAAATCTTTGGCTGTAATGCCAGATTGAGACTCACTGTCAGCCAACCATCTTTAGTTTCTTATAGATAAAAGAGGAACATCATAAATTGATTTGCTTGTTTATATTATTAATCCCACTGATATTAGGGTTAGGATTAAGCTAACATGGCAGGGCAATATAAATCAATCAGATTAGGGTTAGGCAAGAAGCCCACTGGTGTTTAGGTTAGAGATAATCCAATGTGGTATGTTATTTATTTACCTTTTGTAAATTGTTTAGATGCAGTTTATAAATGATTATCAATTATCATAAATAAACTATCCATAATAATTAATAAATTGTCTCCTTACCATTTATAAAGGATGGTTATTGTAAAGTGTCTCCCATTTATTTGACCCTGAAGGATTGTAACATGCAAGATCTATGTTGAGTTTGCGCATGGCCGCCCTTTCTTGATCTGTTGGTGCTTTTGTTGGTAAAAGACATGCCTTTTGTCTCCAATAGCCATTACGGAGGACTGGCAGATTGGCAGTGAGGTGCCTTTTCAGTTATTTTTTCATTTACTGGCTTTGGTGGTGTTGTTGGTAGAAATGAGGATGAATTAAGTCATTGTTGACACCATATTGTATACCCTTGGTTTGGTTCCTTAAAGGATTTTTATTTGGTCCCTAAGATATTTTAAAACTCATTTTATTATCTTTCAGCGAGTTTATCTTTCAAAAGATGACATACACTTTATTCATGTCTGTTAAAAAATATGTTAGTTGTTTTTACTTAAATAGATGCAATACATCACTAGACTTTAATCAATACCAAAATAACCATGGAAAACATTTCTGTTAAAAATATTATTCTAAAGTGAGATATTGTTAATATGAAAATACTATCATTATGTAATTGTGTATGAAAATCATGCAGTATAATTCCCTGTTACTCTACTCATATCAAGTCTCTAAATCTTTAGTCTGACCCAAAGAGGAGCCTCAGAGGCAGACATTAAAGTCAAAGTAAAGTTTAGTTTGACTTTTTAGCAAGAAGATGCTCAGGGTTGAGTCTTAGAAAATGTAGTTTTGAGCTTCTAAAGACATTAAATTAAGAGCCGGCAGGTTATGTTGGTTTGTTGGTGGTTCTACATGGTGTGTGCTTAAGCCATATGTAGAATCATTTTGTAATAAGGACAGGATAACGACTGAACAGAAGGAGGATATACAGAAGATAGAAGCGATAAAGACATTGATATTGCTACATGGGTGTGGCAGTGTTATGATCTTGGTGCTGATGACTGGCATGATTATTCATTTTATTCACCTTCCTAGCTCCGCCCAGTTCTCATTACGTTTGATCTGATCCACCTGCTTCAGCCTCTATTTCACCAATCTGCAACCAGTCATAAGTGCCAGATTATTCAAGCCTTTGGTGAGAGTTCTCTAGCGTACCTGAGTGTTTCTGATTTCCTGACCTGTTCTGCCTCTGGACTTCAGAGCCAGCCTGTTCCCATTCTGATCTGTTTGCCTGATCTGTCCTCAGACTTCTGCTGGATTCTGCCTGTGTACCGAACCTATCTCCTGGTCCGGACTTCTGTGAACCACTTTGACAACAGCTTTGGCTTTGCCCTCTGGATTATCCTGCCTTCCTTAAACTGATGCAGTTCTTTACAGTTCCAACTTAAATAAAAATTTTGTGAAACCTAACTGACTCTCCACTTCATAACTGGGTCCTTATGTACTGAGCCTGACAGGCAGTGTTCAAGGCTTAACCTCAATGTAACTGAAACTTAAACTCAAGTGAGTATTTTGGAAAAAAACATGTGACAGATAACTTGGAGACAGGGAACAAGGAAACACAGCAGTAGACAGTCAGGTCTGGAAAAGCTGCCCAACAGATCCTTTGGCCCTTGGGCTTTATTAGATGATCAGGTTTGAAAAGAGTGCACAGCATTCACACTGCTGTTGCAGTTCAGGGATCAGTCCATCAACAGTTAAAGTCAGAAAATGCACACTTACATTTTGTGGTAGTATCTCTTCACCACTTTAGCTCAAAGAAACAGTTTTAGTTTTGACCAATACATTTTCCCTCACTGGTCTTATATTGTATCCTCTTTTTCTGCTTTTGGTTAGCATCCAGGAGCCTATGGAACTGTGCAGAGGCTGGCATTTTTAACTCTCCAGCAAATGGTTCCACAACCATGGATTTTATTCACAAAAGCATGAACAATTCCCAAAACTATTCTAGCATATTTAAAAGCATTCAAAGGTTGCGGTGTGAAAGCACTGTAAACCTCACCTAGGTAACTGTTTGATTAAACACTGAGCAGTTTTGAAATAACTGTTCAATTATTACTGTATTGTTTTCAATAATGAGCAATTAAAAGGGACAAGTGTATTAGAAAAACACTGTAACATATAACAGAACTGTCAAATGACCAAGACCTGACTATTGGATGCTTTGTAAGACCGGGGTGTCTGCAATCTGTTGCCAGAGGATTGTTTCCTTCCCCTGTAATCCCAGTGTTTATTTGTCTGGTACATTTGGCATGTTGGAGGCTCTTTATAAATAGCCTCTTGTTGGCCTGAATTGTCAACAACATGCAGTATTTTTAGTGAAGGAGTGTTAGGTATATTATGACCCATGAGGATTTGGTTAGCAGGTTTATCTGGGTTGACGTGATTTGAGATGATCAGTCTGGAAATGACCCCTGCAAATATCCTTCAGGTAAGATCAGCCTTTTTCCACTGCACACATGCCAGGGACCAGGACAGTAACAGTACACTCTATTGGTCTGTGTCTCTGTGGATTTATGAGGCGCAGTGTTTCTTGTATGTGGCATCTGATGTGCACATCTTTGCGTTTGTGATGCCCTTGTCTGCTTGCAGACCCGTTTGCATACATATATGCATATTAGTGGTTGAGGTTAGTTTGTAGTAAAGGCCATTGAAACATTAAGGTCTATCACAATTTGGATTCATTTGCACTTCATTTTGTCTTCCTTTTCCTTCATGTCTTTCACCCGTTTTACATCTAGAGTCACTCATCACCCCGATATTACCTTTCTGCTCTTCTAAAGTCACTGGCCCCACAAGGACAAAAGATAGGCCTCACCCTTCCTTTCTTGATGAGATACACCTTACCCCACTGGCCATGACGTTATATCACTGATCACCCCTGTGATTCAGCCAGAGGTCGGTCATTTGGTTTATTAATGGCTGTTGATAGGACATTTTAGAAACAGCATTTGATAGATGGTCTAGTCCACCTAGAAATCTGCTTAAAAATTTAACAACAATAAATTTGGTTATTAATTGGTCGGAGATATCATGAGTAAATACAATTCAATGGAAAGAGCATTCAAAAGTATGCATACCCCTTGACTATTCCATATAGTATCATATAATAAGGGGAATGTGGCGATCACCTGCTCAGATAAGGCCGGCCATACACTGTACGATATTTTCAATCTTTGTATTATTGTGCTATAGCTCACACTGCACAATGAAATTGCAGGGTATAAAACTTTACAGCTAACGATGTTTGTTCTTATACTGTATGGCCTGATGCTCTGATGTAATCTAACTAGCTCACACTTTCAGTTCAGTTATTTTTGTTACACTATAAGTCACCCCAAAACAAACTTTTCTTTCTGCAGTTAAAATGTATAAATTGAGCCCCATGGTACTTTTTGATATTCATGAAAATGCTTTGATAAATCTAAGTTTAACAACTTTCTTAGTGCAGCTCTTTCAGTGTTGAATGGTGGATATTGCAATTAAATAAAATTATATTAAATTTTTATGCTGGCTCCAATGAGTGTTGCTTACATTACTTTAGCCCCAGATAAGGTATAAAGGCATCTTACCAGACAACCCCACAAGGAACAGAAAAATTCCTCTTTACTATGATGTGTCTGCTTACATGTGGCGGGACTGTCGAAATAATTCACTGCTTTTTGCTTAAACCTGCTTTACAAGTTTCTACATTTCCAACAAGGGTCCAAAGCATAGAACATTGTGTTCTTTTTACTCAAAAGACTGATTGTCTAGAAATTATGAGTTTTAACTTGACTGTTAATTAACTATTACACTTATTTAACAGCTTATTTTAAGCACATTTTAATAAAACCAAGCTGATATAATTAATTAATATTTACTATATGATTATTAATAAGCATCCCTCTCGCCTATGCATCTCTCCACCATCCTCCCACTTTTCTATGTATTTTCGGTCTTGGAATATTCAAAAATATATGTTACATTCGATGAATGCAGCATGTTTTTATTCTTCTTTATTTGACTAAAGCTCTTGTGAAATGCAAGGCATTCTTTTTTTAAATCACGTGGCTGTTTTTAAGTCATTTTACATCGAGGAATTATAACCTGTGTGACATCAGTGAGATTGTTTGCCAGTAGTGGGACACAGCTGTCCCACAATCACTTGTTGTCCAGTTATATTTGGAGTTTGGTTTTTGGGACACACAGTTATTTATATTTATAGCAGTCAATGCAAACCAAACAATTGCTACAGCACTGTTAATAGCCATCAGTGACAAACCTTCTGTAGGGGCGGCTGTTCTTTTGTCACTTTCTGTTCACAGTGATAAGCTTGCTGATTAAAATATCTACATTAATCTCTTTTAACCTTTTAAATCTGTAAGGGAATGTTGGAGCAGCTGTCCATGACTTTGAGGAACAAGTGAGAGTTGTTGGTCTGTCCCCACATCTTCTCATCTTGTGCAGTGCATTGTTTTGATGTTCAAAGGTGCCCTTTATAGTGTGTTCGCTATTCAACAGATTAAAATCTGTCCTCCTTGTTTTGTTAGAGTTTGATCTTATCAGCAAATGGTTTCTGGGTGTTCAACCCATGGATGCTTGGTGGGGGTGATGGCTGCATTCCTGTCACCTGCACATCTCAATTTACTTTTTAAAGCGCCTGCACATGCTGCTCAAAACAAAAGCTTAGCTGCCTCGGCAAGAGTATCATTTATACAAAGTCATGGAAATACCTTTACTGATGTTCTTGAAATAGAGAGCTTATTTGACTTAAACATATATATATGCTTTCATATTTTAAGCTTATATTTTTGTTTATAATCTCCTGGATCTGAATTAATATTAAGTGAATGTAGTTTCTACAGCTAAATATCAGTTCAATTTGATGAACTCACGAGGGAAAAAAAAGATACAATTAGAAGAATTTTATTGATACAATTATTCTTTTGGCGCTCAGACCTCGACAAAAACATAAGCATTGAATTTTATTGTAATATGCATAGGCAGGTGTATGAGAACCAGGATGTTTCCCCCCAGGCCTGAAACTGGTGGTGGAGTGGAGAAGATGAAGTTGGTTCATTCCAAAGACTGCTGGTTGGCGAGAAAGTGAGCTTGAGCTATACTGGTGAGATCCAGTAGACTGTGTGAGCTGATACTAGCAATACACTCATGATAGATGATAGATAGATGTCCAGCTTGGATAAACACCGGTTGCATGAACCTGTCCATGATCAGCAAGCATGAGGCGACAGTGGAGAGGAAAAACTGTCATTTGGGAAGAAACCTCTGGCAGAACCAGGCTCAAGATGCTAAGACAAGTTTTAAATGTGAACTCAAAAATCCTTTTAACTTTGTTTTGAAATGTTAAATGTAAAAATTATATAGCTTAATGTTTCTATTCCCTATATGAAAAATTTATGGACTTCTCCAGATCGAGCTAAAATTAAAAGGGGGAGTTGCAGCCTAGGGGTTAGGTCATAGGGCTTGTTCGAAGCCCACAGCTACTGTGGCTCTCTGAGCAAGCCCATTGCTTCCCGGGCACTGCACAGTGGCAGCCCACTGCTCCCCAAAGGATGCGGGGAGTTAATTTCTCCATTGTGAGATCAATAAAGTAAAAAAAAAAAAAAAAACTTTCTGCAGAAACAGCCTCTATAAAATCATAAATTAACACCAATTCTCTGATCAGTGTATCTCCAGTAGCATAACTCTATAGTTTCTAACTCTCTTTGCTTTGGTGTGGATAACCTGCTATGAGAAGTTGTCGCTGTTTCATTTTATTGTATGATAAACATTATTGGTAAATATAATTTGATAAATCATCCTGATAGTAAAAAAATGAATGAAACCTTTTCAGGCCTTATTACTCATCAGTCAATCAGAGATGCTGGTGAAATAAGAAATAAGAAATAAGCAAAATAAGAATAAATAAGAAAATATGTGAACAGTTAATGTGACCTTGAGGTGGCTGCAGCTTTTTTTGTTTTTTACAATGCTTGCCTCATGTTAGAGATCAGAATTGCGTCATCACAGCCAGTGATCAACCATAACGGACAAAGTTGCACAGAAAACCTACCATGACATACATACAGCTCAGTCATACTTGATATTTTGGCTTAACCACACTTTGTACTTTTTTTTTTTTTTTTTTTTTGTACAGCAGTAAAATGAGCTTGATTGCGTGGAATAAACAAAGAGTAACTGTCCTTTTCAGGTGTTATTTCAGATGCTCTGATAATCTGTGTCAACAAGTGTTAGGAAGGTTTAGGATGAGGATTACAGTTTCCACTCCGGTCAGTGCATGAGCTCTAAGGAACCTCTTGTATCAGCACTACTCACCACGTCTCGTGCTTCAGATAACACAAACATCTACACCTCTTAGAAAAGGTTTTATAACAGCAACATAGATTAGGAATAATGTACACACTGACAAGCAAAACAGGCAAACTTACTTTGTTACAGAGATGAACAGATCATAGAATTTTTTTTGGCTGATGTCTTGCCAAACTCTGGGCCTTTTGAAATTGATCATAGCCAATTTGTTTCTCTAGAAGATGCTGATGTTAATTTAAAATTGATTTTTCAACATGCTCATAGCATTTAATTTTAAGGGTTAGCCTTGCTAAACGTTGGTTTCTGTGTAAAACCTAAAAAGTGAAGACCCTTACTTTAACACGGAAACTTCAAAAAAGGCTGCAAGCATTTCTTAATCCAGAATGTTGACTTTAAAGGCTTGAATACATTTAGACCATTATCTACTGAATTTGACCAGACGATTTTCCTCTAGGTTGGAATAATAATAATTTTCCTAGGTTTTAAAGACCATCACCTGTTACCATAAGTATTGATTCTCTTATGCAGCAGGCTGAATAAACAGCTACCAGGACTTTACTGAAGATAAAATACTGTAGAAAATACCCTTTTCCTTTCGACTTATTTAAAAAAAAAGTTGCTGATATTCAAAAAAACACTTTTTGAATCTTCTCCCCCTCATTAACCGACTTCTATCCAGAAGCTTAGCCTAAAATTTTCTTAAGGGTGGCCAGGAAATAACCAATAAACGTTAAGGGTTGGCCGAAATTGGATAGGCACCAGAACCTCAGGGTTAAACTACACTGTTCCAACAGGAAAATTATTGAGCACAACATCATGTTTTCCAAATGAAGACAAACTATCCTTTCCCACAGCCTTTTCTAACAAATAGACGCATATATAGTGGATACAATTCTTTCAGGTTTAAGTTCTAGGGCAAACATCTTTTCCATTGTCATTACTTATTTTAATCAATAATCATTCTGCAAAAAAATTATATTCACAAATAAAAATATCTACATAAATAGATTCTTTAATACCTTTTTTTATAAAAATAGTTATGTATCTATGATTTCACTGACGACTCCTAGCTGACATGCAGAGACATAATTTTCTCTTTACCCCATATAACACAAAATCTAATTCTGTAAAGGGCATTAATTACTTATCTTTAATTTCAGTATATTTATGTGCATAATTAACCACAGTGTCTTTGCTGTTATGTTAATGTATAAAAAAAATTAAAATGGTTTGAATATTCCACTTGAGAGTACTAGTGTTGACACTGTCTGTATTAGAGCGAAAGAGTGGTAGGGGTGGCCAATGCTTAAGTAACAAGAACTAAGAGTTTACTGACCTGAAAAGCATCAGATTTTTGAGTGTGTGGTCCCAGAGAGCATGGCTGATCAACTTTAAAAACACCTAATTCTGGTCAAAGCCAGTTATTTCCTGAATGTTAAAACTATTTGTGTCTTCTTTTATGTGCAAAGTTCTTATCATACATGCTCTTTGTTTTGAGTCTTGTTTCTCTTACTCCCCCCTCACTTTCTCAAACAGAGTTGCCTTTTCCGTCAAGGCTGTTCAGTCAAGGCCTCCCGTCACATAAACGCAGAAACAGCTGAGTTCACCCTCCCTGCTTGTTTTCATTCCTCTATCCTCCCCCCCCCTCCCCCTGCCATTGTCTTTGTTTGCTTTGCCTCTTTGCCTTGAAGGGTTACCACCCAACAACCTGCTTTCCAGGCCGCTGATTGGTGGATTCTCTGTGAGAAGGCGGGGCTAGCGTTGGGCTGTGCGTGTTTTTACCAGTAGTGAAGGGATCTCAGCTGTCAGAAGGCATTTAGTCTGCATCGGAGCAGGATATCTCTGTTTGTGCTCTCTTTTAAAGCAGCTTAGACCCCTAACCTACTTTGAAAGGAACGAAAAAGTGTTTCAGAAAACAAGTTGAGAGGAATCAAATATTGACTGTCGTGTTTCCTCTCTATTTTCTCCCTTCTTTGTTGTCAACCGTTTGAGTCTCTGAGAGAACAAATCAGCACAACACCAGCTTCCGATCTGCATCCTGTGACTCAAAAGGACTACTCATCAGCAGATCCGGAGCCTGTGAGCGGCCCTAAAACACGGGGCCCCTACCGCATCCGTGCGCGTGTGTGTCAGGAGGCTAATGCCCGCCGTGGTGTGGACAGTGCCAGAGGAGGATGAGTCCGGCTGTGGAGGCTCAGGCCCAGGAGGCCATGGATGCAGAACAGAAACAGAAGCAGCAGCTGCAGAATCAGCCGTGTTGCATGGAGAAAGGAGTGATGCTTGAGCCCTTTGTGCACCAGGTGGGGGGACATTCCTGCGTGCTGCGCTTCGGGGAGCAGACCATCTGCAAACCCCTCATCCCCAGGGAGCATCAGTTTTACAAGAATCTCCCTGCTGCAATGAGGAAGTTCACCCCACAGTACAGAGGTAGTGAACATTTTTTCTAACCTACGCGTTTTTGCAGCAGTTTTTGCATGCATGTTCTCATCAAATATAATGTAGGTTTACATTGTATTGCAAACACCTAATATGCAGCTCCTGCACGAGAGATAGATTAATAGATCATCATGAAACCCTTCCTACAAATGCATGAGTGTTGTTGTTTTTTTGAAGGATGACAAAGGTACCACATTTTTCCACAAGAGGGCGTCCTAGCTGACAGCTGTTATTGCCACCCTGTTGTTTATTACTGTTTGGGATAAATTAGGCAAGTCAGGTTAATGGCTGGGAACCACTGTTTGTTTTTTGGGGCACATGGCGATCCAAAAATCCATGAAGCTGCTGGTGAAGGTCAGTGGTAAAAGATAAAGCCTTAAAAATAGTTTGGTTCACAGAGTTTATACAGTTGAATGTCCATAGAGACATACACTTTTCAGCCTCTGATTAGATTAGGTGACTTTTTCAGGGGAATTCTTGTTTGCACAAAACAGTGCCACTATGTCCAATCACCGTCTGTCCTGTTTTCTGCAGCATCTTCTCATTAAATGTTTTACTTTGGATTACAAAGCAGCATGACAGTCGTTTTAAATATTCACCTAAAATAAAACAACTGCAACGGAGCAAAATGTCAGGAATTCATTTTTACGATCCTACTGCCCCCCTTATGCTTGATTTTAGAGTCATTACAAAACATACGACCTTTTCAGCACATGAGACACCATGTTGATGAAACGTTGCGGCTGTTTATGACATAAACAAAGTTGGGAAATTGTGTAAGTATGCAAAATTTTAGGGCCAAATGTAATGGAGGTGTAGAACATTTGAGAAAAGAAGCAGACATTGAATGATTTCCTCAGTAGTAGTGTCCACACAGAGAAGACATGTTCAATGGTTGGAAAATGGTTCAATTTTTAAGTTTCAGCCCGTTTAACCAACTCAATGACTTATGTTTTGTATTTATCAATACATTCTTGTAACACTTCTCCATTTTTTCAAACCAATGTCTTAAAAATACATTTCCTGTTTTTTTTTTTCATTTGTATTTAAATCCAAGACTTGTTGAAATTAACATAGAAAATGTATTTTCCCTTTTTCCCATCTCAGGTGTTGTGTCAGTCAGCTTTGAGGAGGATGAAGAAGGGAATCTTTGCCTAATCGCCTACCCCCTGCTCAGTGACCCGTCGGCAGATGTGGAGAACAAAGACCCCTCTGCAGACTGTGATGCCAAGAGTAAAATGCTCCACTGGGGCCAAATGATCACATCCTCGCTGCTTTTGGAGAGCGAAATTTACAGCAAAGATGGCCGAGGGCGCCACTTTCGAAAAGACAATGACCAGAGGTGAGACAGCAGCCTGTGATTCAATCACACCCAGATATGTCACAAGGCATGTAATAAAAATGCAACTGTTGAGTAGTTAGTGGAGTTACCATTTAATATTTCTGCTGTTCTGTTTCATCCAGTGGGCACACGCTTCAGGGCTACACAGAGCTGGAGCGGCCCCAGCAGGCTGAAGTGCTCCGCTACAGACTGGATCACAGTCACAGTAACGCCGTCCCTCAGCTCAAACACAATCCGTGGAGCCTGAAGTGTCACCAGCAGCACCTGCAGCGCATGAAGGAGAACGCTAAGCACCGCAACCAATACAGTATCCTTCCACGTACAAAAGCCAGCCCTTTTTTTTTTTTTTTCCCCTGAGTGTGTTCAGATCTGACTATTCATACAGCGCTGATACGAATACCTGTAGCCTCAGCTGGTATCTAAGCCCTGCTATTCAATATGCTGCTATCAGTTTCTTAGCAAAAGGGATACGTTACACAATCACTCTCATCGGTTACTTGACACTGTGACCTGACGTTTCAATTTAAATAATTCGATGAACCAAAAACCTTCATCACCAAGCTTTGTAGCAAAAATGGAGGTTTATTTTAGTAAAACGTCCATTTTTCTGCTTTTATTCGCCTTAACCCTGGTGTCTCAGAATTCATCCTGCTTGAGAACCTGACATGGCGGCACGCATTGCCTTGTGTATTGGATCTGAAGATGGGCACACGGCAGCATGGAGACGATGCCTCTGAAGAGAAGAAGGCCATACAGATCCGCAAGTGCCAGCAGAGCACGTCAGCCTCCATAGGAGTCCGACTCTGTGGCATGCAGGTATGGATGGTCCGACATTTTTTCATGTTCAATATAAGATTCTTTTTTTCCTGCTGCCAACAGTACTAATCTTAGCTTAAAAATGTCATATTAAGGTACCCTCTTAATGGATTTTCCAATTGCAATCAGCTCAGCTTTTATTTTCATGTGCAGAAGATCTATTCAAATCTTGGAATAAAATCTATTGCAACTTTTTCTTCCCTTCATCATATTTTAATAGCAATTTATCGACTTATTGTTCGAAATTATGTCCACGTCTACGAAAAAAAGAAAATAATCCTACACCCATGAATTCATAACCTTTGAACCAATTATTCTCCAAGCTGCAAATCTTTGGAGGTATGTCTTCAGCAGCCAAGATTAGTATTGGTTAAATATTATAGTTTCTTTATGATTACAGGAAGAGACCCCGTTGTCTTGTCAGGGAATCTGTAACATTCTGATGTTAGCACTTGCTAGGTATTTGATTGGTAGACAACATCTGAGCGCAGTGCTTGCATTTGATGGCTCCCATGTATTTATCAATCTATTGGTGAAAATATGAGAAAGTTCTTGTAGTTTAATCGATTTGAATAGAAAAAAGCTTGAAGAGACTTTTTATTTTATTTTACAATGTTTGGGTCCCTGCAGGTCTACCATTCTGACTCCGGCCAGCTGATCTTCATGAACAAGTACCATGGCCGTAAACTGACCCTGGCTGGATTCAAGGAGGCCCTGTTCCAGTTCTTCCACAGTGGACACCGTCTGCGGCAGGAGCTGCTCTCTCCAGTGCTGAGCCGGCTCAGGGAGATGCAGGCTGCTCTGGAGTCCTGCGAGTCGTACCGCTTCTATTCCAGCTCCTTGCTCATCATCTACGACGGAGCTCAGCACAGAAAGCACACACGCCGGCGCACCAAAGACGGGCTCTCTGAAGACGAGGAGGAGGACGAGGACGAGGAGGTGGAAGCTGAGCCTAAAATGGACGAGGATGTGGACGAAGAGGAGGAGGGGAGTGAAGAGGCGGGTGCGTTTGGCTTTCCTCACAGCCCAGCGCCATCTAGCGATAGCAGCAGCAGTGGGAGCTCCACTAATAGCCAGCCCCTATCAGAGCTCTGCAGTCCTGTGGTAGATGTGAGAATGATTGACTTTGCTCACACCACCTGCAGACATTATGGCGAGGACAGTGTGGTCCATGAGGGCAAGGACAGTGGCTATATTTTTGGTCTCCAGAACCTGATCACCATCATCTCTGAACTGGAGAACCACTGCACAGACTGACCGCTAAAATAAAACACATAGTTACAAAATCAGAGGAGGAACTGAGGAGAGGACTATTTTAGCGCTGTAGCTGTTCCTTTACCTCTTTTTGCCATCAGTGCTTTTTGATGTTACTGTTGTGACTGCCAGCTGACAGGAAGTGAAATGGACTCAAGGTAACAAAGAAGCGCTGTATGTGCGAATGTCGCCGACATTCATCGTCCAGTTTTAACCCAAGTAACCAATAAGGAGAAGGGCAGGCCGTATATAAAAGCCATTCAAACTTCAGACGGCAGGTGTTCTTGTGTCAGATTTCCAAAGAGAGAGTCATTTTGCACTGGGGACACACCCTGAAGAAGGGGGGTGTGTTGGGACTGAAACCAGGAGAAGCAGAGCGACTGAAGGAGGACAGAAACTGCGAGTGAGCAAGATGGCGAGCTCAGGCTTCGTTCTTCTTCTACATGGTCATCTTGCCATCATTCTTTTTTCTCTCTCCTAAAGCTAAATATATCTCAGAGAGATAATAGAGAGATATTTATTTATATCATAAAATCAACTAAAAATGTCAAAAAAAAGAGACTGTGAATGGAGAGTACTACATTCCATCTTATTAATGTTACAATAATGATATTGATTAATATTGTTATTTGACATGCTTGTATACCTCTACCTTGTTTTTTTGTTTTTTTTTTTCGTGTTGTCCACAATTTGGTGGAGGGAAATTAAAACCTTTGTGGTAGCAGCTGTGTCTTTTGTTGTTTGCAAAGTAGGAAAGGAAACAAATGATTTCCTGCTAGTACTACATTTAAAAGCCACAGCAATCAAATCTCATGCAAATCTCTCTGGGGTTTCTTTAGGGGTGTTTACAGAGCAAAGCCCAAGATGAGAGAATTATTTGTTCTTCCTCAGAGGCCTGGAAATAGTAGAAATAAGTTAGATGGATGTTCTTTAATCGGGCCAATATAGAACAGAAATCCTCCGATGTAAACACCCACTGCCGTTCATATTTGCATTAAAAAAATCCTTTAAGTAGCACAGAAAGCATGCTTTTCTTGAAGCTATCAAATAACTTTTTTCGTAGTTCTGGCTGGATATCGGACCTCTCAGATCACCAGTAGATTGCATATAGAAGTATTTTTTTGGTCCCTTAGACCCAAATTTTCAGCATATTTGGTAAAGTTCCAACAGGGTTGAGGTTTGTGTAATTCCAGAAACTCAATGTGGGCTTATTTGATCGTTTCTTAAACCAATTATGATGTTTGTTTGTGTCAATATCCTGTTGGAACCTCCAGACAAAGTCACTTCTTTTATTCTAAGAAAAATGGATAGGATGTTAAAAAAATCCCTAAAGATCAAGCCTACCAGAAACTGGAAGATGCTGGATCGACAGCATAGTCTTTCGCATAAAAAAATAGTTCCTGCTCCAAAACAGATATCTTTAAGCTTGATTGCCCATGTAAAAAAGCAAAGTTGCTTTTAGAATAAAGTTTTGTTAAAGCCAGAGGTAGGTAGAGTACCCAAAATGTGAACAAGAGCTTTACTCTTTCAATGTATACTCAAGTAAAAGTCAAAAGTAACAATCCAAATAATTACTCAAGTAAAAGTAAAAGAGCACTTGGTAAACAGTACCTGGTAACTGATCATAACATCTGATTTAACATTTAAAAATGATGTAAAGTTATACAAAGTATAAACTTATATGAAAATCCTTGTGTTTTTCAAAGAATGACCCAAATAAATAAATATCTATCAAAAAACACTAATGATTTCGGAAAAATAGAAAACTATTAGAATATATATCTTGAACCCAACACTCAGGAGAGTTGGACTTAGGATATACAATGTATATAGGTAAGAGTAGGATAAGTAGCTTCTTGTAATATATACATTTTTTTTTTGTATTTTCACTTCAGCAGTGAAGATTAAAACAATGATGCTTGAGTACAAAAAAATTCCATTTTTTTTAATAAAAAAAAAATCTTGCTTAAACATAAACTCTAGGTCTGTTGATTTGGTGAAATTTTGTCTAGAAATTCATTGAGTGAAGTTAGGCATGAGGGCTGAGAAGCCAGACATTTTTCATCATGTAAGAGTACTGATTTAAAAGATTTCTTCTTAAGTCAAAGTAAAAAAAAAAAAAAAGCAGTAAAAATACAAAAGTTTACTTTTTTTTCCCCAAAAGCCGAGAGAGGACTCAATATGAGGGTTTCAAACCCAAGAATAATGTACTAGTTGTCATGCATGGTGGGGGCAGGACTATGCTGTGGTTGAGCTTCACAACCACTGGTATTGGAGCAATAAGAATTATACTGTTGAAATTTGGGCTTCGTTTTGTTTTCCAACCTAAACATTGATCCCAAACATACTTGAGGGTTCCTTATATGCTGCATGTGAAAAGGCCCCAACCTCAACTCTATTGGTAAATGTACAGGCTATGTTTAAAAGTCAAATTAGTGCCAAGGAAACCAACCGATTTAAATGACTCCTTCCAAGATTAAAAACAAAATGAGATCCATAGGAATTTTATCAGAACCTTGATAATATTTCCAAATAGTGTTAGATTTCTCTGCAACCTCCACATGCCCATATTGTTATTCCATGTTTTTTATGTTAACTTCTCAACACAGATAAAGCAGAAGGTGCTGTTCTAGACTTTGATCTGTGTGCATTATTCACTCGGTATATAACTTTATATTTTTAAAATCCACAATAAACGTTGAACATGTCGATTTATTTTCTGTAACACCATCTAACAAAAAGTTGTCATTTTTAATAATCCTACCCCCACAGAAAAAAATATAAAATGTCCAGGCTCCAATGTTCAAAATTAGTTTGTCATTAATTGAACATATTTCCATTTCTTACCAGCACTATGTGATGCACACACATCACCCTGGAAAATTCTATGTAATTTCCTGTAATTTTGAGCAGGGGTACTGCTGGAAGCCAAATTTCCTTTAATAAATGTCCATAGCTTTTATCCCCTCAGTCATTAAGAAAGTTTTATTGCAGACAGAAATGGTGGATTGTTCCAGAAGGAGAATGGATGATGACGTTTCCCAGCTTCTGCCTCAGCCAGTCATAGTCATCCCCAACCGGTCTGAGGCAGACAACGCAAGGGCGACTCATCTACTCTAAGAGTCACAGACACATCAGTTGTCTGTGTAAAAAAAAAGAAAAAAAGAAAATAGCTCTTAAGTAGAGGAGAGCTTAGGTCAACACAGTGCAGAGGCCATTAGCATGCTCGGAAACGTGCTACCCTGCTGGTACAGATCCACTCTCTCTGAGTTTGTGACAGATTTAATGCACTCATTGGTACATAAACTTATACACATGACAACATATGGTAGATTTTATTGTCTTTTACTCTTGTTAAAACATAATGAAAGATTTAAAAATGACCGATGAGCTTCCTCATATCTAGGATTTGGATGTTAATATTTTGAGCCAAATAAATTATAATTTGTAACCTACTGGTTATTAATGCACATAATTTTTCAGATTTTAGGCCAATCTTGTTTAGAATCTTTCAAAGAAAATAAAGAAACAAAGGGATTAATGTTAATGTAACTAATTTTAATTATCCCCATTTAATTTGATTTGTTTCATGTAGTGGTGACAGAAACGGCATGACAATGAGTATTTATTTTGTATAGTCTTTACAACTTTAAAAGTTGCATTATTTGTGATGTAAACTTTACTCTGTAAGTTAATCTAAGATCTGGAAACATCTAATTACTATATATGGCCCTGTTCTCTCATCCACCCTTCTAAATGAGAAAGACAAGAGTAAATGTTCTTAAGTTATGGGAAATTAGTTTTGCCCTTCCTAAATTAGAAAAGGCTGTAAGAAAATAAATGCTCAACCCTATTTATCGTCATTTACAATCATATATATCTGTATAGCAGGGGTTGCAAAAAATATGAAGGGAGAATAAACGTAGGTGCAGAGACTAGATTTATTTGTTACATTGTGGTTCCCCCACCATAATGTCTAAATGGGCAAATAAGGAACAATTCAAAAAGTAATTTTTCGCATCTAAAGATAAAGGATGCTCCAAAGGTAGAAGATTCTTCTGTGTGTATTCATTTATCATTTGTGTTCTTTAATAATGTGGTCTGATAACATTAATGTTATTCTAGACCAGCCATGCCAGGTTTGTGTAAAGAGTAATCCCATTGGCTGTAATGGGTCAAACCCTTTGTGAATGACACGACAGACACTGTAATCTCTCTTAAGAGTCTAGGTCAGGCCAGAGAGGGAAGAACATTCTACTAAACATATGCAGAGGCTAAGCATACAGTGGCTGGCAAAAGTGAGGTGACCCCCTGGGTTTTTACACATTGTATCATAAGTTACATGCTTGTGTAGTAAAAGGAGAAGTGATGCATGAGTTTAGATTTTTGTTTGCTAATTAAAATTGGAGGAATGAGGCCTGTGCTGACAGCTTTACTCTGAAACCACCACACTAAATCTAGCGCAACGCGTTTCCTTCAGAGGTGTTTTCCTCTGTCTGGCCATCAATATTTTCTGTAAAAAGCTCTAAAACCTTAACAGAGCATCTGCATTTATACTGAGGTAAAATTTCACACAAATGGATGCTGTTTAGTAACTGTATTACTTATTTATAAAAAGGTGAACAGAAACTTACTCCACACTCTAACAGACCTGTTTGTATGAAAAAAACCCAAAGCATGCAACTTTTTACGTCTGCTGCATGATGATGCCCTACCTAGTGTTGATCTCTCAAATTACATTCCAATGAAGTAGAATATGAATGCTTTACGAAGCACTGTATGCAGTTTTGAAGGATTGCTGATGTTTAAAAGCTACGCTTTGGCACTGGGGTGAGAGAACAACAGATCAGAGGAAGTAGAAATACAGTCGATAAGTAGTGTAGTAGATAAGCTCTTCCCTTTCTGCTCTGTTGGTGAGGAGTGGGGGAAGGGGAGAGTGTAACCAATATTACATAACAGCCTTAGGGTCGGTGGGCTGTTCTTAGCCATCTGAATGATCCCATTCTGTCAGTGCTCTGTGCTGTGTCTGTCCAGGCCTGTGCGCAGTTTATATTATAGGTCCATTACATTTACAAATGATACACCATTTGAATTATTCCACATCACTCATGAGCCTGTGCATCATTGTAGTCCACTGCTTATGTGGAGGTTGCCACCACAAGTGGGGCTCTTGCATAACAGCGGGTGATGTTCCTATGGCAACAACAGTTTAAAAGGGTGTCAAATTCTTGAGTCTTCCTAGTCACATCCTCATTCATCTAATTTTAGCAATACTATCCTTTACATTCTCCATTCATTAATGTACTCCCATTCTGTGGTTGTACGTGTACGCGGCAATGTACATCAAAGTGTACTTGAAAATGCCACGTATTTGGTGCACTTTTGTATCATAAAAACAAGAATATTATAATTAAAGTGCTGTCTGATGTTTAATTGTCAAAGCAGCATGGGAAAATGGTAAACTTATCTAAAGATCTCCCGCCTTTGGGAGATATGTCACAGTCCAGAAAAGCCTCTTGGTTTTTCACAGTTTGTAGGATTTGTTTTTGACATTTACATTTATGAATTTCTGACACGGCATGCACTGATGGGGAAAACATTGCACCTCCTACATCTTCTCCTCTGTTTGCATTCCTATAAATTGGCCTTTGGCACATGTTTATACTTCTTTCACAAAGTTTCCTGATATTTTTCTCAATGAGTAACCATTTGAATAAAATCTTGTTAAATGCTCAAACAAACCACATAGTAACTCTGTCAAACACACTTTGTAGTCGGTCTTTTAAAGTTTTGCATGTGATCCTCTGCATGAAGACATTCTTCAGGGAATAGCAATGCCCTGCTGGGCTCTTAGAAGACAGAAATGTCCAGATATTTTTATGTAAATGCACACCAAAGCAAGAAACAATACCATAATGAAATAAGTCATTGCAATGCCTTTATAGACTTTTAACACAGCAGTATACCAGGCTGTACTCATTTCTTTGGAAGTGTAAACAAAATGTTGCATGAGCAGAACATTTCTCACAACCATGTAATCTCCAAATACATGTTCCTGCTACAGTATTTACACAGCTGTATTGGAAATACATCAACCATGACTTTAAAACTATTGAACCACGTGCTACAATATGCTGTCTTCCCAAGATTTACTCATCTCTGCATGCTAAATGCTATAGCTTGAACTACTTATGAAAAATATCAATTTAACCAGAAGGTTCTTTGCAGTAGGTTTAGGTCAAGTTTTAAAAAAAGCTTAAGATTAACAGTGTTTTTGCCAATGAAATCAAAGATCAGCACTAAGACCTGATAACAGTGGAGCCCTTCTTAATTTATTACTGTAAGTTGTATAGTTTCAGGGCTAATTTCATTTTAAAACCCTCTGGGCTTAGTAGGTTAATTTGCCCCAAGACCAGAACACTTGAGACCACTCATATACTAAATATTATAAAAGTTAATTTTAGGTTGGTAAATGAATTAAAGTTAGTAAATAAATGACATTGAATTATGGGGGAGTGTTGGCCTAGTGGGTTAGAGCAGTGCGCTTGTTCTCTCAGAAGGTTGCAAGTACCTGGTTCAAATCCTACTGCCTGCACTGGGTTCCTCAGCAAGACCTTTAACCATTGATTGCTCCCAGGGCTATGTACAATGGCAGCCCACTGCTCCTAAAGGTAAATTTATCCCGTGTGAGATCAATTATTGATTAATTGTTTACTGAAGCACAGTGACTCTAAAACTTGTCTTCAGCTGACAAAATGACCTTATTAGAGCAGTAATTATAAAGATTAGTAGATAGATTGTAAAAGAATATATGGATATTTTGCATTTAAGATAAATAAAATCCTTTTTGTATGTAAATATGCTCTTTCCAGAACTGCTTAAATTTAAAAGTTTAGGTTTCACCTGTTTTAATTTTGCAAGTAGTCTTCTTTAAGGAACCTTTGGGTATCTGATTATTAATCGATTGATTGAAAAATTAATTTACAGATTAATCAATTTGCAAAATAATCATTAGTTGCAGCTCTATTTCAGTTGATTCTTAATTCTGAAAAAAGGAAGGGGACATGACGCCATACTTGATCCCAAAGCAACAGAACACATTCATGATCCCAACAAACATGCACTATTCAGAAAGATGTGAATGACTCCATGTACTCCACTAAATCCTTTACTTTTCTTCATACTTAGACCAATGGAACAAGCACTTTTCAACATCAGCCTACATGACAAAATGAGTTTAACTGCAGCTTTCGAATCATGTAAAAAGAAAAAGCTAAAGCTGCATGAATCGAGAACATGACCAAGTTGCTTTTGATAGGTGCCTCACAGAGGTTGCATTGAAGCGATTACCTATACAGACACTTGGGTAAATAAGTAATAATGACTAAATAATTTAAGATTTAATGCAAATGTTAATGTTACCATGGATAATATTCAAGATGTAATATAAGTATGTGGTTCAAATGCTTGCTGTTGAAGGAATTCATCTCCAGATCTCCATGTTATAGAAATTCTGTGTATGATCTGGTTAGAGTTCAGCTACTGGTAAAATGTGTGGGTTTGGGGGGTGGAGGTGGATGAATCTAAGCTGGCTGTGTGGTTGTGGTTTTTCCCTTCTATTGCTTCTGGTAGTTAGCATTTGAATAAAACACTACATGAGTGATGCTCAACTATCACACAGTATACACAGTAAAACTTAGCATATCAGTAGATACTTCTGTAACTGTGCAGCATAGTAGTGGGGGTGTTATGATTTGGGCTTGTTTGGTAAATTAGGTTCAACTCACTAAATTAGGTATTAACTGCTCTATATAAAAAAGTTCGACTCATACTGATGTCTGGGGAATAAAACACTGTCAGTAACAAAATGTACTAAAAAGAAATGGGTTAATGTTCATCCAACTCAATAAGAGAGAATGATAGCCTTGCATAGAATATGGCTTCTTCACGTCTTATCTGCTAACAGAGGTTCAACAGACATTTAACCCCCAGGCATGTTTACTTTTTCCACACATATGTTTTACCATTTTGGTTTAATTACTGTTTAATAAATATTGAGATACAAATTAAATACAAATTATTAAAGAAAAATTAGCCATTAAACATATATTTAAAAAATAAACTCTTCTCCTTTTGTGTGTTTCCCTTACAAACCACAAATATGTAACAGACAGAATCTGTCTGTATAAAGAGCCAAAACTCCCTCGAAAACAGTAAGCAAAACAAACATCCCACAACTCTGCATTCCAAAGTGCATAATTTCCCTCAGTCCATCTTCATAAACATGGCTATTATGGCTTTTCGATCACAAATTGAGGAATGCGATGCTTTTGAAAATGAAATACGATGTTTTACTGTGACAAAAAAAAAAATCAGTATAGCCTGATGTTATACATTATAAATGGTTGCCCATTCTTCCACTCGATGCTACTATTAAACATTCTTTCCACTTCTACTTCCTCTGCTCTTACCTCATTTTTTCACCAGCAGCATTACTGTTACTGCTTATAGGAGCCTGACATGTCATCTCAGGGCGCAGGATCTAAAAGTGATTATACAGCCACAGAAAAACCCAGAGAATAACAGCAACAAGCATGAGAGGAAAGGCAAACTCAAACCAAGATGTAATTAGGATGTTACATAACTGAGGCAGAGACACTGTCCGCCAGGCGTCCGGTCATGGAGCTGGCCTCAGGCTCCTGGTGTGTCCACTGTGTGCTGGTCCACCCTGTCAAACCTATTTAAACTGACCACTTAATTACCCTAATGAAGCATCAGAGGAATAAATTAACCTCTTTATGTAGGATCACCCATGAAGGTTAAAGGTTAAGGATAAAAGAAGACAGTTATTTTTCTCTCAGTTCAGGATTTGAGTGTTAATGCAGCTTTTTACTGTGTCAGGTTTCAAATAGATTAATTGAAAAAGAAATTGGAAGAGCAAAAATGAATAAATATTATAACAACACATAACAGGAGAATAGTTAGAGAGTAGTTAAAATTGTCAATAGAAGAGTAGCCACAAGCTGACAGGGTTTAGGTTCAAGACATGATGTTCTGCTGGGAAACAAATAGACAGTCCTCCATTCTTCCTATTCCAGATAACTTTGATTCACTTTAGCCCTCAATATTTCTCCTTAGGGTTAGCATTCTCCCAGATGTCCTGAAATCTATGTCTCCAGCCCCTGTTAGGCTCAATTTCTTGATGTGCATCCATTTACTGCTGAGAACTTTGCCATCAGACCCTCACCGTGCTGTTTACATTCACTAATTCCTATAAATAAAAGACTACATAGGACTCAAACTCTCAGTGGTGCTATTGTAAGTGTTTACATCATCATTATCATCATCACAGCACATCTTTATCACTGACTAGCCTCCCTCCCCTCAGGCTCACTGCACCCATGTGTCACTCTGCATTACGTCTCTATGCAGAGGCATATGTGTCTGGTGATGTGTGGGTGAACACCAGAGTGGTGAGTAACTTCTTGTGAAAATGAGGCCAGAGAATGTTTGGCACGATCGAATGCGATGTGTTTTATGACAGCAGCAGTATGCATGCGTGAGAAGTTAATGGAATAGTTGCATGTTCTACTTCTTTAATCCTTTCTTAACATTAAATAAATGTGATGTGGATGTTAGACAAAGGGCTATATTGTAGAGATTAAACACTCTCCAGTGCCTTGCAAAAGCCTTGATTACTTTTAATGATATATTAGAGAGTGGAAGTAAAATAAATTGTAGTTTTATTATTTTTCTTTTTTAACAAGAGATGTTAAAAAAACATCATGTGCACATTTTCTAAATGCCAGAGTCAATGCTTTTGTGTGTCTTTCATCATCTTGAGAATGATTTCAATAATTTCAATATTCTTTTCCTTTTATTGTAGCTCTAGCTACAGTATGAGTTCAATGTTGCTTTTAAGGTTAGGCATTGTCCAATTAAGGGTTTCATGGGATTCTAAAATGCCAAATTTGGCCTAAATGTGACATTGGTGGAATCTGATTGGCTTGTGGTATAAAACCTTTAAAGCCCCATTACAGTATATAGACTTGATAATAGTTTGGCTAGTCTGAGACCAGACCGTAGCACCATAGGAAAAATGTAAGAGGATCAAAAAGTTTAAATCCATTTCAGCACAGTGAAGTGTTAAAAAATTTCTAATGATTTTCTAACAGTTTATATTTCAACAGTTTTGCAGATTATTTTGGCTCCTGAATTTTAACAGTGTCCAGAATTATTCTTAAATATTTTTCTTGTGATACTAGCTCAATAGGGACCCCATTGATCTGGATATTCAACGGATGTACTGATGTTTTCTTGATTGAAAAGCAAATACATTTGATTTTCTTTGTATTGAGAGTTAAGCAAGAATCATTTCAAGAATCCTTCATTGTGATCTCTGCAGGCTTTTTAAAAAAGTTTTTCACTGACTACAATATTGTTCTTGTCTGATGTATAAACCATGGTGTCATCAGCATACATTTGCAAGTTAACTTCAGTACCAACTCCAGGAAGGCCGTTAAAATGCAGACTAAAGAGGACCTGACCTAAGATAGTACCTTGAGGGATCGCTGTTAATATTCTACAGAAGGCAGATTTGCTATTATTAATGACAACATATTGTTGATACACAATCTTTCAAATATGATTGAAATCAAGACAATGATCGTTCCGAGAAAGGATGAAAGCTTTGAGATCAGTAGATTGTGATTCACTGTATCAAAAGCATTTTTCTAGTTAAGGAAAACTGGCTCAGTGATTTATCCCCTGTTAAGTGATTGTTTAACCTTTTCAAGCAGCAGATTTATAGCAGTCTCTGTGGAATGATTATATCTGAAGCCAAACTGAAGGGGATGCAGGAAATTGGTACTTTCTAAATACAATAGTAGTTGTTCTAGAATAATTGTCTCCATCAGTTTTGACATGATCGGAAGAACTCTTATTGGCCGGTAGTTACTGATGTCATGGGGACTACCTGAATTAAAAATCGGTTTCGCCAAAGCTTTTTGCCATGCAGCAGGATATTGCCCTGTTCTGATGGAAATGTTAACTATGTGGGTTAAAGGTTATATTAAGGAATAATAGAAAATAGCTGTATCTAAAAACAACAAATTAGCGTCTAAATTATACATGTGCTTATGCAATGTATGCCAGTGTTTTTGCCAGATTTTTCATACGTCAGGCATACTGTACGCTGGCTAAATCGTCAAGGTGCGACAGGGGCTTAACTAGAATGGAGACAAGGGGAAAGGAAACAGGCCAAAGGGGGCAACAGAGGATAAGATATACAAAACTGACAGAAAACAACTACAAGGACACAGAATAACAAAGAAACCAAAAATAAACTTAAACAGTGGGCAGAAACCTGACATTTTGTACCATGTATATCCATTGGCGCTGGTAATAACTTTAACTGAAGAGAGGTAAAAAAAACTTGCTTGCTGCTGCAAGTTTATATTTGTAATTAATCCATGCATTGGGATTCAGTAAACTTTTTAATTGTTTTCAGATCATCTAACCGTTCCCTCTTACTTCTGACAGAATATTTTTGTAATATTTACCCTTAGATATTTTACATTTCTTTAACTACTCTGTTCCTCAAACTTTTAAAAAGCAGCCATTCTGTGGTCCTTTTGTTTTTGATGAAAGATTTAAGGGTTTAATCTCTCTTTTTCATTAACTGCTGAATGTCATCCGGTACCCAAGGTAGCTGTATTTTTCTTCATCTCTTCCTTAGAGTTTTAAGAAACATATCCATAGTATTACAAACATTGAGAATATATGTATTGCAGCAATTATTTATCTGATTCTGGTTTGAAACCTCTTCCCAATTCACACTTGCTAATTTGGCCTCAAATTTGGGTACATCCCTTCTTGGAATTTGTATTATAATCTGCTTCTCTGTATTGTAATGACTGACAAAATTATTTCAAGGTAATTTTCTTGCAATGAGAGTGATATTGTGGTCGGATAAGCCACACACTAAGTTATAGGCTATTATGATTCGAACAGGTTTATTTGAAAAAAAAAAAAAAAATGTAATCTGTTTGACTGTTTTTGGTGATGCGAGAGGGACCATTGATTAACTGATGAAAATCTAATTTTGCTGTCAAATCTCTAAGTGATTTTTTTCAATTTATCATCCATCTAGTTTATATTACGATCTCCCAAAAGTATTTCATCATTGTTGTATTTGAATCCTATTAACAAATCTTTTAAGTAATTATAACTATTATAGCTACAATATGATGGAGGACTGTGCATTACCATAATATTAAAATTCATACGAGATGAAAGACAAACATTTATACATAAACATATATTAATATATGATCATCTATTAATATCTCATTGACCTTAAATTATTTTTTTTAATATAAATTAATACTTCCCCTCCTCGACCTACCTATCCTTTCTGAAACATGTATATCAGATACATCAATCATATCATTAGGAATATTAGTAGTTAGCCAGGTTTCACTTAAACATAAATAATCCAAGTTAGAACAAATTAGCAATGTTCTTATTTCCTTACATTTGGATATGAGTTGTTCATATGGTCAAACCTTCTGTTTTGCTATAGCTGAGGCTAGGCCTTGAACCAGTGGGTGGACAGCCATGTTCTCCGTGCTCCACGTCAGAGCCACAGTAAAACACTGATCAATACCATAACTGAGCTGTGAATGCCAATATTAAATCACTTTACTTCCTGCTCTGTATTTTTCCTCTTCATTAATAACAAACGGTTTATTTGAAGGACTGACGAACAGGGTACAACTTCTACAACTCATTAGTTGCTGAGTAGCATACCTCGAGGTTAAGCATGTGCCCTTAACTTGTTGGTGGTTTTGCTGCTTCTAAGGGCATTCATATTTTTTGGTGCCTAATTTACTTTGCTTGTGGTTCCATGTATTACATAAAGCAAACAGTAAGGACAAACAGAACATCTGCTGCAAGGTAACACAGGTCTATGAGTGCTGCATGGAGGAATCATGCTAATATGAATCTATATCTATCGCTTTCTCTCTTCTTTTGTCCCCACTGACATATAAGAACATTTTGCTCATGAGAAATCATTTTTAAGAAACAGCAAAGCCTTGTTGCTGACCTGTTTTATTAATAATTTACTGTTTAATTCAAATATAATTTATTTAACATTTAATTCAAAGTCAAATAGAATTCCTGCACAGCTGACAGCTTGGGCTGCTCGCTCAGATTAAGCCACAATGTAACAGGCTATTCATATTTCTGTGAAAAGCAGAGACTACGGGGGCTTTTTGTGGTGTTTGCTTGTCCTCACCTCTCTATTAGCTCACAGCTCTTTGGTCATTATGTAACCATGAGAACAAATATCTCTTTATCTTAATCAAGATGAGCGGCCTTCAGGCCACTCTTCGCTCTGTGTGTACGTGTGTGTGTGTCTGTTTGTTCTACTCTTATTATTATAGTCTGGGCCATAGGCAAAGCATACCAGCAGCACTAAGTTAATATCCTTTCAACACAGCAATAATTAATTAAACAGATCTGATGTTGAGTAAACTCTTCTTATAAACTGTCTTTGTTCGGTGCTTGACGCTATTTATTTAATAACATACCTTTCATACGTATAAGGAAACTGATAAATAAAATTGAATTATGGGGGACTGTTGGCCTAGTGGTTAGAGCAGTGAACTTGTGCTCTGAGACTTGTGCTCGGTTCGATCCCCACAGCCTCTGCTCTGGGTTCCTGAGCAAGACCCTTAACCCCATATTGCTCCCCGGGTGCCGCACAGTGGCAGCCCACTGCTCAAGGGATGGGTTAAATGCAGAGGTAAATTTCTCCATTGAGAGATCAATAAAGTTCAATTATTAGGCTATGAATGATTGAATGAGCAAACAAAAATATTTCAATAATTAGGCAACCACGACCTCTAGTGGTGTTAAGTGATAATAAGCCAAATGTAATATAAAAATGTAAGGTTTTTTACACAAAGAAATCTGATACACAATGAAAATAACAGTGGATTGTTTTTACGGAAATAAAAAGTTAAGTTAAGTTACATAATCTCATCAGATAAAGATCAGAAATATTTGTATTACTGGCCACTTTGTGGTATACTCTAAAATACTGAATTCACAAGGGACGTGTTAAAAAAATGAACAAGTTGCCCTGATATCAAGGAAATCATATTCGTGCTATGATAAATAAAAAGATTTAAAAGTTAATATACTGCTTTCTTGTGAAATCATGTGGTACAATCTAAAAATAAAGAGAAGAAAAATAAACTTGAGGAAATAAAAATCAAATATGGACACTATTTGATAGTGAACAAGGTTGGTGCAAAGGAAATTCTATTTTGGGCTTCCTACTGCCTTGAGCCAGGTCTGCTTACATATGCATGTTTATGTATGTATATTGTATAAAGGGGTGAAGTCATACGTTACCTCAGGGTCTGCTTTTCATGTGTGACACAAATAAGCGAAAGAAACGGGTAAGTTAGCAAGAGACATGCACCCCTTATGGCATCATGAATTCTTCAGTCTTTCAGCATCAATTATCAAATTTTTCTGTATTTGAACAGTCATCCTTTTTGACAGACCTTGGACTTCGGGATGGTATGATTTTATTTCATTAAGCTTCGATAAAATATGATCTATTCTATGCACTGTTCTCTTGTGGTTTTGACAAATCATTTCATCCTGGTTGAGATTCGGAATAAAAATCAATGTTGGATTAGGAAGCTAACTTTTTAATATATTTACCTATACCTTTTTCAACTTTTACAAAGATGATAGAGTCATTCAATACAGCTACAACTAATAAAAACAAGAACCACCCACTATAAATCACAATAACAGTTGACTGACTCCACTAGAATCAAACAATGTAATCAAAATTTTTTATTTAAGGTTCGATTCCTAAAAATCAAAATTTGAATAACTTTCATATCTAACAACCTCTATTTTTATAATATAAATAACACTTTTGGGGATTGTCCCTAATGCCTTTTCTACAAAATTCTAATAGTTGTTTTAATCTGATGTTATCATCTTCTTAATTGACAGGAATGCAACAACCCATCAGAATTTCACCCATCCTTCTGATTCACAGTATTTCTATTTTTAATTTGTATTATGCTGTGCTTGATTTGACTTAACATTTTGGGCAGTTTTGCATTTTTCCCTTAACCGTTGGGGAATCCTGGCCTGCTTTATCTGGTGATTTGCAATTGGTATTCTTTCAAGATTGAGAGGCAACAACCAATTTCCTTAGAAAACATAAATAGGATTGTTTTTGTATAAATAATGGAGTACACTACTGTGACCGTGCTTTCATGTTAAGCTGTTTGACCTTGCACAGGTAGGCCTACTATCTACACTTCAGAATGTGTCTCTAAACAGAGTATTATTTATATGGTTTTATATGGGTTAATTTTAGACCATCATAATTCTCCTGGGTCCATATAACATCGCATTGTCAGATCAAACACAGCAAAACAAAAGAAACGTTCTGCAGCTTTAATCAGATGGGCGGGGATGGTCGAGAGTCACCAAATCACAGCCATTGGTTACTTTAAAAATGTAGCGCCATCTAGCGGAGAGGCGGACCTTGCGAATAACATACGCTTTTTCAAAATATTAGCGTTAAAAGCTTGCCTTTTTTGCATCAAAATTGTTCGTATGGCACTCAAAAACAATTGGTATCCCCATACATGTGTGCATACTGCTCTTGGAGCATGATAATACCCCAGGTTTATTTTGTCGGAGAAGTGACGTGTGCATGCGGCTTGTCTGGTGACGTGTCTCTTCAACTCTCTTTCCTCTCGCGGCGGCTGATGGAGCCACACTGACTCCTCTGTGCACTCAAACTCTTAACAGCTACACAGCAGGAGTCGGTCCGACGACACCATGGGGAGTAAGTACTTTTCTTCTTGGTTATTGTTGTTACCTTTTTGGAGGTATATCTGCACCAACAGTTGTGTTTTCATACTGAAAAAGCCGGGAGCAGGGAGCTCTCGCAGGGAAGCTAAGTGGCTAACCTTCGTCAGGTTAGGTGGAAAGTTGAACCTCCTTATAAAGAGCATCAGTTTAAAGCGTTAAATCTCTGAACGTGCAGTTAGTTGCACATATTACACTAAGGTTAATGAAGTGGTATGTGCCTCGGATGTGGTTTTTGAACGCTTTTGCTACCTGGTTTGCGGGAAAATACTGTAGTTAGCCTGTAGCTAACGTTAACTTCTCTGACATAATTTACAGATAAATTGTTTTTTTCTCAACTGTTTAAACACTGTTGTGCGGTATCTATCAGATGTTGTTCAGTCTGGTGCCTGGATTGCTTTAAATGAGTACATAGCGGTTTTTATAGGCAGACAGCTGAGTGACAGTAGCTGGAAAGACAACTGAAAACAGGCTGCAGAGGTGATAGCAGTGGCTCTAAGGCTTTATCAAGTAAATATGTTCTTCAGTAATCATGTTAGCAACTTGCCTGTTGTTTTGCTTTCCTGACAGCTGGTTAGTGATGACGTTGCATCTGCTCTCACCTGGTCTAAAAGGTGTAGGTCAAACTAAAGTATTGCTGACGCAGCAGAACCAAGCTGTCTGTCTTGCATCTACTACTAACTAATTACACACTTTTTTTCTTTTGCTTTTCTTTCTCCAGTCAAATTTTTGGAAGTCATCAAGCCTTTCTGTGCAGTCCTGCCAGAGATTCAGAAACCAGAAAGAAAGGTATGTGCTGGTCCTTTTTAATAAAATAAGATTTTTAGGTTTATAATCACATTTTGTTGAGTTTCAGTTGAGATCAAGGAATATCTATGCAGGTTGTAAAATAAGGTGGTGTTTTAAACTTTTATTTTAATTTTTTTTTAGAAAAAAATTATTTTATATTTTTCCTTAATTTTTTTGCATAATAGCATAAAAACCTCTAACAGTCTGTAATCAGCTCCTAATAATCTTTTTAGTTAGACAAATCTAAAAATTAGTTTATTGAAATATCAGTAGAAATGAGAGAATTCACTTTTAACCAAACAGCATTCTTCTTGCAATGTTTTCCAAAGAATATGGGGTTGAACTAATTTGAATTTCTGAAGAAAACGGAATTTTCCACAAGCTGCAAAAAGCAGTTCTCAATCTCAATAATATTAGGGTCAAATCTTTGGTTTGTAGATGGTGTTTAGTTCAAAACAATCTTTAAAAGTATTCGGGATATTAAAACAATACAATTTTTGCTTATTTTTCTTCTAATGGTAGGGGTAAAAGGGAATGCATTTCTTTTTCAGCTTCTGCAGTTTATTTAGGGAACTGTGATGTTCCATTTCAATTGCTCTTTTCTTTTTGTTACAGATTCAGTTCAGGGAAAAGGTGCTATGGACCGCCATCACATTATTCATCTTTCTGGTGTGCTGCCAGGTTTGTATCTGTTGATGTATCTTAAAATAACAATTTGTTTTGACATCCCTTTTTGATTTGCATAATGATACATTTTTTTAAAACTTTTTTCAGATCCCGCTCTTTGGGATCATGTCATCTGATTCAGCAGATCCTTTCTACTGGATGAGAGTCATCCTGGCCTCCAACAGAGGTGTGTATGTCAAATGTCTGCCACACTTAAGATTTGAAAAACACATTCAGTGGGAAAAATAAACTTTCATCTACATGGTGAGACAGCTTTTATAGGCTTTGAAAGAACAGAAGACTTTCAACAGATAAGAGGAAGGCTGAACAGAGAACTTCAATATTACTCTGTGCTCTTTTTATGCTCTTTTTATTTTTTTAAAGTTTTATTTCTATTCACAAAAAGAAATACAGAATGTAATGCTGGTTATATTAGCAGTAATGTTGCATCTGCCTATTCTGTTTTATTCAAATTCTAATATGAATCACAGTACAAAAATGTCGATATCATCCAGGAAAATGTTCAATGTTTGATCCCAATGGAATTAAAGTATGACAAATAATTAAAGGTGTGGGGGGAAAAAATAACTTGGTAAAATTCAGCTTTTTTTCAATCCTACCATTTAACGTGTCTATTAGCTGAATCGCAGGTGCTAATTAAATAAATGTGCAGAATAAATAACCTAAAAACCTAAAATTAACTATAAAAAATATATTCAAACATGTAGAAGTATCAATATCGTGCCAAATTAGAACTGTATCTAGATACGTTTCAGTGTCTTTACTTTTCGAAAATCCTAAATATGAATAATCAGTGACAGCTGACAGCCATTTTTGACAACCGTTATTAATGAATTGTTTGTTTGGTAACAGTGTTATCTAACCATTTATTTTTCACATATCTGTATACTTATAGTCTGACTCAGGATTTTACTAAAACCCAATCGATTTAATGCAGCTTTTCAAAGACGGAATATGTGCTGAAAGAGAGGACAGTTGTAAGTGCAGGGACGTACCAGGAGAGCTGAGATGGAAGAATAGGTGGCACCGATTGGCTAAGGAGCTGTTATGTCGGCGGGCATTCAACACGCAGTGGTTGCTCACACAGAGAGCAGAGATGTGAGGCGGTGGCGCAGATCCCAGAGGAAGTGATAACGTTCCTAAACCAGAAGCAATCACTGAATTCAAAGACTGAACGTCCCTGTGATTTTCTCACTATGTTTGGGAACTAAGTCTTTATCCGTGTCTGTAACTAGCAGCTCCAATCTAAATGAAACTTCCATTATCTCACCTTCCAAAACACAGACTCACAACTCACTGCCTTAGTTTATTCACTCATCACTCTACACTTCTTCAGCATTACCCTAACCTAATTTGCATATAATACTTTGACACAGGAATACTGGAAGTTCAATCTTCCCGTTTTGTTTTTCTGTATCTTTAATTCCTATTCCATGTTATGATGCAGTCTTATTTACTGCTAGTTGTAGCCTGTGGTGCATAGAAATCAAGTTCTAAAGCACCTGCTTTACTTCGTTTTTTTGTTTGTTTTTTTATTCTAAAATATTTAGCATAAATATTCGCAGAAAAATATAGCTAAAGGGGAGAGCATGACAACGGCCTTACATAAACATATCACCAGAATGATTGACAATTAGGAGGACCTCTTAATTACATGATCCACTCTGAAATAAAAGATTGTCCTCTATACCTTTAATAATTCACCTTTATTTTTTTTGCATTAAAAATTTAGTAGTTTGCCTAGAAAGAGTTTACTTTAATCGTGCTGTAACTGAGTAACTAACTCAACTTTTTTGGAGAAATAACTAGTCTCTATAACTTGTTCCTTTTTTTTTAAATGAATCTGCCCAACACTCCTGACAGCAGGGGGGCTTGGTAAATAATATTCAACATACTGTTCTGTTTTCTTTATTTAATATAGGTGAGGCAAGGCAATTTTATTTGTATGGCACAATTCATTACATGGACAATTTAAAGTTCTTTACCTCAGCTAAAGTCGGGATGGTAGGAAAAAGATTTCACTAAAAGCCAAAAATCAGTGACGATATTCTGATGGCTGAGTGTGTTTCTTGTCTAATAAAATCAAGTAAAACAAAGAGATGATGCTGCCGTTGGCCTGCGTTATCAGGTTATCTTGTGACAGACCAAAGGGTAACGGTTGTCTGTTCAGTTTTTTTCTGCTGGTTCTCAGAACTGCTGTTCTTCTCTTTGGTCTCCAGGTACTCTGATGGAGCTCGGGATCTCACCAATTGTCACCTCTGGTCTCATCATGCAGCTGCTGGCTGGTGCCAAGATCATTGAAGTTGGTGACACTCCCAAAGACAGAGCTCTCTTCAATGGAGCTCAGAAATGTCAGTCTTTTTGTTTTATTTTAATAAACCTTTCTGGATATCTTAGTTTGATATTTTGGATGTGTACAATTGTTGTTGATCTGTTCTTTGTTGAATCAGATTTTATTTTCTGTCTTTTATGCAGTGTTTGGTATGATCATCACCATTGGACAGGCCATTGTGTACGTTATGACCGGCATGTATGGAGATCCATCAGAGATGGGCGCTGGCATATGTCTGCTGATCATCATTCAGGTTGGTGCTAATGATAATAAGAGTTTCTTTTTAGTTTCAGGCTTAAAACAGTTCAAATTGATCCATGTTGATCTTCATGGTCTTGCTCAGATTTTGTGCCTTTTTTTCCAGCTTTTTGTTGCAGGTCTGATAGTGTTGCTCCTGGATGAACTTCTCCAGAAGGGCTATGGTCTAGGATCCGGTATTTCTCTCTTCATTGCGACCAATATCTGTGAAACCATCGTCTGGAAGGCCTTCAGCCCTACCACTGTCAACACTGGCAGAGGTATGGGCATTTAAACATTTTTAGAGAAATAAGATTGAATTCAGCTGTGCTAGACTGATCAATCGGTGGCTTTATGTGGTTTATCCAGGTACGGAGTTTGAAGGAGCCATCATTGCTCTGTTCCACCTGCTGGCCACCCGTACAGACAAAGTGCGTGCCCTAAGAGAAGCTTTCTACAGACAAAACCTGCCTAACCTCATGAACCTCATCGCTACTGTCTTTGTGTTTGCCGTGGTGATATACTTCCAGGTGAGAGCATTATGCCAAATCATCTTCAGTTTTCCAGATGAGTGTGGGTTACATTTTTCCTGTTTTTTGGGGGGAATGTCAGGGCTTCAGAGTGGACCTGCCTATCAAGTCAGCTCGATACCGCGGCCAATACAACACCTACCCCATCAAGCTGTTCTACACCTCCAACATCCCCATCATCCTGCAGTCTGCCCTGGTGTCCAATCTGTATGTGATTTCCCAGATGCTGTCGACACGTTTCAGTGGCAACTTCCTGGTCAATCTTCTAGGAACCTGGTCTGTAAGTATATGGCGGATGCTTTTTCACATGTTGTCACATTGTGGAAACGAGATGTGATGTTATTGTTGCAATTTTATATGACAGATACGCACAAAGGGGCACATCACAGTGACATGGAAATAAAATAAATGCGTCCATTTGTTGTCAATATTGAAATAATCCTTTCAGGTTACTGGCTGTTTCTAATTATAGGATAAACCTGAAAATCGTGCTGTATTTTTATCTTTTTATTTTTTAGATTGCCCTTGATGAAATCCAAATTTTTCTTGATTTTAAGTAAACTGCATCATGAAGAAAAAAAAAATGTTGATCTGAGAGGAAGTTGTAGTGAGCTTTAATACAGGTTTAATTCTAAAAAAAACAACTTTTTATTATAGCATATATATATCTGTCGGCAGGAAAACTATTAGCTTAGAGCTCCACATAGTTTACATTAATAGATGAGTAGTAAGGAGTAGAGGTGAGTATTGGCATGAGTGTTGCGATTCGATACATGTCGCGATACTTGGGTCACGATACAATATTATCACGATATTGTAGTATCACTATATATTGCCATATTCTCTCCAGCTATCAAAAACAAATGATGAGATAAAACAGCAAGTGCTGTATATTTTCATCAGAAATTATTAATTAGGT
>NW_015150482.1:2094364-2102704 GCF_000732505.1 Cyprinodon variegatus
CGATATATCGCCAAAACGATTATTTCCCACACCCCTAGTAAGGAGTGCATGTTGGTTCACCTCTCACCCTGTCTGAGGTTGAGCTTTTTGAGAAACAAGGGGAGCAAAATTTAACTTTGTAGATGTGTAAAAATCACAAAAGGTGGTCCACTCATTATCTCAGAGGCTGCATCAAATGTGTGGAGCTCTAAGCTAATAGTTTTCCTGCCGACAGAACACTGAACTCTAAACTGGTTTTATTCTTTAAAAAAAAGAGGGAGATGGACATGTATCTGTCCCTTTCTTTAAGTTGGTCTGTCCCATGAAATACTTACAGGGCATATGAATGTTTGTGGTTATAACTGAAATATGAAAATCTTGAAGGAATATAGACATTTTTCTAGTCTCATGCTTCTATAGACTGATTATTAGGGTGTATTATAACCCTAGTTTGAACCATCTCCATACACATGACTGGATTTCTGATGAATCCAAAATGTTTCCAGGATACTTCAAGTGGAGGACCAGCTCGGGCCTACCCAGTGGGCGGGCTCTGCTACTACCTTTCTCCTCCCGAGTCATTTGGTTCTGTTCTAGATGACCCGGTTCACGCGGTCATCTACATAGTCTTCATGCTTGGTTCCTGTGCCTTCTTCTCAAAGACCTGGATTGAGGTGTCAGGATCTTCAGCCAAAGATGTAAGTGTTGTGTTTTTATATCAAACCGCTTGGCCTCCGACTGAGTCCAACACTAAACTCATTTTTGTGTGTGTTTGTTTTGCTTTCCAGGTGGCAAAACAACTAAAAGAACAGCAGATGGTAATGAGAGGACACAGAGAGACCTCCATGGTGCATGAACTCAACAGGTACCTCCCACGTTTCATTTTGGGAATGGTGTTTATTAAATGATCTTTTAAAGTGACGTCTAATTTTGATTCCTTCCTGCAGGTATATCCCTACAGCTGCAGCATTTGGGGGGCTCTGTATAGGAGGGCTGTCTGTCATGGCAGACTTCTTGGGAGCTATCGGATCTGGAACTGGAATCCTCCTTGCCGTTACCATCATCTACCAGTACTTTGAGATCTTTGTGAAAGAGCAGAGTGAAGTCGGCAGTATGGGGGCTTTGCTCTTCTAATTTCAAATAGGCCAATCTGACCCACATGAGAAAGAATCCACTTATTTTTATTTTTGTTTTATTTTGTTTTGCAACCTCTTCTGTCAGTGTATTTTGCAGCAGGGATAAGTAATCTTTTTTTTTTTTTTTTTTTACTCCACCATTTTTGTTTTCCACCATACATCTCTTGCTATAGAGAATAAGACAAGTGTTCAGGTTACTTTAAGGGTTAAGTGTTGTATCTGTAAACATGGATTGATTTTTTAATTTTTTTTTCTCAGTAGAGGTCTCTGCAGGCTGCCTGATTCACCCCTTGGCTGCCTTATCAGCCGAAAAACGCTTAAAAGCACACGGTTGTGAGTGGCTGTCTTTGAATTACCTCAGGCATTTCTCATTGTAGGCGTATAAGGAACACTAAGACAGCAACAGCATTTTGATCTAAAGCTGAAGGTATTCTGTATGGACATTTCAGGAGGATCTGACAGAAAGCCTTGCCATGTTAATCACCTGTCAACCATGTTTGAGATTAAGAAAAGCCTGGAGAGTGATGCAGAAAGCATACCGAGAATAACGCGGTACTTCTAATAATTCTCTGGCTATCTCAGACAAACTATTTGTAACATTCGTTTATTTTTTTGTTTTAAATCACTGACTGTTTATATCAACACCCATCTTACGCTGGGTACAGCGTTTGTCCAATATCCCTGGGCCCTCAGCGGATCTTGTCTGTTTCATCACGCTCTTTTATTCCCAGACTCAATCGCTGCTGAAAACTGCCGGGATGGTCGGGATGAGGGTGGGTTTGATAGGGCTAAGAAAGGGGTTCATTTTTGTTTTTACTTTATGTATGGCATAATTGTGTTATTAAAAAAAAATGTTTTCCAACACAGCTTGTGGTTTCATTTATTTTCTTACGATCTTTTAACAGTCATTTATAAAATGAACAACATATCTTTATTTGTACAAAAAGAATAATGCACAGCAACAATTTAGCCAAGTTGAGTGTAGGTAGTATAGAGCGCGATATAATTTGTGCACATTAGATAACAGGTATTCAGACAAATAATTTGCTACAGCCAGAAGATTTTGGCTGGTCCCTAACTTTTACTCCAGAACCTGGTGTCCTAGGGGTAGAATACATTTTTTACCGCTTTACAACTCTATTTGTACAAAATCAATTTATGGGGTTTGTCACAAAAACAATCCATAACTTACTGAATTCTACTGGAATTTTAAGTAATGGAATAGCTTCAAGTTGCAGGTAATTGCAAAGTGGAAGTAAACACAAATTTTATATTTAAATCCTCACGTTTAACCTGAATTTTATGTATCCACCCCACTCTGATTCAATCCTCCGTAATCTATTGCTTTTGAAAGTCAATTGATTATGCTTATAGTTTAATCCCGGCTGTTATTTGAAGTTGTATAGATGCTTTTACAAATTTCAACATGAAGACAAGTGAAATACACCTAACAGATGTGGTGTTATAAACCAAAGTCTCTTAAATGCATCTCAAGTCAGGATGCCAACCTCGAGACTCAACAGCATGATGCTGCCATTACCATGTTTCACACTGGGAATGGTTTCTTCATTGTTAGTTTTTCACAACATTCAGCATCTTACATGTATTTAAAAATATATATATTTTGAAGCCAGATTTTATAGAGCTGTAATATTCTGTTGGTCTTCCACATAAAGTATTAAAACACCTTAAGTCGAACGTATGTTTGTAAATGGACAAAATTTTAAATAAACTCAAAAACGGTACATTTATTTTTATATATATATATATATATATATATATATATATATATATAATATATAAAGTTTGCATGACGTAATTATTGTGCGCCATATTAGAGGGGTCATAATCAAAGGGGCGGAGTCACCCCGGCGGCGGTGAAGGCGGTGTGACACCTGCTAGCTTTTCAAATGAAACCTCTGTTGTTTAACAGAGTCTTTCGGTTCTGTAGTTTTTCATCGAGGAGGACGGAGGTCCACGGAGAAAAACACCAGCAGACATGTCGTACTGCAAACAGGAGGGTAATTTGAATGTTTTCTGGCTATATGTCGGCTCATGGTTTGGTAATCTTGGTGAGCCAGCATGCTGGATGCTAGGCTAACGTCTAGAAACTGTTAGAACTTCCTGTAGTCCCAAGTGCTTTTGATAGCGAGCTTGGAAATAAACATTTTTTGGTTGTAAAGTCAGGCTGGAAATGGCATGTAGCTAAACGTACTGATAAAGCAGTTTAAAAGAGTAAATCCTTCCCAGTGCTGAACTAATAGCACTAATCCTTTTATCTAGTGCCACCGCCAGGGGTCGCTGTCGATCATAACTGTGTGATACCAGTGACAGTTTGCTGTAAACTTGCAAACAAAGCACTTCTAATTATTGTTTTTCCATTGATTGCAATTGAAGGTAAGGATCGGATCATCTTCGTGACCAAGGAAGATCATGAGACCCCCAGCAACGCCGAGCTGATAGCAGACGACCCTGAAGACCCATATGAGGAGCGGGGTTAGTATTATATTAAGGAGAGCTGTCATTTAAACGTATTTTTCTTTTTAGGTTATAGTAGCTTTAATAGTAGAAAGCCTGGGCAGTGTTGTGATATAAGAAAGCCATCCATTTCTATCGAAAAGGTTATACTATTGAGATGAAGAGCGCTCTAATTTATACTTAAGCTACTTGGACTAAAAAAAAAAAAAACACTTTATACTTCTTCCATATATATCTGCTAGATATGTGCCAACTTTCATCAGAAATGGTAGATCTCCTTTGCTTTGCTTTCCTGGCACAATAATGTCTTCAAATCAAAGTCCTTAAATCATCAATATAATATTCATGTCACATGGATATGACATGCAGCTGGAGACTCTGTACAAATTATTTCACCTCAAGTTTTGCTTACGCTCCTGCATTGCTGAGTGTGAATACTTCACTCAGCATAACACTACCACCGCCTTGTTTTACAGTTAGATATTACAATCTAGAAAGCATATATGCAGAAATATTGCAAAATGGCTCCATTTGCGTTTTCAGAAACCATTTTGATTTCACAGCGTGTTCTGTTTTCTCTATGGACGCGCTCTATTTTTAGGGTTAGGGTCAATGTGGCTTCACTGTGGACAGTAATCCTGATGTTCCTGCAGTGTTCTGTTTAAAGGGGCCTGGAACCTTAGGCTTTCTTCAAGGTCGATAGCCATCTGATGAATGGATGTAACTGTTTAACTAGGCCGTGTATTTATTTCACTGTATGTTATTTAAAAATCATCAGGAACTTATCTTAATTAATGATCCAAATTTATATAGGAAATCTATTGATTGTATTAACTTTTTTCTATTTAAATGAAAGATTTCTGATTACTGAATAGAATCTTGTAGTTTTCAATTCAATTCAGTTTATTTATATAGCGCCAAATTCACAACACATGTCATCTCAAGGCACTTTACAGTTCAACCTGATCATACAGTTAAATCGATACAAAGTTTTCTATCTAAGGAAAACCAGTTGATTGCATTGACTCATTGACTAAAATACAATCCCTCACACTAATAATGTGATGTATAGTCCTGTCTCAAATCTTAGAATCCCCCTTTTTTAATAAACACACCCTTTAGCCGTGATTTTTACAGAGAAAATAAACGTTGGATATATTTGAACCAGAACAGCCAAAGTCTTTTAGGGTTAATTAATGAGGTATTGTTTTTTTTTTAACACCTAAAAGTTTAGACAGTTTTTTTTTTCTGTAGGATTGATTTAAATATTTTAATGTTACACCTTAACTGACCCGTGTTCTAAATGTTTTTGTTTTTTTCGGAAGGCCTTATTTTGCCCAGCGGAGAGATCAACTGGAACTGCCCCTGCCTGGGCGGCATGGCCAGTGGACCCTGTGGCTCTCAGTTCAAGGAAGCGTTTTCATGCTTTCACTACAGCAAAGAAGAGGTGAAAGGCTCCGAGTGCATCGAACAGTTTCGAGGCATGCAGGAGTGCATGCAGAGATACCCCGACCTCTACCCCCAGGACGAAGATAAAGAAAACTCTTCCCAAGCTGAATCGAGCTCTGCTGCTGATGACAACTCTGCTCTCTTGCCTGAGAATGACCCCACAACAGAGACATCTGAAGTTTCTGGTGACAAAATGTCATCTACGGTTAAGCAGACGGCTAGCTAAAGCCACCACACCATCACAGAGGGACTCTTATTGAGAAAAAAAAATAGAAGAACATTGTGACTGATTTTCTTTTGAGCAGTAAAAGCTGATTAACTACCGACACATTTGAAGCAGGGATTTGAGTCATCAGACTGGACCTGCAGCAGCAGGTTATCTTGCTGTCATTTTGGTTATTGGAGCCCATCACGAGCACACTAACCAAACCAATATCAGTTAAAGCTAAAATGGCTTGATATTTTATTTTTTTTTTTTACTACACATGCTTTGATGCGTAGCATCAACAGTGTTTTTTGCCACTTGAAACCAAAAACAAGGAGAAGATCAAGGCTGCTGTAAACCGTCTTGTGATGTAGATGTTCTGATGTTTCTGTGCTCATTGTCCAGCAGAAACGTCTATCCCTGCAAAGTGCTGCAGGCAAGAATTGTGTAGCTTCCTTAAAGTTTTTGCTGTCTAGACAAAAAGTCATTAGTTGGTTGTTGAAATGACCTTCATAGTGTCTGTGAGTAATACTGATCTGTGTTGAACTGGACAACTTTTATTTGTTTTCCACCAATTGCTTCAAGGAAAAGTTCATTACGTATTGTCTAATATGTGTTTATTAGTCCACAACAGAAGAATAAAAAAAACAATGATAGGCCAGGACTTGACATTTAGATCAGGGAGCTAAAAACGAAATTCAGGAATAGAAAATAAACTCATGGTTTAAATAAATTCTGTGTTTATTATTTTCCTTTATTTTAGCAAAAAGAGAAAAGAAAATCAGCTAATCTGTTCAATTTTTTTCAATTATCTATTTATAATCAGATAGCAAGCAGTGAGGAGTTCTAGAAGGACCACAGTTGCTGAAAAAGATGTTATTTTAAATGTGAAAATTTTGTTTATTTTGTTTGGTTTTGGCCTAATTTCTGCTCTTATTCGCTTCAGCCAATGGCATCTTTTAGAGTAGGCACATTAAAGATCAATCGATTGTTTCATCCCTAAAATAATAAATTGCTCTTTATTGGTCTAACAACTAAAATGAGGTTTACGCTTGTAACACTGAACAACTTTAAAATGATTTTCAAGAATCCTCTGAAGGCACTGTAATTCCTTCAGTTTTGTGAACTCACCTGGCCATGAGTTCGCCTCTTTGGTCTTTTTTAACATCACAACAGCCACTTCTAAAAGTTCTCTTTTTGGGAAACGGTCTGTTCTATATCAGGTTAGTCCCTTTAAATTCAGCTCTGCCTGTTGGAATCATAGGCATCCATTCATCAAGCCCACTGAGAAAAGCAGAGATAGCCGAGGCGTCCATGGAACTACGACACTCTGCAGGGTGACCAACAACCGACCCGTTCCAGGCTCCTCTGAGCCAGCAAGCAAGTATTTCACACCTGAGGGGGGGAGAACAGTGCAAAACAAGATCTTTTAGGACCATTTGTTTCTGAAATACAGAAATTATAGATTAGATTTGTATTTTAATGTAAAATTGCTATGTTGAAAATGCAGCATGATTTTGGAGCAAGTGTTTACCTGGGTTTAGGATGGGGCAGGTGCAGCCACGGCTGGTCCAGGACAGAGGGTACACACTGATGATCCCCAGGTGCAGCCTGACCTGACCAGATCTAAACACCTTACGAACTTTAACCCTCACCTCTGCATGGCTGCCTTTGTCATGAGCCGACAGCACACTCGCCTTAATCACTGTAAGGAGCCATAAAGGACAATAAGGAGATTTTTTGAAGCACAGTAAATATCGCATATTGTAGTGAGGAGCAGTTTTTACATCAGGTGATGCTTTAAAGTTAAATTTCTCACCGTAGTCATGTTTGGTCCTGCAAAGGTCAGTGATACTTCTCAGGCTTTTCTCCTTACACCTGCATTTTCCTGATTAAGAAAAACTATGTTAAATTCTGATTTATTTTTTCTTCTTCGGTCTAAATTATTCCTGATAGTGCAGATGGCCATCACCTGTGTTGTGTGAAGCAGACACTTCAAGCTCCTTCGACCATGACACTTCTTTCTCAGCCGTGAACATTTGATCCACATCAGGGATTTTTCCACCAATGGGCACATTCACTACATAATTATTTGGAAAGCTGCAAATATGGAGAAAAAAAATGAAACACATAACAAAGCATTACAGTTACGCCCTTACAGTATTAATGCCCATTAAACATGTTTGTTTACATATTTTTGATGTTACGACTATGAACATCAAAGTATTTGAATCATAATTTGATACACGCATCAAGAGTTTCAAAAACATGGCTGACATTGCATTCTGGGACAGCGGACTCTAAGACGCACAATGCTCAGTTCGCTGGGTGAGGAACGCTAAATTCCTCCCTGAAAGGTTTTCTGTTAAAAGGTATTCAGAAAAAAGCTAAGCTGTTACCAGGTTTACTGTTTCACATTATTTTGTAAAGTAAAAAAACTATCTTTAGCTTTATCTCGTAACATTCATAATCCAACTTTTGTAAAACATTCATGCTTGAAGTAACGGCCATTCTATAAAGCTTTATTATATTTTTTCCATGAAATATAGGTGCTGAAAACTAATAATTGCATTAAATGTTTTTCTGTAACTTAGAAATAGGATTTGGACATTGAAACTGGGTCATTAGTGGATACACAGGCTGCTGTAAGAAGAAAGCTGAAATTTGCGATAATCTCCTTTGAACTCATATTTATATAGTATATATTTATATAATAAAAGGAGAAGCAACTCTTACTTTTAAAAATATACATTTAATTAGGGCTGAAACCATAATCATCAACTCATTTAGCAATCAATCGTTAACTGGAGTGTAGAGCCTGCAAAACATGTCTTTAGCTGACAGAGCATTTGAGATTAAAATAACTTTTTCGTCTGTCAATAAGTTCCATCCAGAACTCCTCAAAAAGTTTGAGTTTCACCTGGTTTAATTTTGTGAAAAATCTTCTTTAAGGAACCTTTTGCTATTCGATTATTAACCAATTAATTGAAAAAATAATCAACAGATTAATCAATTTGCAAAATAATCTTTAGTTGCAGCCCTACACTTAATAATTCATATCAAACTTGGCCATTGTAAACTAATCATTTTTTG
>NW_015150482.1:2102725-2112504 GCF_000732505.1 Cyprinodon variegatus
ATATCAAACTTGGCCATTGTAAACTAATCATTTTTTGCTCACTTTTTAGGGCCCGCTCTCCTAGAATGTAATCAGTGGCAGCCATGTGTTTGAAACTATAGATGCGTGTAAAGGACAGGTGTTTCCAAGAAAGTCCCACTCAAAACTAAATAAAAATCTGCTCCTACAGTTGATTTTTATTTGATGCTCTCCATTTATTCTAATGAAATCTGGTTTTATAAAAAAAATAATCAAATTCTTATGCTTGGAAGCCATTTTAAGCATAAAAAAACAAACTGGAAATGGTGTTTGCATTGTTATATTGTTATATGCTCAGATTTTCTTTTATCAAATGAAAGGGTATTGTTTCAGGGTTTTTGTAAATGTCTACCTTTTCAGACAGTGCCCGGTAGTCTGGTCACAGCTGTGTGGACAGACACACGGTTTGCAGCCATCTTCTCCAAACCCCCAGAAGCCAGACAGGCAGTGACTGCAGCTCACACCTCCTACACCAGACTTACAGTGGCACTGGCCGCTTTTAGGGTGGCACCAGGGTCCAACCTCCCCAGGTAGAGGAGGCAACGCTCCACGAGGATCACACCAGCAGCCTGAGATGGATAGATGCACATTTTGTTTGTGAAAACTATTAACTTTTTCTTCGATCATCTATTAGACCACTAAAGGTTACATATTGGTACCATCTTTCTCCTACATTTAATATTTAATCCTCTTAATTAAAGGTATAGTGAAAGATTTTCTCGAATTTTTAAAAAGACCCACCCTCTCTACTTAAAAAAAAAAAAAACACCTATTAAACGCGTGCAAAGGCAAAGTCGACGTTCTGTTTGAAAGTTGCTGTTTGCATCGCTCATACAAGCTTACATTACAGAAGATGATTCTCAATTTTTCCACTATGTCAGTCTGACACCAGTGTTATGCCAAGAAATACCTGCCTGCCGAGCATTAGCTCCCCTCTCGCACACTGATGGGAAAATGGATGAAATATGAATGAAGACAGAACTTTTAAACATATTCTTAATATTTTTGTATTTCTTATGCATGGATACCCTAAAATGTAGAGTTTTGGTGGATAGATAAATGGTAAGAAATTCCTGCCTGCCGAGAATTACCTCCCCTGTTGCAGGAGCATGCATCGCCCTCAACTTTCGCACACTGATGAGAAAATGGATTGAAATATGATTTAAAAGGGATCGTTTAAACATATTAATGTTTTGTCAGAAATGATATAGAATGGTGTTGATAACAAAAGCTGGAAATGCTATCCACTGAGCAGAGAATATAATCATCGACACTGACTGTAGCACATTGACTATAACGTGTCTCCATACAAGTAATTTTGTAGTCCTTGGACTTTATCTATCCACCAGAACTCTGCATTTTGGGGCAACCATGCATTAGAAATAATAAAAAACATTAAGAATATGTTTAAAAGCTCCCTTTTTGTTCATATTTTAATCCTTTTTCTCATCAGTGTGAGGGTATTCTCAGCAGCCAGGTTTTTCCCAGGACAGGGTTAGGTGAAAATGGGGACGAGCACCTAGTCCTCCACTATATCTTTAATTCATAATTAGTTGACTCTTACGTGTACAGGCGTGGGGAGACCTGAGGGGTACTAACATGCGGCGATGGTAGCCATGACGGCAGCGCTGACACCTGCGGCCCTCAGTGTTATGTTTACAGTTATCACAGACACCCCCGCTGGTTCCACCTGAGGAGATCCAAGCTCGCAGAGAGAGGTGACAGCTATCTGCATGGCCATGGCATTCGCACTCTTTAACATCAGTGAGGTGCCATTACAGGTGTTGGAGGAGAGAACAAAAAAAAAAATTATAAACAATTTTGACCAGAGTCAAGGACCTGGAGGCTAAAAAGGTCAAATAACTTGGTCTGATCAAACTATCGATCACCTACTGGAACATGGGTTCGGTTCACCACTGCTGCCGTTGGCAGGCCTCCAAGGCCTGTCATTATAGAGTGGGGCACACCTCTCACAGTGATCCCCTTCAGTGTGGTGAACGCATTGACACTTTGGAAATACCTGGAAGGCAAGTGAGATGCTCATCAGTCTCCTATTCAACATTAGTGAATTTTTACAGACGCATGTCTGATACACAGACAAAAACAGTTCAAGGTTCAAGAGAAGAAAGACATGATAATTAACTTGATCAACAGATACTTTTGTTGGGATTTTACTACAGAAAAAAAAAAAGGAAAAAAACTATGCAGAAAAATAAAGTAAAACGCTTTTGGCTCCCCTGGAAATGATGTGTAAAAAGCCTTTAACCCAATGTTATTACAGTATTTATTTGGATTTTAGAAATCTATGAGAAGAGTTTATAGAGGAAAGTTTAAGCATACACAATGACTTAAAGTCAATTTAGCTGTATGTTTATTTTTAGAATAACATTTTACTTCTAAATTTGACATCCTTTAAAAGAAAACTTCATTAAAAGAACCAACAAACACATCTCTGTACTATAGGACGCCATTATCAAACTCAAGTCAAATGTTCACAGCAATTAGAGAATTTTGTTTTGTATCAAAATGACTTTATCCCCAAATGATTCATATATTTAAAAAACACCATATTTCTTTACCAAACTAAATTAACAAGTTAAATACGTAATTTACAAGCTAAATATCTCACTTGTTAATAAATTATTATTTAGCAATCTACATATTTAGCACAAAACTAAATATCCAATTACAATCTCAAATTGTAGGTTGGAGCTTAAATAGATATTTAGTTTATAAACTTAATATTCAACTTTTTATCTAAATATTCAGGTCAGGATATGATTATTTAACTGGAGGCTAAATATTGAATTAGTAAATAAATAATTAATTTACTACCTAATATTTAGTTTGGAAACTAAATATGTAAAAATTGGAAGTAAATATTTATTTTGCAGAATAAATAATTAGTTTGGACCTAAACATTTAGGATGTGACTAATAATTATATTTTAGGGTAAATATTTAGTTTGTAAGCTAAATATTTAGCTTTCTGAATAAATATTTAATTAACACATCAAATATTTTGTTTTTTATTAAATTTTATGATAGGAAATGCGATATGTATGAATGTTTGATTGATGTGACGATAATGTGACTTTGAAAATCAAGCCCATGCTTTTCTCTTTTTGCAGGCTAAATAACCCAAAATATTGCTCTCAATATCTGAATGGGTAACTTTCTAAATGGTAGCCCATACTATGCATGACTCAGACACTCACCATGTCACTTTTTTGTCTTTTGTCCTCATTGTCTTTATATGGTATGCAATATTCAGCATGTCCATGGCACAAGCATGTCCCCCTGGCCTGTAAGGTATAAATAGCATATGGTACTGAGGGTGTGCTTTTTAATGAGTCTGTGGGGTTTGTCCGTTCTGCTGAATAGTTTATAGACACGGGACAAGTCTGAGCTTTCAAAAGTCTGATGCGGAGATTTGTGACGGTCAGGCGGACAAGGGCCTCTGGACTATATGGGTCAAATGTTCTTGCACTGCTTGGATCCAGAGTACGTAAGATTACCTAGCAGGAAAGAGAGAAGAGAGGTAAATACCACTGAATGTAAATTCCGAAAATGCTTGACATCTTTGTGAAAATCCCTTTACCTCCCCTCCACTGCAAGGTCGAGGATTAGAGTAACGGGACGTGCAAAGTGAGCCCGGCTGATTAAGGTCATCGTCCAGATCGAATTCCACCCTGCAGTTGTGAGCATATATCCTGAGAGCCTCCCATGTCTTCCCAAAATCAGCTGAACGCTCAATGACCATGGAAGCAGGCCTGGGAGACCTGAACACCAAAACTATATGAGAGAGGTAGAAAGTTGTCTCCAGATTCAGCCGGATCTCATCCTGCTTTACGTCATCTTCTCCTGATGCCCACCAGGTATCAGGGTGCAAAAATGGGTCGTCGGTCATGAAGGAAGGAGGATGAGTGTTATCTGGGCATAAATGGGGTGGATAGGAGCACAAACGCTGGTGGGAATTGTTGTTAACACAGCAGCTTGACAGGGTAAGAAGTTCTCTGCCACTGGCCAGATTCCCAAGGGGTGGACTGCAGGGTTGGTCTACACATCTAGAAGCTGTAACAAACACAGTATACATTTGTAAATATAGCAATTTTATGAAGGCCTCAGTTCAATTCAATTCAAAAATACTTTATTGATCCAAAGGGAGTAAGATGTTGTAAATGTCAGTAGCTCTAGGCAGAAAACAACTATCGCAGTAGTCTGTTTGGCATTTAATCTGGAGCAGCCTTTGAATAAAGACACTTTGCTGTGTTTAACAATCTGAATGAGAGCTTGCAGTAGTCAATAACATTGTCTATTTTAGTAATTATTTTAAACCATCTCTGGAGGTTGTAGAGGAGTTTCTAGAACACAGCTTGTTGAGCTTCTTTCAGTCATTTTCTCTGATGCTGTGACCGCAACAGATGGTGGCAAAAGAGATAACACTCTCTAACAGACCCTGAAGGACCTAGGCTTGCTTAAGGACCGTCTGCTCCATCTGTAGACGGCTTGACAGTTGTTTGCAGTCAAGTTTGTTGTTCAGGTGAACACAAGGTATTTATGTTCCTCCACCAACTCCACTTCTTCTCTCATTCGACTGCAGTCATCTCCATTGATTTGTTCATAATCAGGATCCGATTATGTAAAACCATTGGGATTATGTAATAAACAATAACCAGGTGAGTTGGTTAAATAAACACACTTGTTTAAAAAGTCTCATAAAACTGGAAGAGCGATTTTGTTTTTATCTTACAGGCCAGGTGTTTTTAGAAGAGCAAAAATCCGGCCAATGGATGCAGTGATAAACAACTCAGGTGGGAAAATCTGTCGACCCAAAAGATTGATGTTTATTATGAGAGAAGAAGAGACTATTTTTAAAGTTAAGTACAGTACATTAAAGCCTTGCAAGCAGTGCACCACAAACCATGGACACAGCAAACATGTGGAAGAAAGTGCTCTGGTCAGATATGATAAACACAATGTGTTAAGTGTGATTGCACACCGACATGAAACACAGCATCCTTTCAGTGAGACATGGCAGAGGCAGCAGAGGCAAGCTTTTCTCTGAAACGACAGGGAATCTGCACAGATACATCTCTAAATTGATGGACCAAACTAAATATAGAATTATCCTGAAATGGAAAATCTTTGAGAATGGCACAAAGCTTCAGCTTCGAACACAACACAAGCCCAAAACATCAAGTCATGAGTGGATGTTAAAGATCAACTTCTAATATCTGGCAAGGTACAAGAGTTAGATGTTTGCTGTTTGCAGACCCTGTGCCTGTAATCGGATAAGGTAAGTCATTTTAGTCTCTAAGCAAAGCAGAGATATATACTGAAGAGACTTTTAGTAGTTGGTTGTTGGATTTTATTAATCTAAGGGCTGAACATAAATCACTTTTAAACACGTTTTACTGCTTTATGAGGGTCTGCCCTATAAAATCCTACAAATACGGTTTCCACTGCTGAGATAATGGACAAAACCAAAGTCAGCCTCACTCTGTACTCTATAAATTATTAATTTACATGGCAATGGTGTCACTGCTGCTGCTTGTTAAAGAATCCAGCCTATCCCACCTCTGGGAATCAGGAGTTTATCAGATTACACTGAATGGAAAGAAGAACACTTATACACATCGATTAAGACTTTTGCTTCTCTTTTACAGAAAAGCATGGTACAGAGGTTGTAGAAATGGAATCTGCATGATTATATTTAAGGATCAAATGAAGAGCATCAACAGGAAAAAGGCAGTGGCGCTCCTCACCTGCTCCACTGCGCGTCGCCCATAAAAGAAGCCATCCAAACGCCACCAGCACGCGCTGTCCTCCTCTGTCGAGCACCTTTAACACCTTCATCCTTATTTCTGCTGAAGGCATTACGCACAAGGTGCGATGAAAACCTTTCTGTAAAAACGAGTCTCCGCATTGCGCTCATCCCGGTTAGAAAACATCTCCCTTCTGGTTACACAACGCACAGTGGAAGAAAAAAAAAAAGTTTATAAACCCTCTTTGGATCCTGGAAAGAGCTGGATGGTTAATCCCAACAACAAAATTCAGCTAATTTGTTTTGGGTATTTATTGTCTATTTATGTATCTTTTTGTTTATTCATACGGATACTCCCTATTTCCATGATGAAAAAGAAATGAAAATAAATACCCCTTCTATTCGGGATTATGTCCCCAGATCTTCATTGTCTTTACATGGGCTCTTCGTGTTTGCGCTGTATTTATGCAGGGGAGGAACACATGCGGTGGTACATAACCAAACCCACCTACACACCCCTTCATTCAGCAAAAAAGTAACTGAATAGAAACACAATGGAAAACATAGTTATAGCAGTTATTAGACCAACTGTTATTATAACTTTATATTTGATAAGATAGATAGATAGATAGATAGATAGATAGATAGATAGATAGATAGATAGATAGATAGATAGATAGATAGATAGATAGATAGATAGATTTTATCTTCAAAATCGAAATGGGCAACAACATCTGATATTGCAATCTCGTGCGCTGTTGCGCACCGCACCCACCCTCTACCGTAGTCCTTTTGTGCTGCAGATGGCATATATATTCACTTTAGACAGGGGCATGATTCTCTCCAGGACAGTAGACACAAGTAAAAACTTCTTAGCAAGTTTAGTTATATTTTCCAACATGTTTTCTCATATGTTTGTTACTGAGATCTCAATGGATGATAGTGATACTGTTAAAGGGTGCAGTATATTGCTCCTAATATTTTTATGACACTACTATATAACACAAATATTAGGGATATCTGTCAACATAATGGACCTCAGTGGTGCAGCATTAGTATTGAACAAAGTAGTAGTACCAGAGATGTAGCCTGTTAGTCAGAATAAGATGGTCGTCGTGGATTTAAAGGGACATGACGTCAGGGGGTTTGGCTCGCATTTGTTCCTCAACAATGGAATAAGATCATTTATGTTCAAAATAACTAAAGAACAACTTCATTTTCTTGTTTCCAGTGCATAAAATCTATATTTTTTTATATTAAGAATGAAAATACTACAAGTAACCGGATCGATCACAACAGCCTCCACTCTAGATTGCTCCCTCAGCGCCTAACAATGGCAGCCCAGTGCTCCCCTAATGGGATGGGTCAAAATGCAGAGAACCAATTTCTGCCCATTTTGAGACAATAAAGGGATTTGGCTGCTGCTATTTTAAAGGACACCCCTAAATGCATGAATCCACCAGGCCTTAAAACTTTTTCCCTTTATTTATTTTTTTTTTGATTAGCCTTTTACTTGACTTGGTTTATTTTCAGTAGTGTATGTTTGCATAGTTATTAGATACAATAACACTGCAATAGGGGTTATTATGTAAAAAAGATACCAATATTTCAACTGTGGTTGTTTGTGATATTGAACAATTTATTATTCAGAGCCAGATCCACCTTTTTGGTTAACAAACCAACCAACAATTTCCTTTGGTTGGTGATTATATGGTGATAGTCACAGTCTAAATGACTAAACTGGTGAAAGACAACTGGATTTTAACACCCGGTCTAGAAGCATCCTTAGATATAAAAACCTTGGATAAAAAAATAAAGAGCATTGGTGAGTAAGCAGATTTCAGTTATAATCATTTAATAATCATTAATGGTTTTACCTTTGATTTGAATTTCCTGTTAATTAACTTTAATTTCCAGTTCTAATTATTTATTGTATTTATGTTCTTCTGGTAAAATTGCACAACACCATCTGCAAATAGTTTTGCCTCTTTAAATCAAGGAAAATGTTCAATAAAACAAAATAAACTTTTATTTAAATGCTTTCAGTACAGGTGCCATAACAGGCCAGGACCAGTTTTACAGGGGCACTGGCCCCTGTCTACAAGCGTCCAGGTGTTGCTACTGACACTGGCTCACCCACGCTGCTAATACAAACTAGCGTCACACATTCAAATGCGGTCATTTCATTACCCTGGGCATCATAATGAGGCTTGGAAATGTGTTTATTGGCTCCTTTCCACTTGTTTTTCAGCTGCAGTAATTTGAAGTTACAAGTCCCTTTGAAGTGCAATGCAGAGAAACCTGAGCAGGCAGACTGAAAAAGTCCTCAGAGTCATTAACAAGCAGCTAGTGGTGTTACGGCACCAAAAGAATCTGTCAGCTTTCAGTTTCATCCAAATTAGCAAGAAAGAGCTTTCTCCCATATGGTTCCTTTCTTTTAATTCTTTGTTATTCCTTGTTGTAAAAACTGATCATATACGCAAAGTCTTGTACATGGAAGCCCTTATTTTTGACTTTCAACTACAGGAAACATGTAGCTCATTGTTGAGTTGTTGTTTCTTTCTCTACCCTGGCTGACACAGACCGAGCTGGAGGAATATATGCAATGTCAGTTTAGATTGAAGGCTTCACTGGGAGCAAAGGGAGCTCAGAAAATTGGAATGCACATACGGAGATGTGCAAATTTCTTTCAGACCTGGATCCTTGTTTTTTTTTCTTGAGAAAAGATTCAAAGACATGATTATTAAAGACTGACAGAACAATGTTGATGATGTTGATTACATTTGTTCTTTTTGAGGCAATGTTTTAGAACAAGCTGACAGTTTTAGTAGCATTCTGCTGTCACATTTTGGCATCATCTGACTTTCTTCTAATCGGATTTATTTGCCTGAACACTAAGCTTGAGTTCTATCTATTCTTATGGTCTTATAATGGTCATAAAAATCTGTTGAATCAGACAAAAATAATAAAAGATCAAAAAATTATATAGAAAGGAAAAAATGAAAGTCAGACATTACTTTTTAATAATGCTTCAAATAGAATAATTTTAAACACTGGCCTGAGCAAAAATGATGGATACTTTAAAAAATGTGACCAAAGAACATATTAAATCAAAGTGTGCCAAACAATTAGAGTCAGTCAGTGGGTCTACATATAAGGCTACACACAGTAAATGTTGCATTGTTAAAGTAACACTTTTAGAGAAAATTTGGTCCCACACTAATTGAGAGTGGGGACAAATGTACTCTTGAGTGTTACTTTAACACTGCAATATTTATTGTGCAGGTAATTACTGTCCTGTTCGATGACATGGTCTTTACTACATTCAACATGGATAGGAAACAAAGAAAAGAATTGTCCTAAGAGATTAGAAAGAAAATTGTAGAAAAGCATGTTAAAGGTAAAGGGTATTAGACCACCTCTAAGCTGCATGATGTTTCTGTGACCACAGTGGCACATATTATTCACAAAATTAGGATCCATGGGACTTAAGCAAACCTTCCTAAAAATGGCTCCTGGAGTAAAAATTAAGACGAATCATCCATAATATTGAATGTTAACAAAAGAGCTAAGAAAAGCTCACAAAGAGATTAAAGGTCAAGCTCAAGGAACATCAGTGTCAGATCACACCTTTCGTCCTTGTATTAGCTTCAGTGGACTTACTTAGGAGACGACCAAGGGAGACACCATTGTTGAAAACAAATAACCATACCCAACTCCAACATTCAATATATGTGCTACATGCATCAATAGTTGCAAAGCCCTACTGTTCTTTTTTATTTATGTGCGATTTAGTAATTTATAGACATACTCATTTTAACTTTTTATACAAGATGCTTGAAAACTGTTTATGTGCACCAAATAAGTTTTTCTAGGCACTAATGGTTCTCCATCCATCTTCTGCTTCTTATCCATAAGGGTAATAGGTGGTCAGTGCCTATCTCCAGCAGTGTATGGGAGAAATGTGGGGTACACCCCAGATTGTCAGTCCATCG
>NW_015150482.1:2112514-2126053 GCF_000732505.1 Cyprinodon variegatus
ACCACCACCACCAACACACACCTAAGGGTAATTTAGCGAGTTAACTTAGCACTCATGTCTCCAACGTACTGTGGCCAGAGTACCTGGGAAGAACCCACACATGACAACAGAGAACAAGCAAACCCCATGTAGAAATACTTTAGTACCAAGGTAACTATGTTACCATGCAGCACACCGTAGCCATTTTCTAAAAAAATTTATTTGAAATTAGACAGACAGAAAACTATGAGCTTTAAAGTAAAAAATTATGACATCCCTACATCCCAGTTCAGGGTTTCGAAGAAAATTGAACGGATCATCAGTCAGACTGGGCCACTCCAACACATGGATGAGCTCTGATCCAAATCAAACACTCAACATTTTTTCACATGGGGAAGATTTATCATATTCAAAGTACATGTTGGCCATTTTCTTTCTTTTAAATAAAATGAAAAAAAAAAAAAATATGAAAAAAAATCTGTGCCTTTAATGCACTAAAAGATAAACAGAACTCCCCTTGTAGTAAGATGTAAATTATCCAGAAAATACATAAAGTACGAAAAAACATAGTACAGGATATCTGATTACTGGCAAGGCATAGCAGTTGATTGCCTTTATTTTGGTCCTGCCGTGTGCTAACCTCTCAAAACTTGCCTTACTCATTTCAAGTATTTGACTACTGCCACATTCCTTGTGGCCTCTGCTTGTTTTTTAGCTGTGGTATTCCAAGATACTTATAGGCCTCAGAAACATCCCCTCTGTTTGGATTATCTTCCCTCTGTTTTTCAACATCTGACCTCATATCTCCAGTCCAGAAGACCTTTCGGTGTCCCAGCTATAGATCGTCGTGATGTGGAGCAGCAAGTTAGGGTTTTGCTCACTCTTAGCATTTAACTTGATGTCATCCTGATAGTGATAGTGGCCCCATTTCTGAGTCCTCAAAATCTATAGCCAGTCTTGTTGATTATTTGGCTGCGGGGGTTTAGGCCAATCCAGAACCGCACAGGGGACAGAGTTTCTCCTTGGTGTATTCCATATTAGATGGAGATTTGGGAAATTGGCTCAAAATTGGGCTCAATGGTGGTTTTCCACATACCAATAGAGTTTGCAGTGAAGACTCTCACAGTGTTCATTCATAGCGTTCTGTACTTTTGTGATGTGTTGATCCTTGTGCCTGCTGATATATTTATTTACATGTGAGAGATTTAGTTATAGATGTTAACAAAATAGAAGCTGCTAGACATGCATTTTTTGGGCCAGTTTTAAATGATTTAGAATCAGGTTCTGCCTCAGCTCTAAGGGCGGAAATTAAACTTCCATGTTTTTACAGTTGAACTATGTGGATCTGTGTGTTTGAGAAAAGGGGAGCTAATGGATAAAACATAGAATTAAATCACAGATGTGGGTCTGGCTAGGGCTAAAAGAATTTCACCCTGCTTTGGTGTGTTTTCTGATTGCTGAAAAGGCTTTAAAATGGCAGGTTTAATTTAAGAGAGCCTTAAGTGTAAGGTCAGAGTTAGCTGCGGAGCCATAAAGCATTTTTAGGAGCAGCGAGTGTGATAAATGTCTGTTCAAGTAAATTAGACTGAGCTGCTCATTTGAGCTTTAAAATGCAACATATGGTAAATCCTAAACAGACGCGACTGTTCTTAGGGATAATTTTGTGTCATACAGGAATGCTAACCCAACCACAGCCAATAAAGTGTTTGATTAAAATGTAGGCATAAAAAAGGAGTAAACAACATGTGTCCCAGTGTGGTTACAGGTTGAAAAGTGTCTTTTATTCTTAAAAAAAAAAAATTATGTTTCAAATCTATGTCCTTCAAGGATTTTTAGCTAATAAAGATCAAATGCTCAGCCAGAGGTTTCAGCTAGATGGCAAAACATACAACAATCCTGCAGCTTTCCTTTATTTACTGGGTTTAACAAAGTTGTTGATTTACGTTGAGATAAATAAGCAGCTACTCCGATTCTGGTCAAGGTTGCTCATATTTGTTTATGTTTACTTTGTGCAGTCCTTTGCAGCTCTTCTTTGTCTTCCTCTTGTCCCATGTCATCTCCAAAACATTATGCTGTGTATGTCACTGTAAATATAGAAAAAGAAAGAAAAAATAACTGTATTTCATACCCGACCTCATTAAACGGGGGCCATAAAAGCAACCATACTCAAACTTAAAACATAATTGCCCACAAAGGTTAGAAGTTTGTCCCTTAAGCATAATTTACCAGAAATTATATCCACAGTTCCATGAAATTCAAAAGCAGAAAAAACTCTTCTTATCCATGTCAGATCACTATAGTTTTCTGCTAGTCTGAGTTTTAAACATTTTATGTCAAAATGTTTACAGGACGACTTATTTTCTATTTTAATCAATATTAGGAACTGATCTATGGCTTATAGTAGTTTTAGAGAATCTGTAAATATCAGCAGCTAGGGTGGACAAATCTGTTGACAGAACAATAGTTAGTTGTTTACAAATCTGACCTTTTTGGAAGTCGGGCACTAATAAAACCACTGTTGAAAGAAAGCCATACGAGGCCTTGTTTACAGTTTGGCACAAGCCACATCAGACGCACAGCAAACATGTGGTTTAGCCAGACAGAACGTTTTGGCTTGCATGCAAAGCCTGTGGTGGAAATTTGAAAATGCTCATGACATCACAATGGGGAAACATGGTGGTTCAAGAATTATGATGTTAGATGTTTTTATTTTCAACAGAGACAAGGAACCTGGCTCCATTTATAAGTATAGCTAAATTCTGGACATCGATGGCTGGAAAATGGTAAAGGCTGCCGCAGAGGTTCACCATCCTGTAAGAGAAAAACCCAGAGATACAGATATAGCTGAGAATAATGTACTTAAACTCTGCAAATAAATCCAACAGAGAATCTAAGTTATGTATGTCTTTAAGATTAAAAGGACATCTTTGCACAGTTTGCATACTAATTGTGTGTGATTGTGTCAAACATAACTGCAAATACTGCATACAGAATGACTCTTTTTGAGTCTCTCTCTACCTGTTTTAGTTTGGAATTTATGTTGAAATGACTGATTCTACATTTGGATAGATGTTTTAATAAATACTTTTAAGATAAAAAGAATAATGAGAACATAAAATATATTTCTCTTTCTAACTAATGGATGGTAACAGCATAAAACAACACTGGAAATCAGATTTGTTACAGAGCCTTTTTCTTTTACAACTGCCATGCAGACATACCATACCGAAAAGAACCTCAAGAGATAAGGCTTGAGTAAATTAGCAGTCCTACGGAAAATATACTGTAAGCAAAAAAAAAAAATAAAATTGATGGTGCTGAAAAGCCAAAGGATCCATAAATCAAAACATTCTCTATGGAATCATAAACTCACTCCTGTTCTTGGACGTCCACAGCCCAAAAAATCCACTGCTGACAAGGTGAAGCTAATGAGGATGACAGGACCGGTTTGTCTGACTTCTGGCAATGTCAGTTTAACAAACCTGCAGTTTAACAACCCTACAAATCTATGTAGTAAGAATTTTCAATCTTAAATTTTCTTCTAGGCAAACTCTACCCCTCTTTATTACATGTCTTACTCTGTTTGCTCTAAAGATCTGTGGAACAGATGTAATCCTTTGATGCAGGTGTGCTGGACCAGAGACACATCTGCTGCTCCAAAATATCTACATTCATTGTTAATATCTGTTTACTGTGAGTGCTTAAAAGGAAATTCCTATTCCTTGTTTTTACACACAAATATTGCCAAGTAAAATTAGAGTAAAACTAATAACTAATAGAATATTAGCCAAAGTTCTCAAATTGTGTGCAAGAATTGGTGCAGTCAGAGGGGCCAAAATAAGTGTTCAAGTGGATAGTTGCTTAAAGAGACACTTTCCAAAAGGCCAGCTCTTGCATTTGTGAAAGCTATATGTATGTTTTTAAACCATAATACTGCAGTGTGATGGGCCAACCATTTTTTTGGGTCTGTCTCAAACAGTTGAGGCGGGAATGGGACAAGATGGACCTTTGTGTTTGTAAGCACCCAAATGCAGCAAGCAAGGCTGGCCCCACCAAGTTACAGTGCCTAACTGTAATGTAAATGCATTAAATATTCTGCATGCATTCCAGATATTTCCAATGAAAGGAGATCTTGGGGCAGACCCAGTACCTGCTAAAGAGATTGTGTAATCCTAATGCCTGGAAACACTTTGGTATCATCTGGAATGAGGTGGAAAGAGTTGCTGCAGAAAATGATGTCTAGGATTCCTGTGTTGTTCCTGTTATTAAGACCTTATCCCTGATAAGTGGAAGACATTAAAGGATGGATGTATGTAAGTAGAACTTAGTTGGAAGAGATGCTATCTGGAAACTTTCTTTTCTCAAAAAAAGTAAAAATTAAATGAAAAAATAAAAATTGATAACACATGGGCTTGCAAGTTTGCATCTAAATAAACTGGAAGGAGATCTGATAGAAAGTCCTTTGTAAAGGAATGAAGACGTGTCAATAAATAACCGGCTAATAAATATGAAGCGCAACAGAACACATCAGCATAGAGTCATTGTCACCTAAATTAGCTTTAGGAACAATATTTCTAAAGCATTATTAAAACTACATGGAAAGATGGATATGAATCAAGGTGTTGCATAGAACCATTGAGGGGTCCATACCTAAACTCTACAGAAAAGCTAAAGTTGGACCATAGGAGAGCTGAGCCCAAACCTCTTGAAACCGAAGCAATGTAGTCATCAAAGACTGTGACATGACTCCACAATCACCCAGGAGGGTCATAAATGAGCTTATTGCTGCTAAAGACGTTTGGAATGCCAAATACAGAGTGTACATAGTTTTTCACATATAGCTATTCCATTTTTGCTTGATCCTTTCACTAATCTTTTAGTAAAAGAGGTTTCAGTTGTGTATAAGAAGGTTTATGTATGCTGGAAATCTGTGTTTCATATTGAGCACCATATTAATCTCCCACATGCAAACACTATTCCAAAATGTACCATTAAAAGATACAAGTTAAAGTTTCTACTGCCTCACACTCACTTTGATGAAGAATACTGTCTATTCTGATATATTTTGACTGTTTCATGTAAAGCTAAAAAGAATATTTTGACTCAGATTAGATATGGAATATAAAGTAAGAGCTGAAGCTTGTCTCCACACTGAAGAGGGAAAAAAAACAATTAAAACCCCTAGATTTTAAAATCCTTTAGATGAAGCAAGCAACAAATCTAATTTAAATTTAAAACACTTTTATTTTCTAATCTCAATGGCATTTTCTCACTTTTTGAAGTTACTTTATATGCTCAAGTATACTGACTTTGGTCTCCTTCAAAAACCACAATGAAATGGAGTTAATGAGAGGAAAAATCAGACACAGCTGCTTGAGGTTGCAGGACGGAGGCTGGGGGTTCCTGACTGTCTCTTCTGCCTGAACCAATTGGCTGCCAGGCTGTGGGGCCCCTCTTAGGTAATGAAAAACCCCTCTGCATTCGCTTACCATTTTCACCTGTGTGTCAAAAATGGTAGTTTACTTTAAAGGTCTGGTTAAATTCTAATTTTGTCTGACGCCTTTTTTGAAACAAAATCACAAAACTCAGTCTTTGCTGGCCTGACAAAGCTTCTGTTTCATCTCTTAGTGGAGTCTTCATCATTATGTAATGAGGTTCAGAGAGCTGGAGAATATATATGCTTCAGAGAGCTGGAGAATATTATGCTTCTAATTTGAAGCACTCACTAAATTAACATATTGCTTTATACACTGCTCAAAAAATTAAAGGAACACTTTGAAAACACATTAGATTTCAATGGGGGAAAAAAAATCATGCTGTTTATTTATACTGGTAAGGACTGGGTGATGTGTTAGGAATAAAAGGATGCCACGTCATTTGATCGAAATGAAAATTATCAACCTACAGAGGGCTGAATTCAAAGAGACCCCAAAAATTACAGTGAAAAAAATGATGCGGCAGGCTAGTCCATTTTGTTGAAATGTCATTGCAGCAACTCAAAATGGTATTCAGTAAGTTGTATGGCCCCACGTGCGTGTATGCATGCCTGACAACGTCGGGGCATGCTTAAATGAGATGACGGATGGCGTCCTGGGGTATCTCCTCCAAGATCTGGACCAGGCCATCGCTGAGCTCCTGGACAGTCTGAGGTGCAACCTGGCAGCATCGGATGAATCGAAACATAATGTCCCAGAGGTGTTCTATTGGATTTAGGTCAGACGAGCGTGGGGCCAATCAATGGTATCAATTCCTCCAGAAACTGCCTGCATACTCTCGCCACATTAGGCCGGGCATTGTCGTGCACCAGGAGGAACCCAGGACCCACTGCACCAGCATAGGGTCTGACAATGGGTGCAAGGATTTCATCCCGATACCTAATGGCAGTCAGGGCGCCGTTTTCTAGCCTGTATAGGTCTGTGCGTCCCTCCATTGATATGCCTTCCCAGACCATCACTGACCCACCACCAAACCGGTCATGCTGAAAGATGTTACAGGCAGCATAACGTTCTCCATGGCTTCTCCGGAACCGTCTGTCACATGTGCTCAGGATGAACCTGCTCTCATCTGTAAAAAGCACAGGGCGCCAGTGGCGGAGTTGCAAATTCCGGTGTTCTGTGGCAAATGCTAATCGAGCTCCACGGTGCCTGGCAGTGAGCGCAGGGCCCACTTGAGGATGTTGGGCCCTCAGGCCACCCTCGTGAAGGCTGTTTCTGATTGTTTGGTCAGAGACATTCACACCAGTGGCCTGCTGGAGGTCATTTTGTAGGGCTCTGGCAGTGCTCCTCCTGCTCCTCTTTGCACAAAGGAGCAGATACCGGTCCTGCTGATGGGTTGTAGACCTTCTACGGCCCTGTCCAGCTCTCCTGGATTAACTGCCTGTCTCCTGGAATCTCCTCCATGCTCTTGAGATTGTTCTGGGAGACACAGCAAACCTTCTGGCAATGGCATGTATTGATGTGCGATCCTGGAGGAGTTGGACTGCCTGTGCAACCTCTGTAGAGTCCAGGTAGTGCCTCATGCTAACAGTAGTGACAGTGACCCTAGCCAAACGCAAAACTGGTGAAAAAGATTCAGAAAAGATGAGGAGTGGCCTCCACCTGTAAAACCATTCCTGTTTTGATGGTCGTCTCGTTGTTGCCCCTCTAGTGCACCTGTTGTTAATTTAATTAACACCAAGCTGAAAACACCAGCTGAAACTGATTAACAACCCCCTCTGCTACTTACCTGACCAAATCAATATCCCAGAAGTTTAATCAACTTGATGCTATACTCTGATCACAAAGTGTTCCTTTATTTTTTTTTGAGTAGTGTAATATTTAGTGTAGTAGAAAAAAAGTTTATCCTAAAATTATAATTTATTATATCTAACAGCGTGATTTTCATTCATTTATTATTTAGCCCTATCAGTCAATACTTTGTGAGACCGACTTGAAATTATAGCTGCAGGTTTTTGGAGGTATGTCTTTAATATTTGTACATGTACTCACTTAATCATCATTCTTTTTTTCTAATGTAATTTAAAAAAAATCTAAATAATTAATTTGGCTTTAAGTTTGGGGTTGTCCTGACGAACATTTTCCCCAGTCTTCAAGTTTTCAGTATCCAACCAGTGATGCTCTACTGAGCCCAATGCACCTTTACCATTCACTTGAACAGGCAACCTTGAAAAGCATCCCTAAATATATATATAAATATACCTTTGTTCCTAATTGTTTACCAAATTCTTTCCAATTTTTGATCATGGGCTGCAGAGGGCTCTAAGAGATTTAGAATTTGTGAATTTGTTTTATAACCTAAAATTTCTTAGAAACTCTAAACAACTTTATTTTTGACCCATCTGCAGTGCTCCGTGCTTTTCACATCTGTTTGTTCATTGATTTACTGTGGCTGTGCTGAGATTGTGCAAATGCAGACTTTTTATTCTTACCAATCTTTTCACTTGTGCTTTTTTGTGTTAGTCTTATACTGTTTCAACAAAATGCATTGTTTTTTGTTTTTAAATGTTTAAATATGAAAAGTGTACAATACATATTTAAGAAACTATATCTGGAAAAATTTAGTAAAGAGCAAACTGATCTGTCTATCTGAAATTCATAATCAAATTTTTATTCCACGTGAATAACGTCTGCTTCCAAATGTTTACAGGATCTCTCCAGCTTACCCTTTTATTATCCTATGTCTTGATTCAAAGACAAAGACGCAATCATTGCATACCATGTGGTTTTGCCAATGCACAGTTATGGGCTAACCAGTGTACAGTTGTGGTTTCTGCATGTTGTGAGTTTCTTCGGAGGGTTTATGTAGGAATCTGTGCAGCTGCTCCTGCCCATAATTGTGATACAAAGATGGGGTTAACTGGTGTTTGATCCTCTTGGTGAACATCTGGTCCTCAGGAAAACTTAATTTTAGCAACCCATGCTGACTGCATTAATGTCCAATTAGAGATATCCTGATGCTGCTAAGGCAGAGGGGACTGAAAAGGGATTTTTACTTAATAAATCATGGAGTGGTAGGATGTATTGTATGTCCACTGATTATGGAAATATATTGGTATTCTTTTAGAAATTATGTTCTGTTGATCCTTAATTCCAGATTGTAGACTGAAGATGAAGAGGATAACGGGGTGGATCAAGGGCCTCTTTAAGATTTAATGAGTTTGGCTCAACCAGAGCCAGTGGCCACAACTTGGCATGTAGACTCATCTAAATGGTGGCCTCATGGCTCCATGGTTGTTGCAGCAATGTCAGTCAAACATTAGTAGGAAGCCATGTTTCAAGGACCACCACCTCATCAGAGAGGTTTGGTTTCCATAGTTTCCACTGATTTATTTAATAGCGCCGACATGTGGAAATCATTAATAACCTTTAGTGGTCAGGATGTTCTAACTGAGGCTGATCTGATTTAATAATCCCATCATTAGATGCAGGTTGTTTAGGTCCACAAAGACTCTGTTATTTTCATTTCTTGTTAAAGTGAGGTCATCTCCTCAGAAGTACAGCTCCTTGCAAAGCTGAACTTCTAACAGAGCTGAACTTCTAAGGAGTTAATGAATAAAAAGACTATAATCTACTAAACACTTCCCCATGGAATTTCTGATAATTGATTGGGCGAAAGAAACACATCAATAGACAAATTGCTTATATTAAGTCACTCTTTGTGTTCAACCTTTGCTCCTCTGAAAAGCTTTCTGTCCACAACATTTTCACAGTGCAGATAGCAGAGTAATAAATCACTACCAAAGGCAGGCAATAAGCAGTTCAAGCTTTCTGATTTGATTTTCAAAATATATTCAGAAACTCATTGCTCCTCTTTCTACTTTACATTGGAAAGTTTCTCGCACATAAATTTCAAGGTGCATGGAGCTGTTTGTTCATATTTGTAAAGTCGATCTCCTGCAGCTCTAATAATTTATAATCTGTTAACGATAGGTTCTGTGTATGCACCTTGATGCTCTATCTATCCGGTTATTTTCCCTGAAATGAGATAACTCGGGACTAACTCTTTAAATAACACTTCATAACTTATACGTATTAAATACCCACGAGATATGAAAACAGATCTGATAGAAATTGTAATCTTACTCAGATCAGAGAAATTGCTTAGACCTCTGGGCTCATCTCTCAGGAAGTTGCCCCGATTTAGAGTTAAAAAGGCATTTTATACACCTCCAGTCTGCCACATCATCTTATTTTACATCATACACGTTAGCAGATGAGTACACATCCATGGCTCCAGCCTTATCAAAATATTACACTTTGTTCTTAGCTGAAGGACAGCGCTCTCATTCCATTTCCAAATCTTTGCCACATACAGAATGCAGATTATAACTGTATATCCAGACAGAGGAACTGTCTTAATTAGATTAACTATTGTGTAAAACATCAGTTCTGACATGCAACTGGCAGCCAATACCAAGGTGTAATAAACTCACACATCTTCAATGAAAATGTTCCTAACAAACCAAAGAGCTCTGGGAATCTGTAACTCAAAATCTAATTTTGGTCCATTTATTATCACGTTATTTTAATCTATCTTTGACATGAAATATTAAAGTTATACATGTACAGTCAAATTCAGTAATAACAATGTGCATTTTGATGAGTCAGATATTAAAGATATAAAAGTGTCTTTAGAAATCACATTAAGCTGGCATTAAACATACCTTATCTAGGGCAGATTTCTGCATATTAAATGTTTTTTATTGGTCTAATAACTTTCTAATCTTAAATCTTTTTTTTATGTGTATATAACATATTACGATTCACTTTGTGACTGAAATATGATTAGCCTTTCAAAAGTGGTGGTATCTGCCTGCCTGCTGTTTTTTACATATCAATTTTAATTTTGCTGAGAGGGAAAGTGTGTTTTATGGACCATAGTGTGAAGGCCCCACCCAGGGCTCATTCATGTAAAAGCAATTGCTGTATCTGTTGTAAGTTGTATTATGTAAGTCAGCTGACTGATCCACCTCCAAAGTTAACAGTTCTACCTCTACCCTATACCCTCCAGACAGAGCTGATACTTGTCATCACTCTGACTGGTTTATTTTAACAGCATTTGTCTACAGCAGAGGTCTTCAATAGGGGGTCCGTGACCCCTAGGGGGGCCGCGGAGGTACTGCATGGGGGTCGCGAAAGTCTTGGTTGATTTTTTTTATATTCCCTAATGCAATTTTATTGCACTAATTAAAATGTCTTTAAATACACATTAACATGAATTCAACGCACTGTAGTAAACATATAAATGGAAGCAGAAGATGTCCTTCAGTCATCAATGGACACATTTAGTGACACACAGGGGCTCTTTTAAACCTGGGCACCATTTCATTCACAACACCTGTCCCATCAACCAGGAATCAGAATTAGAAATACTTTAATAATCCCAGGGAGAAATTACTTTAGTTACATTACTCCCTCAGTAATAGAGTGACTATAGGACCCGTTTGATATAACACAATTTCATACAATATATATAATTATGGGGTCCCCGCTCCATCTCGCAATCAGTTTGGGGGTCCTTGGACTCGAAAACGTTGAAGACCCCTGGTCTACAGTATGTGTGGATAACCCCACCCGCTGGTCACATCCAATACATGTCCCAAATCTTCGGTTGTGGTCTGACTGAAAAACCCACTATTTTCAGTTGGAGAAGGCTTTAGATAGTTTTGTACTAATTGTGTAAATATGATTTATCCCCCTTTTCAGGGTTTTTACATTTTGCACAGGTGGATTTTACTTTTTTTTTCTTTTCTTCCTGAAACCTGGGTTTAAACTCTTCATAATGCTCAATGATGATGAATCTTTTTAATGGAAATCAAATTTGGTAGGTTGTTTAACAAAAATAAGAATTCCAGATGGTTTCCTATTGATTGAGTTGTTTCAGCTTTGCGGTAACCTGAACACCTTAAATCATTATAATGAATTCTCTTCATCAAATTTTTTCAATTTGTCTCGTTCTTTTTATTGAAATTTCAGATTAAATCCTGAAATGAAAAATGTATACTTTGGATCCATCAGGAAACTGAGTCCCGAGAGAAAGCTACAGAGTCCTGTTTGTAGTTAGCCTAAAAGCCAATTAAAGGAGACTACACGCATGGAGACACAGATTCTCTACTTAAATTAGACCAAAGTTGAACTCTTTGGCATCTCTCTAAATGTTCCTTTTCTTCCTAAAAATGGGATGAGTAACTTGATAAGGGACAAGCAATATTATGGGTGGGCAATGGGGATCCACGGAGAAAATGCAAAAAAATTAAACTAGGGCTTTGAAATCACATTTATGTACTATTTCTTATTGTTATTTGACATGTAGCTTGACAAAATTCAGGAATATCAATGGTTAAATCTTAAATTAGGAAATTTAGTGTCTAAGTTACATTTCCAGTCTTATTGGGAGAAGTTGATCGCTTGATAAAGATGTGAATCTTTTAGGAGATTTTTCGTGTGAAAAAATGTTGTAGTGGAAACCAAATCCAGAGGTCAGCAGCCAGGCTAACAATTTATTCTGAACAGAAACACAACCATCACGAACAGAACCAATTTGTGCATCTTTATTATTGAGTCATGGGCTTGTGCACCATATATATGAGAGGTAAACTGTGTTCTGTTGACTTTTCAATACCAGTGCAAGTGACATGCGCAAAGGGTTAGAACACAGGGCTGGAAATCTATTAAATAAACAGGAGAACAACTTTCCATTTTTTTTCTACAAAAACCCCAGAAATTAACATATATACAGATAAACTCACCTTTTCATTTTTTTCTGATTTAACTATGGCAGTTATGTGTTTTTTGTCTGTTTTTTTTGCAGGGCTTTAACAGTTTATATAAATAGTGAGAACATGCTTTAGAATAACTTTTGTGAGGAATGCCTTCTTTTAAAATCGGTAAAAATATCTTAAAAAATATTAAATGATTAACAAAAAAAAAATCCTTATGGATGTTTCTTTGTGGTAGAAAAGAAAATCAGTGGAAAGAAGCGCACAATGCAGAAGTTGCATATATATTTCAGTTTGTTTTTGCACAGATTCTTTGTCATAAAATTTCCTGGATGAATTTGTTGCTTGTGATTTTTGTGGATTTGATGATTTCAGACAAAAAAGTCCAGCTTTAGAATGGCAAAAAAAAACAAACAATAAAAATAAATAAAAATACAGCTGAAATAACAGAATTTACACTAATCATGCATCATAATAGAATTAAAAACACCTTTTATCAAAATATATCCCTTGTTATTGTAATAACATAACAGAATACCTGATTATCTATCAGTGATGTGTCAGAGCAGAGTAAGTTTTGTAAACTTTTACACTTGAAATGCATGTTTTGTCTTTTTTTTAAATCCTGGTTTCACAGAGACCTTACTAGCTAACAACATCATGCACTTTAAAACCTTTACAAAGAGCACTTTTCCTGCCAATACATAGTGCAAACAACTAGAACAGAGACAGCCAATCAAAACAGCAATGTCAATAATCAAGCACGGAGAAACTGTCACCAAGTGTTTCAAACTACAAGAAGAACGACATTCAGCTTACACAAATCTGAAGGAGAAGAAGAGAAAGGACAACATCTTGTGAACAATACCCAACTAGATTTGTATCTACAACAGGTGAACTCTGACTCTTTATGACCGCCTTTCTTTTCAATAGGATGCCCATCTCCTGACTGCTTTTGTTGGAAGAGGCAGCGGCACCACGCTCAGAATGACAAGGCACGGCTACATCTGGTTGGCGTAGGAGGTGGGGCCTCCGACTTGGCTGTACTCAGACGGTTGATCGAAGCTCCCCTGGGTATTGTAGCTCCCTGACTGATCAAAGCTCCCCTGGTTGTAGGGTTGCTGGTCAAAGGTGCCGGCTTGTTTGTCAGGCATGCTGCCTGCTAACCTGGAGCCACCCTTGTGCCAGCTGGTCTCCTTGAAGACAAACCAGATGTTTCCAGCCCACAGAACAAAGTTGAGAAATCCAAACACCTAAGGAGAAATAGCATGGTATATTTTTTCAATATGGTGGCTGTTCACTTATTGTTCATTACTGATATATATATATATTTATATATATAT
>NW_015150482.1:2126979-2144129 GCF_000732505.1 Cyprinodon variegatus
CATGGAATAGCCTTCATTTCTAAGAACAAGAATAGACTGTCGAGTTTCAGATGTAAGTTCTGTTTTTCTGACCATTTTGAGTGTTTAACTGACCCCACAAATGTGATGCTCCAGAAACTCAATCTGGAAATGGGCCTCTATACACCTATGTAGATATTGCACCAAAAACCAGATATTTGCAGCTAGAATAGTCATTTACCACATTAGCAATGTATAGAGTGTTTTTCTTTAAAGTTAAGACTAGTTTTAAGTTATCTTCATTGAAAAGTACAGTGCTTTTCCTTAAAAAATAAGGACATTTCAATGTGACCCCAAACTTTTGAACGGTAGTGTATATATAAATTTAGTCACACAGTAATCCCCCACATAACTGTTTAATAATACTTCATTATAGAAATAAACATTTCTTTTCTTTGTGATTTAAATATTTTGAAAGAATATACATTAAAGTCCTATACTCCTGACAAAATTAAAATTAGTGTTAATCTATATCTGCAAGAGTTAGGAAAAACTTTCAGAGCTTTTTTTTTCTCATCATTAACAGCTTCAAAAGAAAGTATTTATTTTTTAGTGTTATTTCTTTTATATACTAAAGGTCTCATAATTCTCAAGTTTTGAGAGGAATGTTTAGAAATGTTCACCAACTTCAGAGAGCGTATACTCGGGTTAACGATTGGTTTACCAAATTAGTTGATTGTTATTTCAAAAACAGATTAAACCAAATTTATCTGATTATTATTTTGGCCTGAGTGGTGCAATATTAAAGGGGGCTGAATGCTGAGTGCCACACTAAAAACGTTTTATGAACGGTTAAAATTCTTTTAAGGTAAGATCTGACCTTACAAGTTTTGCTTGATTTGTACCAAGGTTATTCTCATGAATCAAAAGTAACAAAATGATGAAAACTACAAATAAAAAAGCTTTTCGGTAACTGAGATAAAGTTAAAACTACCCTTGCAAAAAAAAAAAAAAAAAGGTAAACACTAAAACTGTAATAAGAGTTTCTAAAACTAAACCAACAGAGTGTTCATTTGGGTCTACAATATTAATATGAGGTCTAGTTTACAGTTGCATTTTTAAACTTCTTTTCAGTGTACAGCATTACGGCAGCAGATAGCAGGTATGGTTATGGTTATTATTATTGCTGCAGTTATCTTTCCTTATCTGGAATTGTATTTCCATTCCATCTTTAATTTTTTCATTTCAGTCATCCCCAATATGTAAGTTGTATTACATAAAAGACTAAAACTTTAACTGAAACCAATAAAACATGAACTGAGACGAAGAACAAAGCATTAAAAAACATTTACCGGTTAAACTTTTTAACATATTAAAAACGAATAGGGTTAGGGTCAAAATCAGAAGTCAAAACTAAATAAAAATAAAAAGTAATGCAAATTTCAAAACTATTTTTTGTTTCCCATTTTGTGTTTTTTTTTGTATGATTTGGTATAAGCTATCAAACTAAACTAGGTATTTTACACAATGCTTCTTTCCGCTTTTTTAGTCTGAACGATGTTTTAAAATACAGGTTTAGCTTTAAATTGTTTTTTTTTTTAAATTATGTATCTGTTTTAACTTACCACCGAGGTGTTGAGCCCAGACCACCGAGGCCCGTTCAGAGAGCCGCACTTGTTAGTCGGGTCTTTGCAGGCTGGGATCAGGAGCTGCACCTCGTCTGGATCAGTGGCAACCTTCACATCAGACAGGGCCTTGGCCCAGGCAGAGGAGCTGACCAGCCACATGAAAGAAAATACTACTGTCACCACAAAGTCCTAAAAAAACAAACAAAAAAACAGATTAAACAATATTTTCTAAATCATCATGAAAAGTAAATAAAAAAAAATGCTTGGCATTTAGAACAGCAGCTGATATAAGAGGTTAGTAAATATAAGCATACGCACAATGAGAGGTCTTTGACTGTTTTCACGGTACTTATTCAGCAAGAAAACGTAGACAACTGTGGCCACAAGAGAATATAGGAAGGAGAAAACCGCAATGGTGACAAAGAATTCAGCAGAGGAGGAATAATCTCCGACCAGAAACACACGCTCCCTCCTCACTGCCTCACACATGGGGGCTTCAAACGACACCTGGTGCAACCTGGCACACACAAAGGACAATACCATTTTTTTAAACTGCAGCTATCCTGAATCTGAGCTCATAGGTGTGTCTCACTCACCTGAAAGGATAACCAAAGTCAATGCCGATGCTCAGGTTGCTGCTGGCCTTCTCCATGCAGTCCACACTGACCCTCAGCTGTCCCGAGTAGCCACCACATGTTGCAAAAGCAAAAATGGCAAAGAGCTGCAAAGAGAGATTAACATTTAGCAGAAGCCATATTTTAGATGAAAAACAATCAGCTCCAGAAGCCCGCAAAAATATTCTGCATAATTTCTGCATATACCCAGAATAAACCTGATTGTAGCTACTTGTCTTCAGCAGCTAAGTTTATTGAACATCATTGCAGTTTTTTTGCATATCAAATAGAGTACTGATCAATCAATCATTCAAAACTTAAATCACAGACCCCTAGTTCTGGTGGAATCTGTTAGCAGGGTACTATCAGTTTTGTATAAAGCTGTCCTTTATGAACAAGTGATAAGAAAAAACCCCACTACACATCACTTTAAACCCGCTATCCCCAAATAAAAGACGGATTGGAGAGCAGGTATGCATTTGAAAGGGCTATTGATAAAGCCTACAGGAGGCAATAAACTTGGGCAAATTTGTAAATTGACGTTTACAGATTAGTGTTCCTCTATTTTGGATGTTTTTTGATGAGGATTAAGGTTTATGACTGGAGGTGACAGGGGAGCAAATCAATACTGATTTGATCTCCATAAAGGAACTTGTGAACCGCTTCAAACTTGTAAAACTGAGGTAATTGTCACAGAGAAATTAATATGGCTTTCATCAAAGTCAACAAACATAAACGTGCAAACACAGACACACACATTTGCTGCCCTCAGTTTGCTCTTTGCCCACTTGCTCATATAAACCTCCCACTGCCTCAAGAGCTCTCAAAGCTATAATAACCATAATCAGAGCTGATGCCTGGCTAGCATGAACTGCTCCTCGATGTGCAGCTTACCAACAGCTGGCAACCCAATTTATGACTCAGTTCCAACCATTCTCTGCCACTGGAGGGCGCCATGTAGTTAATTATGTCATGAATGCCTTCAGCCTAACAGTCAAAAGCTACATACATAGTCAGCACTATCACTTGTGACCTATCGAGTTGAATATTGCTGAACTGATATTGCAAATGATCCTTTCTGAGTGTACAAGGTCAAAGACTTTTTAGACACCAATGACCAGAGATTAGGAATAACAAACCTGGACAGCACACCTTCAACAAGTGTTGCTGGATCCTGACATTGCTTATATAGACTGATGTTCAAATCTGAGAGTTTCTATGAACAACCTGTGTAGTAAAAGCATCTAAATAAAATCACTCAGAGGTAGACTTGCTCGTGTTCTTCAGATCTTTGTCCTGCATAATCCAAGTGTGCTTGAACTCTATTCCACTATTCGATGACAAGGCATTCTCAGTAGGATTTTTTGGTCAACAGGAAAATTAATGATTTTGTCATCTACAACAAGGTCTCCATTCTGCAGCAAAGCTGCTCAAGAACATGTTGCATGTTGCAAACCTTTCAAAAAGTTCAGCTTTTTCTTAAAGCCAAAGTCTCTTGGTTAATCACATTTGATTCATGATTTAACTGGCAGGGAAATTATACCTTCATCTGTAAACTTATTTTCATATTCACACAAATTTTATTTGTTGCAATTAAAATCTTTTCCCTGAAGATTAAAGTAAACTGCTGTTCTCTATACTCAGTCTATCAAGTATATCTTTATCTAATAAAAAATGAAGCCCCTGTTGCTGTATATCAGGGCTCTATATAGGGCAGAGCATATGTTAAAGTAAGGGTGGAAAAATTATTCAGTATTAATATATATCATAATGTCAGAGATATTTCGTCATACATCACAGTTTGTAATTACAGGATTTGTGACTGATGTTCTGGGTTTTATGTAGTTTTAACAAATGTTTCTAAAGAGTGGGACTTTCCCCCATCCTGTCATGATCCTGGTCCTGATGACTGGAGCATTAGTTTCATTCCTTCCACCTGCTTAGCTCTGTCCAGTTTTCATCTGCCCTCATTTGATCCACCTGTTCCAGTTCTTATTTATACTGCCTGTTTTCCGGCCATCAGTGGCAGAATAATCGAGTTGAGTTTGAGAAATATGAAATATCTAACCTAACCTGTAGTGTTGTTAGGCTGCCTGATCTTGACCTGTTTCTGCTTCTGGATTCCTGAGTTTTGGTTTATCCCTATTCTGGTCTGTTTCTGCCTGTTCCCTGTGTTCAGACTGCTATTTGGACTCAGCCTGTTAGCAACGTTGGTTCTGTTCCCTGACCCTGGCTTGGATTATCCCTTTGGTACCTCCGCAACTCTCAGATCTTCTGTTTTGGACCCCTGCTTCGCTACCTGCTTTGGATTGAGCCTCTGGACTCATCTGCTCTTAAGTGTCTGCTGACTCCCGCTCTAGGGGCTGTTCTGCCTCGCTCTTGGAACTCTCTGGGCAGCTTCCGCCACATATTGAGAAGAAGTAATCTGACTTGTTCCCACTCCTTCCTCTGGACATGGACCGAACTGAGAACCAGGTTAGTGATTGACATTCTAATTAAGCCCAGTCTGAGCCTAGTAATCACTAACCCGAGTGTCTGTCTCTACACAGAATCCAGCAAGCCGGTCCCAGCTAATGAGCCGCTTAGTCTAGAGCTATCTTTAAACAAACCAGCTCTTTCTGCCTGAATTCTGGGTCCATTTGTCTGAGCCTTGACACATCCTAAACAGTGAAATTTTTGCGAACATAGAAGACTATTGCATGACACACGATACACTCATAAAATTGACTCACTGGATTAACTCAGTATAATTGATGACAGTTTTTCCATCCAATACATTTTTGCCAGCTGGGAATGGGCTTTCCAGCTCAAATCCACACTTTAAATTTTTTAAAAGTACTTTGAAAAGGAAATTAATGCATACACCAAATTCGAACATGTTGGGTTGGTTCAACTTAATAAAAATCTAATTCTGTTTACCAATATTTGTCCCTGCATTGGATAAAGTTATGTTCAACTAGCTAACATTTAAATAACCCAATGACAAATTAACTGTTTTTATCAACTTGATTGTATTCAATGTAAGAGCAGAAACACAGTTTTGTTAATAAACACACATGCATCTCACATATTCAAAATAACCTCGACAAGCATAGAGCTACCTGTAATCATGGATCTTGGCAGGTTCATCTGTGTGGACTTGGGCAACAACTAACTCCAGTATCTCTTTTAGATGTAGAATTACCTGCCCTGCTGGCTCTTTCTCTTGCAAAAGTGGTCTGACAATTTAAAGGAAGTAATCTTAGCAAGGACCAGTTTTCATGAGCATCGAAAGGAACCTAAAATTCTTGAGTTTGCTTGAAAGAATGTTCTTGTAGACACAAAAGGCGCCCTTATAGTAACCTCAAGAATCTTAGGTTTATTTGTATTATATATAAAAAGTTAATACATATTTTTATACATCAATTAAATATTGCAAAATATTTCTGGAACCAATTACTTTAGCTTAAACGCTTAAAAGGAATGCTTCAAAGTCTGCGCTCAGCTTCAAACAACAATGTTAAAAACAACAGACGAAGCCAGAAATCTTGGTGTAGTCATGGACTCTGACCTGAATTTTAACAGCCACATTAAGACAATTACAAAGTCAGCCTATTATCACCTTAAGAATATATCAAGGGTTAAAGGACTTATGTGTCAACAGGACTTGGAAAAACTTGTCCATGCTTTCATCTTCAGTAGACTTGACTACTGTAACGGGGTGTTTACAGGTCTCCCTAAAAAATCAATCAGACAGCTGCAGCTGATTCAGAACGCTGCTGCTCGAGTCCTCACTAAAACCAAGAGACTGGATCACATTACTCCAGTTCTGAAGTCCTTACACTGGCTTTCTGTGTCTCAAAGAATTGATTTCAAAGTACTTTTGCTTGTTTATAAATCAATAAACGGTTTAGGGCCAAAATACATTTCTGACCTGCTAGTACACTATGACCCCCCCAGACCTCTAAGGTCATCTGGGACAGGTCTACTTTCTGTTCCTAGGGTCAGAACTAAACAGGAAGCAGCTTTCAGTTTCTATGGTCCTCACATCTGGAATAAACTCCCAGAAACCTGCAGGTCCGCTGCTACTCTCAGTTCTTTTAAATCAATGCTGAAGACCTTTCTTTTTGATGTTGCCTTTCTCTAAATGGCGTTCATTTCTTTACTGTTTAATTTTTTATACTGCACTGTAATTTTTATTCTTGTGTTTTATTCTGTTTTTATTTTTAACCGTTTCTTATGTGTTTTATTTGTTTTTTTTTAAACTGATGTAAAGCACTTTGAATTATCAGATGGTTTAAAAGGGGTGATGAAGGGGTTAAAGATGCCCTCTAGTTTGAAGGAAAAAGCCATCACTGAACAGAGGGCTTAGGATCACGGTTTCAGCTTGAGAGACAGCAATCGCAATTTGTGGCAGCGGAACCTGCCACAGCACTGGCAGAGGTGCAGACGGCCTGCCACTGATTTCCATGTCCTGCCACGTCGCTCAGATAGCTGCGCTGTCTGTTTTGCCACAATGAAGCAGATTGGTGCCAAAAAATTACTCTTGAGGGTACAGTTACATTTTCCAGAGTACATAATATCACAACAGAGAACAAACTGAAACCCTTCAGGCTATGCAGAATTGTGAGTGGGATTACAATGACAACTCTCCAGTCGAACTTTTAACTTCTGTTTTTGAAAAGAAAAATTACTAGGTCAAGTTCTTCTCTGTCATTATCGATGCGCAAAATCTCAAGGTTTTTACAAGATTTGAGGAACAATAACTAGCCTACTCTTCATGGCAGGCTTGTCAATGATAATGCTAACTCAGCCAATGTAACTGCAAGTACTTTCTGTGTCTACTGTGGCATCTTCTGGCATCCTGTGGCATCTTCGTGGCCTAGGAATTCTAATGAGTACCAGCATGAGTTAAGTGATTTTTTTTCTGTAACAACTCACAGTAAGCTCTCACACTGTATAATAGGCCGGCTGTTTGAGCAGGGAGTCTTTGCCATCCTTTTAGCATGTTATATACATACCATGCTATTAGGACATAGTCTGAAGTACAGATTCACTTTATATTTTGTCGAATACTTTTTATTAATTGAAAATGACACCATCAATTGAAAGTACTTATTTATGTACTTATTTACTCAGAAACTCATAACTATCCTTACATGAGGGAGTGAGAGGTGATTCTCAGGAGAGATCTCTGAAGATTGCAGAGATTTTTGCTTTCTTTCTTTTTTATAAGCTGTGCTTACCTGCACTGTCTTCCCCTCATAGTTTTGTTTTTCATGAGGCACAAAGAGGATAACTATTTTACTATGTCCATTTTCTGTCCTCCTAAAGTCTTTTTTTTCTTGAGGAAACATAAACTGTGCTTTCTACAGTCAGTTTTTGCAATGCTCCAAGAAGATCCCAATTTTATCTGTTTTCTGTCCTCCTGAACCCCTATCATGGGTAAAGTATTATTTTCTAGGTTTCACTGATTGTTTATGCATAGGTTTGTCCCGCCCGCTGTATAGATACTGTTAGGCTCTAAATTAGACTGTTTTTTGACTCTTTTGCTCTGATTTCCCAGTAAATGTAGACACTATGTCTTGGATAAAAGTCATGAATGCATCACAGTTGTCACTAACATGATTATGGGTGAGATTATTATCCCAGCTGATATTGTTAAGCACCTGTGTTGAATTTGGAATCCCCCCTGTACTGTTCTAATATTGATTTCTTAGTAGAAGTGAATCTGTTTTTACATAGCTTTTTTGAGAGCAGAATAAGGTTATGGTCTGTCCTGTCCAGGGTGTACCCCACCTTACCCCCATAAACTGCTGCTGAAGATAGGCACCTGCCTAACCTTGAACCTAGCAGATAAGCGGGAGAAGATGGATAGCTAAGGATATAATGAGTTGGCAGTGTTGATTTTGTGTTGGCCAAATCTCTAGTTAGTAAAACCCAGATTAAAACCCAAACATTATTAGTAAGAGAAAGACTCCTGGTAATGTGTGTTTGATGTGGGTTTCACTTCAGCTAGAGCCTAAATAGCTACACGGATCACAGCCAGAGCATCTCCAGAAAAGTGACCATTTTGTTGACACACAGAGATGATTAAAGGAAACTGTAACAGAGATCTTTCAAAAAAGAACAAAAAAATGTGAGTTCTTGCAGACAAACCAAATAAAGACAAGTAACCAGAGGAGCAAGGGAATAAATACTCTTGTTTCATTTACACAATGAGCTGAGATAAGCATCTCTTTTGCTCTCTATTCCTGCACACACTCTCTTGCAGCTGCCTCCTCCTAGCTGTGATTTTTCAGCTTGGGTTTTAACCCCTCTCATTTCTAGCTGGGGCCTTTGAACAGGAGAGTGTGGCATTGTGGAAAGAGGATGGATGCTAAGCCGCGCGCCCCCGTGTGTTTATCTGCCTCTCCCAGCTGGGCTCCTCAGGGAACAAGAGATAGAAAGAGAGAGGAGGGAGAGAAGCTAATGGGGGGAAACAGATACAGGAAAAGGAGAGAGTACAGCACTGGAATTAAATCCGTCTGCAATGTAAACAAAGCTATGGAACTTCTCAGTCATTCCTCATCTTGACTGACCTACATGGCATCAAACTGCACCACTGTGATTTTGAAAATATTTTATATATTTCTAGGGAAGGTAGCAACCTAACATAAAATAAATGCTAGAGGTGACATTACGTATAGATTTTAAGTACTGGAAAAAAAATATTTTAAAGACTGAGCAAGTTGGGAACCTCAAACAGAGTCTTTCTAGATTTTTTAAATTATGCTTCAGTTCCAGACTTGGCTACCAGTGGTCTGATTTGATGTTTGGCATCCAAAATTTCTACTAAGCATCTATTATTGCAGTGGGACAGAGAAAACTCCCTGGAGAAAAAATAAATCTACACTGAAAGCCTAAAGACAAATATGTGGTAGGAGAATTATTTTAGAAAAGTTACTGAAAAGCATTTCCATACATTAGAATGTCATTAAAAAACTCATGTATCTGAGTAATTCAAAACAAAAAGACAAATTCAAAGTTTGTATAACCTGATCACAAAAAGTTATGAAATCCAAAAATAAATTTTCTCAAATACAGCAGTAAATAAAGCAGTGTTGCCATTATATAACTTATAGAGACAGGAGAAGCCTCCTGCATTGGCATATATCCAGGAGAAAATTATTGACCTCCTTTATAAGCAGGGTTAAGCCACAAAAGGTAAATGACAAAGGAGCTGGTTGTTCACCATGCCATACCCAAGCATAATAACAGAAAGTTAGTTAAGGGTAGAAATGTGCTAGAACTGTTTAAAAGCAACAATTTTAAAGGAAAAGTCCAGTCAGCAAGAAATAATCAGTGGATCATTATCTATACCTAAAACTAATAAGTTTGCACTGATTTAATGAATTTAGCGTTAATAAGTAAAAATATTAAAACAATAATTTTCATTACGATCACAGAGTCTGGGAACGGCCATTTATTCCAAATATAGTAACACATTACCCCTGATATCTTCCGGCAGTGACGTCACTGTATGAATGTAACTTTCCATTATTTTTAGTTGATACGCTATTATATGAATAGCCAGGCTTCTTTAGCAATGGCTTTTTATGGCTGACTTTAATGGCATAGAAGCTCTCAATGCCTGATGGACGGCTTAGCGGAGTTTTCATAGTCAATTCAGTTCAGTTTATTTATATGGCGCCAATTCGCAACACGTCATTTTAAAACACTTTACAATTCATCTAGATCATACAGTTTTCTATCTATCAAAGTAAGGGAAATCAGATGAATGCATCGACTTAATGACTTGAAGGACATTCCTCACACCAAGCATGCTTGTAGCGAGAGTGGAGAGGAAAAATCACCAGACTCAGAGTGAGAGGCCATCTGCCGAGGCCAATTGGGGTTCAAGGAGACAGAAGCAGAGATACCGTCTCAGTTTAACATCTCTGTGTATAAAAATTCTGACCTTTTGTAATCTTTAAGTTTTCTGAGGAAGTGAGTTATTGGCTTTCATTAGCTGTAAGCCATATTAATCAAAATTAAAGTACTTACAATATTTCCCGTTATGTGTAATAACTCTCTCTCTTTTTTTCCCAATTCAATGGACTTGGTTGCATCAAGCAGAAAAGTTGGCATGGTAATGGGAAAGAAGTAAAGTGGCTATATATGCAGTCAAAAACTGCCCAAAATATTCTGGCATCTTCCTAACAAGTACCACACACTCCCACATTTCCACCTGCTGCATTCACGTCAGCAGGCATTGGTGTTGTGACAAGTCACTGCTTGGGGGGAAGAAAGAAACCCCTCGAATGTTCACTCCTTGTCCTGCTAGATTTTATGAGGAGGAAACACATCTAGTGTGCTCTTTATAGAAGCAAAATAAAATAAAAAATAGACAAACTATAAAACACAAAGAAAACACATTTGTAGTAAATTATAGCAAAGTAACATATTCTTAATGAAATTAGCAAATCCAACCTGGCTAAAAAATAAAGGTTTGCTGAACCTGTTTTGTTCTGCAATTTGTTTATTAAAACCCAATCCTGCTTACTAGGTGCTGTACAGAGCACCATTATAGTTTAATGCTATTAATTGTAATGCATACTATATCTCTGTAATGTATTTCTATTTGGAGGGTTAAATTTTATAATTAGAACAAATATAATTATTATCATAACAGAAAGGAACCCCGGGATGAACTGTGCCAATGTACCATTGGATTAGTCAGACATGTTTACACATCACAAAAAGGTTGTGCATATATCAAAATAAATGCTTTATATTCCTAAAAGCATATTAATTTGCAGATTGTATTCTTATAACAGTATTAGTGTTGTCACAATTCTGATTACATTTAAAAATCATTTCCTCACTGCAAATGAGTGAATGCAAATTTCAGGAAACTGTTTATATCTCAGCAAAAAAAGGATGAGCCCCTCCGATTCTGTTGGCATGACGTGACTGTGGAATGACAGTAAAATACCTATCAGTCAACTCCGTCTGAGATGCTCTTGAATCATAAAAGGGAGCGTAGAGAACGCTTCTGGGACTAATTAAAACACAACTGCCCTAAGGAATCTAAACCATGTAATAAGGCATGCATTATCATCTGCCAGCAGGGAAGTATCCATCCATTTTCTGTCATGCTTTATCCCCGCTGGGGTCGCGAGGGGTGCTGGTGCCTATCTCCAGCTGTCTGTGGGCGAGAGGCGTGTTACACCCTGGACAGGTTGCCAGTCTAGCACAGGGCAACACAGAGATAGCAGGGAATTATGATTTCAGAAAAAAACACACAAAAAACCCTCCATCTGACTTCTTCTCCTGGCTATGTCCTCCAGCGTTGGCAAAGTTGCCATCATGCTACAGTTAAATGCATCTTTATGCCATCAGTTATGAAGACAATTGCACACACTTTTTACAACTCAGAAATCTTCACATTTGACATTTTCGAAATCAATCCAAAAATACATATTTTGGGCAGGGAACGGCATCAGGTCAACTGAGTCACTATCCAGTCCTGTTTATGAAGAGCATTTTCAATTTTATTTCAATTGAGGGAGGAAATCTTGGTCAGGCAATTTAAACAAGGTTCTATTAGGACAATTATCCTAACCCACATCACAATGCATTTTTAAGGCTAACATTAGGCATCTGGAATGACACTCCCAACCTTAACCCAATTGAAAAATTGTGGATGCAGCTTAATTGCTGAATAACAGTCACTAATTCTAACAAAAAATAAATTAAAAAATCGGTCAAATACTTAAGAAGACTGATGCCAGGAGCTTGTTCATGGTTTCGAAAATAGTGTGATTAAAGGACAATAACCAACCGTTTTAGTGAAAGTCTTTGTATATATTTGAGTCTGTATGTATAGATTTATCCAATCCAATGCTTCTGGTTTAATAATTGTATCCTAGAACATGCCCTTGACTAAGAACCCCTGAATCAAATGCCATTCCCCTGCTCTCTTTGATTGCCCTGAAAGTTCATCTTTAAAAAGTGCCCTTTTCAATCATTATTAGCTTCTGCAGGCAACTTTGAAAACCTTATCATGACATGATTTATGACTTAAGGGAATGCATTTCAGTCATATCTATTTTACTTTTTTAAAACTGCAATTTGGTGTCTAAATATTTGACTTATTAGACTAATATTAGATTTTGGTTAAAAAAAAATGATGAAAAAGAAAATAAAATTTTGGTTAAAAAAAAATGATGAAAAAGAAAATAAATTAACTAGATCTTTCCATAACAGGTTACATAATAATTTTAAATGCTTTGGAACTCCAGCAAAACCGAGTGACAAAAAGAGAAACATGGATTAGAGCTCCTTAAAGACTAATCAAGGAAGTTAATTGTTCAACATTAAAAAGAGATTGGAAAAATAATCACGGTGCAAGAGTTTTCAAAGCCACAACTGGAGCTGAACAGAGAGGAGAGTCATCTCACATTTGCCAATGAAACTTCATGATAAACTCCAATATCTTGGGATTATCGTGAAGTGGAGAAAAATTATATAAGTAGTTGATGGTCTGGGGCTGTTTTAATATTGTAATTGGACCTTGGATATTGAAATAAACAAAAACATGAAATCTGTTCTCTATAATGAAATATTGAATAAGAAAGTCTGACTATCAGTCTGGGACCTCTGGCCCTAACACCAGTGATTTATAATTTAAAAGCTGTTTTGGAGCCCCATTTGTTCTCCCCCCACCCTTCAAAAAGTCTGCATGCCAGAGTTAATACTAACCTGGCATGAGCCAGAGTAATACCATATATAATTCAAATTGAACTACGCTCATCAATCTGGAAAGCTGCTTGAAAAATGTGTTTTTAGCCACTCACAAAAGCATTAGTAGCTTGATTTGTTTCATAACTAGTGGACTTAGATGACAAATCAAACTCTTACTGAATCCGGTTGGGAGGACACGCAAACATATTTCATCCACAAAGGCGTTTTTCAAAAAGTAATTGATACTCCTGCTAATATGGGCCCAGCCATGTTTGCTTGTGGTTGTGGTTCACTCATTGATCATACATGTCACTGCATTACATTCGCTTCAACACATTTCTGTGTTGAAGCGAATCCATCTGCTGGATCCTGGCAAGATGTATTTCCGATAGTTTGTGAACTCACAAATCTCACAATTCATCTTGCTTGCAAGGTAATGTTATAACCAATGTGGATAAAATCTTTGTTTTTGGGCATAATAAACAAATTACAGTAACATTTAGCCTTTCATTTCAGTGACTGCTTTCACATTTGACTCACAGATTTCCTCTAATTATGTGTAAGCGAAAAAATGCAAGCAAGCTTACATTGTGGCTTCTCAGCCAATCAGCATCATGATGCCTCTGTCACAGCTCTACTGCTTTATAATGATTAGTTTGTAAAGTCTGCTGATAGAAAAATATATTTATTGAGTTTTAATTCACAATGCTTTAAAGTACTTTAAAGCAAGGTTATATTTTGGAAAGATGAAAAAGAAAGTTTTAAGTAAAAGCTTGGTTGATTATTGCACAACTTTAAGAATCCAAGCAGTTAAAAACCAAGTAGCTCATTTAGAAGCAGCTAGTCCATTTCCAGCAACAGGTTTGTCAGGAGATTGGCTATAAATAAAATGGATGTTTGTGTTAGTATATATTGATTTAGCATTTTATCTAACTTTTTAATTTAAAACGGGAATCCCCAGGAAGCTATACAGCTTATAATCAGGGATCCAAACAAACAAGGAGATAAAATACACTTCATAAAAGAGAAAAACAAAAATGCTTTACTGAACAAAACAAAAGAAATCATTAAATCTCCACCCAGAACTCTTATCGTCAAACAGCAATGCATTTCCATAATGTACATTGTCTTGATAATTTCTTTACACCAGTGCATATCACATCACATTATCAAGGCTAGATCACATAATTATTTAAAAGTTCACCCATATGGGATCATGTCATTTTTTGTTTAGCAGTAGTTTTTGCTTGAAATACTTTAAAAATATATTTAGAGAGCGTAATCTTTAATTGAGGTTTCAACATCCTTCCATATTACTGGCCCTCTACATGCAACTCTAAAGCTGGTGGTCTTCAGCTTTTGTTTTTTCTCTCTCAGTGAGTTTTTCTTTCTTTTATTATGTTCATTATGTTCAGACGGAGAGAAAACTGGAATAAGGTTATAAAGTCTAAGATTTATTTTATGAACTACATTATATATGATACAGGAGTTGTATAAACTATTGCACTCAGTGAGCTTCAAGAGTTTTAGCCTGTAACAGAGAGTCTGAGGGGACAACTAAAATTCGAACATGTAATTTTTTTAGATAGTAATTTTACCTGTTACACCAAATAACATTGCATTAATGCGGATGTGGTTCAAAAGAAACAGTTAAAGGATTTAAAGAGCTTCCAGAGGACGATAGTGCCTCAACATGAGAAACAGACCAACACATTTAGAAAACTTATCAGTTAAATAGTCAATGTGTTTGCTAAAATTAAAAAAACTCATCCAAATATATTCCTAAGAATTTAATGTTTTCAAATCTATTAATTGTTCCACCATTTATTTAAATTAGCATATTTTCTGTCTTTTTTTTCCTGGTGACCTGTCCAGGGTGTACCCCGCCTCTCGTCCATTGACAGCTGGAGATAGGCACCAGCACCCCTCGTGACCCCAACAGGGATACGCGTAATGGAAAATGGATGGATGGTATGAAATGACTTTTATTTATATTCTAATCCCATATTTACAAGATTTTCAGGCTGTTGAAGTTATCAGATAAGAATACATCTCTATCATCTGCAAATTAATCTGATGAAGAATATTGGTAGAGTTTTCAAAATCATTTATACATAGGAGAAAAAGAAGCAATCCTGAGATATATATTCCCCTGAGGGACTCAGCACCTAATAATTTCACAACAGGAATTATAGCCATTTATTTGCACATACTGCTCTCTGTTCAACATATAACTTCTCAAAGAGTACATTTCCTATTACACCATAATGTTGCAACTTGCCCAATAAAATTTGGAGGCAGATAATATAAAACACTTTGATAAATGCAGGAAGACACCAATTTTCCACTCCCCTCTCTCTTCTTTCTAAAGCCATACAGAAATGTCTAATCTATCTAGAGAGCAACTCTGTCGATCATAAAAATCTCTCGAATACCTTTGAGAACGTTGATAACATAAAAATGGGATGTTCATTTTGTAAGTGATTTTATCCCCAGGGTTTAGAATTGTTAGAATTTTAGCAATCTTAAAAATTTTAGGTACTGCACCATGAGCTAGAAAGAGATTTATCTTAGATCTATTTCATAAACAATATGTTTCACAATTCTATCACAAATATTATGTGCACCAGCAGATGTATATTCATAATAATTTTGATGTAACTGTTTTTTAACACTTAAGAACTTTTAAATGCATGTTTTTAAATACTTCAGCATTTTCAAAAGTGAGTACTTCAATTCTTGAGTAGATGTTTGAGTAACTTTCACTTGAAGTATAGTAAGATTTGACTCTGGTTGTCAATACTTTTACTCAAGCACTAAAGTTGAGTACCTCATCCACCACTGCATAAATCCCATTGAGAATCCGTGGCAAAACTTGAAAACAGTTAATCACAGATGGTCTTCATGCAATATGGCTAAGCTTGAGAAGATTAGTTGGAAACAATGTCTCTATATGATGAAAAGCTGGCAAAGACAGGCCTAAAAGACTGGCAGCTGTAATTGCAGTGCAAATATATTAATGCTTTAATGTTTTTTTTTGAGAAATGGCTGAAGCATTGTGACATTATTCATATCTTCAAGAAACTGTGCATGCATGCAATCTGCATGAAGAGAGGAGAAAGCTAATAAAGAAAGTGCTAAACACTCAAAATGATACCTTAATTTTGTGTAGAACCAAATAAATTAAAGTCAAGTAAAAACCAAACAAACACCCGATTAAATCTATTTCTAATAAGGCTGCAAAGATTGGGAGCATCCATCTGTTACCTTTTTATATCATATCCTTGTCAGATTTGAGAAGTTAGATTTTCTGTTTTTACCACTTTTTCATCCGTCAATGTAATAAATGATATTCATTTTTTTAGCATCAGTGCACATACAAACACGAAAACTAAAAGGGAGATGCAGCAGATTGGTGACAGCTTTTTGACAGATATCGCAAGAGACTTGCCAGGTCAGAAAGATGTTTGTCACTACTAAAATAACTATTCCTTCTGACTGGGAGACACAGGCCTAGATAAGAACATAAGCCTTAAAAAACATTAATGGATGTAACGTTTGTTATTTAGGCAACTTTACCAATCTCCATTTGTTTCGAGGTTTTGAATAACATCTTAGCTGACACCATGATGTAAATACTGAAAAATCATGTCATAGTTCGCTTCTAGGTCCATTAGATTAATCAAAAATTTTCTCTGAAATGTATCTAAACACTTAGTGAAAACTTGGTAGTTGATAGACTTTGTTTTTACCTTGCAATTCCTTCTAATTCTGTTGGATTTAAACCCAAGTCTCTGCATAAATTCCTGTTTTTTTATGTCCAGTGTTTATTATATTTCAGAGACAGTTTGTCTAGATGGCATCACCAAAACTACAAAAAAGGGAAATAAGTGTTTCCACTTAAACAGTGGGAATGACCCTTAAAAAGTATTAAATCCCCCCCAGAGGGAAGTAGAGCTGGTGTACAGTAAAGTACTGAGCATGACATCATGCTGTAGTTGGTCAAACAGGGGTTTAGATCAGAGGACCACCATTACTCATGAATGAGACTCATGAAGGAGGCTGCGTCTTTGCCCCATGAATCACAAGGTCTTGTACTGTACTTGTGGAGCTGCTCTGGCATGGCTATGCCTTTCATTTGCAATCATGTGCTCAAGCGACTGTGCAATTCTTTTTTCCCTCTCCACGCTTCCTTTCTCAGATGTGCATGCATAACCATGAAGCTAGATATAGTGAAGAGTTT
>NW_015150482.1:2146024-2147172 GCF_000732505.1 Cyprinodon variegatus
GCAAGACAGAACAAGAACTACACACACAATTTCCATTTATGGCTCACCATTGACAAACTGGATTCTAGAGCATCTTACTTCAATGCTTACCCTTAAACTAAATGCCCTATTTCATTTAGTTATATTTTAGAATGCAAACCTCACACATGACAGGGAGATTTGTTTTTTGTTTCAGAGATATGGTAAAACAAGTGTACAAATACACATTTTCCTGCATGACTGAGTAATTATGAATTTATATTATTGTTATACTGAACCAGAATTGACTATTAAAGTAGCAAACCAAGATGTTCAGCTGTCAGAAGCTTGGAACTTAGGACCCAATATTTAAGCAGACAGACCAGGGTGATTTCAAACAAGTGTTATTAAATAATAATCGGGGGCTGCTCGTCAAATGGGGCAAATGGAAATCTGCTGTGAAGCAGGATTCTCCACCATGAACATAATCAGAAATAAATATCGATCCAGGCCCACGAATGACCACAGTGATATGTGCTTTAGAATGGCTTTGTTGCCATTCAAACACAGTTTTAAAAGCCTTGCAGGTCACCAGTCCATTGCAGGGCAACACAGAGACAAACAGGACAAACAACCATTCACACTCACACCTAAGGAGAATTTAAGAAAGCCAATTAACCTAAAAGGCATGGGGGTCTTTTTGGACTGTGGGAGGAAGCCGGAGTACCCGGAGAGAACCCATGCATGCTCAGCAAGAACATGCAAACTCCATGGAGAAAGACCCTGGGCCGGGTATCAAACCCAAAACCTTCTTGCTGCAAAGCAGCAGTGCTGCCAACTGCTTCACTGAGCAGAACTTTATATATTTGATGATCAAAAGCAGGTAGACACTACTGGCTCAGCGGTCTTTGGCTTGAGTTATTAATGTTTTTAAACCCTGACTATGATATGAAGAAAAAAAATATGATTTATTTTATCCAATTCAATACTATAGCTTCAAAAGTTCTTCATCTGTAGTGTATATATATATTCCATTCAAAATACTTGAGGAGTGCCCTTGAAGGGGCCATAATGTAAGATTGTAAAATAGGGTCAAATTAGAGCAGCATTAAAGTTCAGTGATTGAAGAAATTAAACTAAAAAAAGAAAAAAATGGTTCCCTCTGTTTTTGTTTGAGAAGAACAGTTTAA
>NW_015150482.1:2147767-2152037 GCF_000732505.1 Cyprinodon variegatus
ATTTTTTGATTCCTGCCTCAGTTCATGTAAACCTCATTAAACCCACCTAAATTCACCTCTGCCTACTTGCCTCTGCATTTGGGTCCTCAATCCAACACCAAATTCTGACAGATTGGATTAAAGTTTGATGGTGGGAGGGGGTAAAGCTGGCTGGGCGGGGTTGAAGCTCCTTCAGCTTCTGTCATGGTTGGACCATGATTCTGCAGTAAGAACCCTTGCCCAAATCAGATCTGATTTGGCCAAAAAATCTGTATATCTGACATTGAATCAATATCTGACAGTGTCTGCCTTTTGAATGGTGAGATCACATTTTATCCAACATTTACCTAATTTCCCTCGCTCCAAATACACATCAACAAAGATTTTTCTACAGCAGCAGCAGTCGCTGATCCACTAAATGGTATTTAGTTCTGCTCTTTGTTTTTCCTTACCTTACGTTGTCATGTGATAATGATATTACTGGGTCCCATTTATTAGCAATTAAATAAAAACACAGAGACATCAGCATTCCTTTTTTTTAACTAACGTAGCTTCATTAAATATTTCCGGTAACAAAACGATTATTACTTCCATAGATTGTGTGCTGCTGCCTGAAGTCTACATTCGTCTGTTGCGTGTTGCTGTGTTGCTTTGGTTTTCTGAACAGTTCATACAGAAGCAAAATTGTGCTTGTATTTAGTTAGTAAAATAAGTGACCAAGCAAAAAACAAAAAAAAAAAAGTAAAATGTAAACGTAGCCTTAGAGAAAAAAGGAAGGTATAATGTTATTTTCACAAGCATTCACCCAAAAAATATTACTTCCTGATCTACTGGCAGCAGTTTTATACTAAATGTTGTTTTTTCTCAGTTAAGGCACATTCAACATAACTATTCAATTAGTTTTAGCCTGTGACCAGACTTTCTCACCACCTGGATAACATTTATTTATGGGAAACCAGGAAGAGGAAAAGGGGTCCAAGACATGTTAAGAATACCCCTCCATAAAGAGATCTCAACAACTCTCAACAACAATCAAAAAAATGCCTAAAGGTAACATGGCTCCAAGTAATGCAAAACAACATAATTGGGATCCATATCTATCCTAGATATGCGCATGTTGATTTGATCTTCTTAATTATTTCAAATCCATTTAAGACCTACTGTAGACAGAATACCCAAACAGATTTTCTGATGTTGGCTTTAGTGACTCAACCAAAATGGATCCTATGCAAGAAATGTATTTAGGGTTTTTCCATAAAAAAACAAACAAACTCCATTTGGGTTACCTCATTAACGGGGTGCTCTTAAGCTGCTGATTGCCACTACCTCGACGCCAGAGTGTTTGCCAGTTTTTGGTACTCTAGCCAAGCTGAGTTTTCTCTGAGTAAGACTGAGTTCTTGTCTCCCTGAGTTTAACCTTTTTGTCTTTGCCTCTCGGAAGGAAGTCATCCTGCAAACTGGACCTTTTCGGACCTCCTCTCCCAGGAGGGATCAACTGAGTCTAAACTGAGCCAGGGATTCAAACAGGAGGTTTTGGATCCAGTCTCCTTTTGAGGACGTTGAAATTACTCTCTGAGCAAGGGAATCATCTTCACCAAGACCCGTTCAAGTACAGCAGGAAATCTGAGTGGCAATCAGCGTCTCCGTTCACCTACACCGTCTTAGTTCTGGGTAAACCCTGTTCCGCCCTCCGCCGAATCAGACATACTCTGGAAAACCAACACACAGATTGGAGTCAAGGATCCTTCACTTCTCTGGAAACGTGAGTCAACAGTCATCAGATCCTCTCCTTCAAGATCAACGAATCAAATTTCCCACTGAGCCTGAACTAACAGTCTGTCCTCCCCTCGCCTTCCAGTTCCGGCTGAGCAGAGTTCAGGGAAACTCTGCACCGAGCTTAACATCTTCAATAAAATCCGTCAAATTTTTCATCTGTGTCTCTCTGTTTGGACTTCTGCATTTTGGGTCAGACCTTTAATTAAATCATGACATAGTCGTGATGTCAGAAAAGCGACTGAGCCCTTAACCAAGCCATAACAAAAATGGCAGCACAAGAGGACATATACATGGAACTGTTGTTATCACACCTGTTTGATCAGATTCCTCAATTTCATCTAAGAGGGGAAAAAAGAACGTAAAAGCCTATGTTATTGTGGTTTCATATAGCATCTGCTGCTGATTCGTTTTTAACCACGATTGGCTGATACCAAACTTTCCTAAGCAGGAACAAGGTGTTACAAATCGAAAGATTCTGTTGATCCTACTTGGAAGAACGGGTTTGATTGGAGTATTTTGAGATGAATAAAGTGTAGAACTAAACTTGAGTCCCACACATTATCATTCTGTCCTATCAGGATAATATACAGGTTGTTCTCTGCCATGGATGAAAATATGATTTCAGAAGTGGGGGGGACGCAAGTATTTTTTAATATAAGTAACTTCAGCCTGTTAGACCATCCAATCACAGACCTGATTCAGTTGCGCATCAGATGTTTGTAAAGTGAGCTTCTTAGGAGTGACAGCCAATCATACAAGAAAAGATGATCGGCCAATCAGGAACTTGTGGGCGGTCTAACCTCAGGGAAGCAGGCTTCAGCTTGAGCTGCGGTTTTCTGCTTGGTCCTAGTACTCCAAGTATCTGTGTACTGTAGCGCAATAATGCTTTTGGACAGTAAAACGTGCAGGGGACAAAAACGGATGATTAAAGTGCAAGAGACATGTCCCCCCATCCTCCCCCAAAATATTACATCCATGCTCTCTGCTAATAGATGTATATAAAATAACCTTAATGGTTGTGTTTGCTGAATTTCATCGGTTCATTTCTATAAAGGGTAACAAAATTCCATCTTTTTTCTAGTTAATAAAAACTGTGATCCCTTGTGCATGCAGTTTCTATTAATCACACCCCCACACCCCATCAAAGTCACACACACACACAAACTCACACTTAAACACATTATCTGAGAAAATGCTGAACACCCTGGTGGCTAGAGCAATTTCTCTAAACTCACATCAAAGAAAGTCACTTATCTCTTCTCTAGCTTCAGGCTTCTCTGCACTGTACAATAAACACTGAGTCAACACGACCCACAGCCAGACAGAGAGGGGTAGCTGTAGTAAACATTCAGTCACAGTGAGCACACCTATTAGGGATTCCTGTTATATCCTTTTACTCGTGCTGAAATGGGGACATTTATTGTAAGCAGGCACAAAAAAAAAAAAAATGTACAGGGTTTGCACTCATAGTCTTAATTAAAAATAAATAAACATCAACACGCTCCACACGGCGCATAGGATTAGACAATAAGAAAATGCTTGCGCGTAAGGTGTGCAAAAATCCAACAGATGCGTGCAAAGTTTCTCAATTCATATCTAAATTCAATTATCTTTGCTTTTACTGCATGCAAAAAAATTTAAATAAAAATACCCAAGCTTATCCTCAGTACCAGTATTGATGTTAATTTGCGAAGAATGTAGTCATATTTAAGTAACTGCAAAAAAAATTACAACTCACCCATTCTAAAACACGAATAAATCCCAGAGGTAGTTTGAGCACCTGAAATGTCCCCGCAGATGCAAGCTACACACAGACAGAGAAGGTTAAAAATATTATTTCCACCAATTAATGGACCAATTGAGTTGTAATTAACCCTCCGTTCCTCTTCCTTCCATCAGCCTGTTCTCTCACCTGGTTAGCGGTGTCCATGTCTGCAAGAAACTGTGTTTTATCCTTTATTCTTAACACATAAACCTTAGACAATTAAAAGAAAGGAAAAAAAAACCTGATGTATCTGCCGCGTAAACACACTGGAGCTCTGAGTCCGACCCCTGGCGGAAAAACCCGAACAGTCCACGATTTCTTTTCTTTTTTTTGCATCTATTCATTTTTTGAGCGCAGACAGTATCGGCTGTTTACCATGGAAACACACACAGCAAAAAAGGGTGCCACCTCATTTTCTTCTTTTTCTTTAATGACACGGGATATTTATTTATGTTGACAGTTGTACCCGCTATGTGACCTTATGAATTTCTAAGAAATTGTTTTATATTTTATTTTGGTCACATGGAATACAGAAAGCAAATATAAACATGTGGCTGTAAAATATGGAAAGGGTCATATTGTTATAAACTGATATAAAAGCTAATAAAATAACAGTTTACCAATCATATAAAATAATCGGTGCTTTTATGTTGACTGCATCATATTATCAATATGTTAATTTTATTTCTAGACATCTGTGGTTGGATGAATGGTGCCCTAGGCAAGCTTATCCTTCTATACCCCCCCTAC
>NW_015150482.1:2152542-2184349 GCF_000732505.1 Cyprinodon variegatus
AAAAAAGTACTCCAGAGTGTTGTTCAGCATGGAGGTGAGTAGAAAATGAAGGCTAATCATGTTTTGGGTGTACTATTCCTTTAAACTTGCATGGGTACCGGAAGGAAATCAAGAGTATCCAGAGATAAGCCATGGATGAAATTATTGCTTGCTCAGACCTATGCAGCACTGACTGATTTTTGTTTTTAAGTACATTGAAATAACATGAGATCAATTCAAGTAAAGTAAGCAGTTAGATTTGTCAATTTCGATGACAAACAATTTGATCTGGAGAACAAAATTTATACTAATCATTTAACATTTTAAATTATAACCTGCTTAATTGCTCTATAATCAATGTTTTAAAGTTTGAATGTTTTGTACAGGTAGCATAAGTTTTGGCTCACTAAGACCTAAAGTCTAATGTTTTCTCTGGTAAACAAACTAATTCTGTAATGTAAACTAAAGTCAGAATCTATAACCAACTGACATCTGTATTATTATAGTCACATCTTAGAACAGAGGACCCAGTATTTATGGCAGACAGTCAGATATTTCAAAAAAGCGTTTATTTAAAAAGGGCGGATCTGCAGTAACATCAAGGATGTCTCAGGCATGAACTTCTGCGAGCAGAAAACTCAGGTTAGTGACTATGTTAATCTGACGGAGGATGATTATGAACGTGTGAGTCACTAACCAGGTCTTCTTTTTCAGTGAGGTCACCTACAATTTTGGAGAAGTGCAGCAGAGTGTCTGCGGAAGGGGTGGGGACGTCTCTGCATTCAATGCCACACCTACGCAGACGACCTAGTTTCGAAGTATAAATCAGCCTTAAATAAAGATATAAAGAAAAGAAATAAAGAATAAAGATCCTTCCTCCCAGCAGCTGTAAAACTTTATAACATCACTGTTCCCAACAACCTCAATAAGTTGTTACGTTCATACTGATTTTCCACAGTTTCTACATTAGTCAGTTAAATAACCTGCTGCTGTCATTTTGCACGTCTCTGATGTTGCTGCTATCTTAAAATATCAATTACTGTAAAAATGTCTATAGCTCTACTGTATATTGGTTATTTATTCTCTAGGTGCACAGTTCTATAATGTTAAAACACTTTACAGTACATTATTTTATTTATTTTTTAGCTCTTCACATTTGTGTGGCCATTTTGTCCAAGTATAATCTTTTTGCTGCTGTAAACACCATAATTTCCCCATTGTAGGACAAAAAAGAGGTTTTCTATTCTTCTTCTATTCTATTTTATTTCACTCTGTGGAAGAGGTTTGGGGATAAGTCGCTGTATTTAAAAAAATAAAATAAAAATGACCTTAGTTCAATTTCAAAGCCAATTCACAACAGATGAAATGCACAACCAACTCTGAAACTGGGTCACAATATTAGCTAATATTTAGTTGAAACTCTCTAGCCCCTTGTCAGACATTATAACCCTGATGAGAGTAAAACAAAAGATCCTTTAGTTTTTGGAATGTATTTTGAGAAAGGCTCATATGTTTATTTGTTTTTTCCTAAATTTAAAAAGGAAGTTGCTTAGAAGAAAACCCCCCGAGTTATAAAATAACTTTACTTACACAAGGAAACATGATTTATTATTAGGGCACAATATTATAATCATTGGGCTAAATAAATGATATTCTACTGTCTAAATTCAATTCATTTGCTGTTGTCTAAATGACACATATATCTAGATCCACAAGGAGCTGGCATAGTTTGGTACCCAAAGAGTTTTCCAAAATAATGAAAGGGAACAAGTCTGAGTTTCACCGGAAGCAAAAACAGAGAGAGTGAGCAGAGAGGGTTTCCCTGAGTCTGCTCCACTAGTGACAGTTCCCTTAAAGCAGAGTACAAAATGCACTGACAGAACAGCTAATTTTACAACATCTCTCCGATCGTCTCTCATGTGCACAGACGATTTACCCTGCCTTCAGGGCTCTGTCCTCACGATTAGAAAACCGCTGCATCTGACTGCCTAATATTTTCACCACTTGAAATCCAGATGATGTGAACAAGAGAAATTGAGTCCCTTACTTTCATTCTCTTAGCTGTAAGCTGTTTTATAAAAATAGATGAGGATCAGGAAGCAGGGAGACACAAATTATAAAGATGAAAGATCTGGAAACAGCAAGGAAATCCATACAAAAATGTAAATACATTTATTAGTATTACATGATGCTTAGAGCAAACATGTGTCCCTCAAGCACAGCAGTCTGCGATCTATTCACAGCCCCTGAGTAAAAGGCTTCATAAACTATATTATTCCCGAGCTAGCACAGATATATAAGGAAAGAATAGCGTGTGAGCCTACACATCATTTTCATGTCTTTAAAGATGCTGGGATTTTTCCATTTTCAAGCAATCCTAAATATCAATCATCCCTCAGTGCGCAATTTGGAATAAGGATACAAAAATAAAAAATTGAATTAGCTACAAAGAAGACTATCTATTTCTTGTACCAGGTTTTGCTTAGTGTGCTGTAACAACCAGATTCTTTTGCTCGAGGGGAAATAACCCATCACAAGCAGTGGCAGGTGTCGAAACACATCTGAGGAAACTGGAAATGTAGTGCAGAAGCAGACAGAAAACACACCTGGGTACAGTAGCTAAAGGCCAATGTGTGTGTTTTTTCAGGTGGTTGGTGTGCTTTATGGAGGTTAGTGAGTAACAGAATAACAATAATTAGTAATTATATTAAAAACAATTAGCCTTGCATGTGTATTTCATATCACCTTGATGGCCAAAATAATAAATTAATTAAAAGAAATGAACTCCACACTTACAGAATTGTCAAAAAAATTATTTCTTTAAAGCTTGCTTCATTGCTAGTCTTACATTTTTTAGATATTTAAACATATCAGATGAAAACACCATGAGTAAATACATAAGTATTACACAAACCAGACCTGAAAGGTACAGTGGAGGATGTTCTTTTTTCCGGGTGGATCATCAAAATAATTGGTCCTCCTAAGTGTCAATCATTTTGGTGATATGCTTACGTAAGGCTGTCCTACATGCTCGTCATTTTTACTTACTGACATACTGAAAAAATTGCAAATCTTCTTTTGGAAAGTAAGCTTGTATGAGTGCTTCAAAGAGCAACGTTTAAACAGAGTGTGCACAAGGAGAAATGGGTTTGTGCACGCTCTCGCACATGTTTAATAGGTGTTGCCTCTCGGGAGCGTATATAAGGTTGTGCATGTGCATTTTTTTGTTTAAAGTATAATTTTAAGTGCAGGAAGGAATAGCGCTTAACTTACTTGTGTTCACCACCATTGATAACAATAATCGCTTTCATAACATACTGTGGTAATAATTACTGTGGTAAGTAAATGTAACATAAAATATTCCCTTCAGAATATCTTCAAAAAGGAATCTTAGGAATCATCAAGATGTTTTTAGATCAGCTTTGTTTTTGGTCAGCATTTTTGGATATAGGCTGTGCTCGCTGACCTTTACTAAGGCAATTGAGGCCTTCATTGCTTCAGCTGGTTTAGTAGGCTGAACAATACTGGAAACTCTATCACTGTTCAATTATTTGTGGATAATATCAGTCACTATGGTTAATCTTCATCGTCCCAAATTTTTCACTTTCAGAAATATTGAGTTTCTTTCTGGGATATTTTGGGCCTGCTTTGTGTTGTCAGCAATATACTGTTGAAATTATTCCACAGGTCTGGGTTTAACTAGATGCATTTGACCAAAGAAGGAAGGATGAACACAGTAAATCTATGATTTCACAAAAGGGCCAGGTTGGTCTGGACAGCTATTTTACTACTGCTACTTCTATTTAATCATTTATTTTTAAATCATCTGAAACATGTAGCAGCAGCAATACTTCCTCACAGTATAGTGTTTTCATAATTCACACCAGCAAATGGTGTGAAGCTGGTAATGTTGGGGATAAAGAGTACAACGCCATGGAACCCAGTATAGAGGCAGTGAAAGAGGAACAATCACCAATCTCTTCTGCTTAAGCCTCCTTTATAATGTAACACAGAGGAATTACAGCAAATAGACTAGGTCAGCCACTTATCCATCTCAACACAGCAACAAGCCACAGCTTCACAGCAATTACCGCTTGACTACAGTCGCTGCCAGAACACGTTTGCATCTTCTGATGCTGATGCTATACCACTGTGGGTCTTTTGACAGTAACAGTTAAGTTGTGAGGGAGACAGGTAACTTAAAATAAGAAGAGGCACAGGGACAGTAATATATTTTTACCAACAGCGATGGTGCACTTACGTGCAATAATATGCAATGTTCACTGGAAGCTAAAACTAATTGCTGTTTTTCCTGCGGTGACATATTTTCTACAGAGACATATTTGGATGGATTCATATATTTCACACTCGCCTGCTAATTAAAGCTATCCTCATATGTCTGTGACAACACAAAGCAATAAAATATGATTAGATATCAGAACAAAAGGCAGCCTTTGGAAAGGTTTCTGCAGAAAATGGTATTAGGCTGGGCCTCATTTTGAACCAGCTAGACGGCACACATAATCAGGATTAACTGCAACATGATGAGGGGAGAAAAGGAGCAAAGAAATGGTGAGGAGAGTGGTTCATGGAAAGAATGAGATCCACCAACAAAAGCACTCATCCTGTTGGAAATAAATCCGGTGCAGAGTGTAAATGTAAATTCTGTATGAAATGGTATCAAAAAAGAAATTTTCACATACATAAATAGTCACTATTTGACATTTTTAGTTTGCACGTGTTTGAAAAAACTGTTGCAGACATCCATTTCAAAGCAGTTCAAACAAAACATAAATGAAAGCGTACGTGATCTAGCGTCAAATGTTTTATTTAGGTTTCCTGAGGTTCTTTGTTCCCTAAGAACATCCAAGATGTAAGTAGTTTGCTTTACTGACAACCATAAGCTTCAGAGAACATAGTAAATATGTTCTGGTCAGATAACACCAGAAACTTAACTGCATTGGTCTATATTTAATATGGAAAACCAATACTGATATTAATAAACAAAACAGCAATTATTTATCTAAGTTAAACCTTTATTATTTTTTTTTATATGCAGAGGAAACTAATTTCAGACAAAAATGTATATTTAGGTCAACATCTTATCCACAGGGTACTGGTTAATGTCAGTATTAGCAGTAATAACACTGGGGTGATAAGTTATCGGATTAAATGTGTGACATTTATCAGTACCTATTATTTGTTTAAATCTTTCTCAAAGTGGTAAGACTGCAGTTTTACATTTAAAGTTTCACCACTTTGCTGCAGTTTTGCCACATTCCCCTTTTATTCCAGCAAAGGTGTTGCAGAGCTACCTAGACAAGCACATAAATATGAAGTTGAAAAGATGTTTAGTTGCAAAATTTACACTTTAAAACAATTAAATTTAATTTGAGAAAATGCAAAATCCCAATGATTAAAACAGAGAAAAAGTGCTTTGAAAATGAAACTGTTATTTAAAATAATAGAGCATAGAGAAAAAACTAACTACTGTCTTCTTACCAATGTGGACACAGGTGAGGTGAACAGTTCTTATGAAACTGTAAACAATGTATGGAATCACATCATAAAAAAAGTCTGCTTTTATAATGAATAGAAGCACATACAGCAGTAAATTGAGAAGATGCTTTGGATGCATTGGTTAAGTTCTTAAAGTGATGACATCTCTAAGGTATTTAGCAAGGAAAGACCTTAAAAAAAAAACCCAAATAAAATGTAAACCTTTATAGCCAAATTTAAATGACACTTTACAAAGCATTGATTAAAAAAAAAATCACTGTATCTAGTAAACCAATTTAGTGTAACAATGTAGATATTAGTTAATAAAATCAAATTAAATAAAAACTTAAATATCTATAAACATCTTTTTATGTTATATTTTTATAATTTAAGATGAATACTAAAAATAAACACGAAATCTTAAAACCACATTTTGAGAAACCCAAGTGCACCTACAAATGCTAACCATTAAAAATAAGGTAAAATCTTTGATTCCCGTAAAACATGTTAACAAAACCCGAGTGTAATTAATAAAGGGTAAATGATAAAGAAACAAAATAAATAAATTAAAAAAACCCCCCATTCCAGTTTTGGTTAAAAATTGAAAAAAAAAAAAGTATGAAATACTGCAACATTTCAGCTTTAACGGGACAAATTTCCATTTAGGGGCACCAGAGTCACATACAGATCCAGCGTGCCAAAGACTTTCCCTCCTTTCCTTTATAGTGTGGACTGATGTAACGGATAATGAAGGAGAATGGACACTGTGATAGCAGCCTTATCCTTTGGGTTGCTAGGCAACCAATCCAACAGGCACAGGCTACAAGGCCTGTATGTTGTGACAAGGATGGCCAATCACTGGAAGCGTAGCAAATGATGCCTACTCACTGCAGTGTTTACATGTCTGAGATTAGGCAGCGGGGCTGCACAATGATTACTGGTGCATGGCGTTTACTGGATATACTTCTCATTTCTGACAGCTTCACTTCACTAACAGTATCCATAAAACCATGTCACTCTGCTGAGCAATGTTCATACCTTACGGCACAGTGAGAGCACAGACATGCATTATTTCCTAGGTTATACTGTACTCTGTTCGCTTTTTTGTGATTAACCCATTGTTGTGTTCTGCAAGAGATGCCTTCAACTGGCCATTAGAACATCGGCCACATCTAGTACCTCTGTGACTTTAAGTCGGCGGTTGATGTGTAGTTAGAAACCCGGTAGTTTCTAGCTCCCTCTGTAGACCTTTCAGCAGCAATACCTTAAATTCAGAACTGTGCGTATAAGTGGCCCATTGCAGCTCTTAAACATTGTTAAGGCTGCATGCATCTTCTGCAGTGCTTACATGCGAATTATATTGACAGCCAAGAGATTATAATAATAGCAGAATGGATTTTCAGCATAAACTTGATCGTCTTGTCTTCCTGCTTTAAACCACAATTTTAGATTATTATTCAGTTTAAAGACCCAGTAGGGAGCTATTATTAGCTTAATGTCAAAGTTCATTAATTGTTTAATCAATAAAATCCATTGCAGATCCTCTGTTGCACCTTTTATTTCACATCAAACCAATCTGGTCTGGACATACTTCCTGGCTTTTCTTCAGCATAGCTCTCAAATAACTGAATGGCATTAAGATGGGTCTCTTTAAGAATACTTACATGTATCAACATTCAAAAAACTCTAATCAGTTCAAAAAAAGTAAAGTATATCAAAATAGTTCTTCAGATACATTCTTTAAGATTTCTAAGGAACCAACATCTTCACTGAATAAACTGGTTTGGTTCATCTATACATTTAGTGCTAAGTGAAAATGCTTAAGCATTCCCACTTATTGATATTTAGTTTTTTTCATAGTAGCAGCATATTTTACGATCTATTTTACTACATTTTTATCAATTGTGCAGACATATTTTTCTGCCCCAGTTTATTTAAAAAAAAAAAAAAACAGTAAGAGTTAGATTTTTCATAAATGTAAATGAATCCTTTCCTAAACATCAGGTATGTCTTCCTCTTTATCCAAAGCAGACACTTACCACTGTTTCTAACATACATAAAGACATAAGGTATTACTAAAAGGTTTAGATGTTTATTACTGATCCCTAATCAGTGTCCAAAGTTGGGTCCCCGAGGGTTGCTGTCCTGCAGGTTTTAATATTTTCCTGCTTTAACACACCTTATTCAGATGATTGCAGTTCAGGAAAAGCTTCTTGATCTGCAGTCAGTAGAAATCAGCTGCGCTGTAGCAAGGAAACCGCTAAAACTTGAAAAACAGCCACTCTTATGGACTGACTTTGGACTTCCAGGCTCTAAACCCACAAATATCTAAACACTCGTGTTGGTTTAAAGTTTCCTTCCACTGATCAAGGGCATGACATTATTTTATTTCAATTATAATTTGTTGTGAAATACACAACAGAAAACTGCTCTATAGTTTGTTAATAAAAAATTGGAAAGCAGTTTCCAGCAGTGAATTTCATGTGTTATAAAGTCTGATCAATATTCCCAAGAATGATAACCTGATAACAAAGATTTATTAAGTCATTCAGGTTCGTATTTGAAAGCGATGAAAAGAAAATTAAATGAGTTTTATCAAGAACACAGAGGCTTAAAAGGCATAGCTGGTTTATTGTTATCTGAATATAATTCAAAATAAAATTAAAATACATTTTTTGTTTTTAAGCAGTAACATTAAAGTGCAATGCTGTATATAAAAGATAAACAATTCTGCTTTGTTACAGGCCATCATGCTGATAGATCACTGGGGATGTTTGGAACACATCCTAATGGTTAGTGGGTATCCAATGTCACAGGCTAAAAACCACCATTACCTCATTCAGACCGGATTATTACCAGAAAATCATCATCTCTATGTTTGATAAAATACATCACTGAGATATTAGTTTTATAACTCAGTTAGAAGAGCCTATTTTTTAGTTTCAGTTATCTGTATTATGTATACACATTTCCTTTGAGACTATTTATGTAAATAAGCCAATTTTAAACAACAGACATACTTTCAACTGTGTATAAGTATTTCCTAGTTAAGCAGATGTAATAATTTACTGCTCCATGTCATTATCATTCTCATTCTGCAGCGTTTTCATTGCCAGGCCCCACAGAGTCACACTGGAGATAAGCTGGCCTTCACCGGACCTGTTAGGCCTGCTGGATCCTGTGAATGAACTGCAGTGATTGTCTGAAGGGGGCAGGTAGGGTCTCCCTGCAGGGTCTCTGTCTAAGCATGTATTCCCGTTCTCCACATATGGACCGTACACAGCCTCTTGAGTCGGTTTATTCAGCTTTATGCGGTCTGCAGGAAGCAGAGCTACGCTTCTCTCCTGGTGATTGGAGGTAAGGAGGTGATGGGGAACCAGGGAGCGCAGCTCCGGAAGGGGAGTCAGTGCTGGGCTAAGATGCATTCTAGGACCTGGAGTTTCTATAGGTTGTATTGCTTGTGTCTGTGGAGGACTACATGGAGAAGGTTTTCCTAAGTCTGTGTCAGGCATCATAGCAGAAAAGTGCTGCTCAGTTGTTTCAGCTGATGTTTTGTTCTGGCTGATAGGTTTAATAAATGAGTCTGGTTCATTTGAGTTTAGAGTCTGCTTAGAGCTGACTGTGTCTGGGCTTGAGACAGGGGGTCCCTTGCAGTGCATATTGCTGTGTCTCCTCAGCATGGCAGAGCGGGTAAAGCTTTTTCCGCAGGTATCGCAGACATAGGGTTTTTCACCAGTGTGTGATCGTATATGACGCTGAAGGTCTCCTGAGCCAACAAAACACTTTCCTGGAAGAAATAACACATTACCCAAGTAAAGGACTGAACACATCAACTGAACACATGCAGACTATACAGATTTGTTATCCTTTAAAACTGCAAATAATAAAAGCTAAATTTGCTGATCTGTTTTGTTTTAACTAATGGAGGAACAAAGAAATCTTTAGTTTCATAAACTCTGATGTGAAGGGAACTGTCACCTCAGTCAACCTTATCAAGCCAATTTTACCTCCAGTCAATATTTATTGTTGTATTCTTGCACAAAAATCCAATCACACCTTTTAAAATCTATGTTGTGTAGTTTATTTGAACAAAATTCTATCTTATTGTGTATTTTAAAGGCAACCCTATTCTGCAATCACTAGTTTCTGCCATTTTGGTTTCGACAATAAATAAATAAATAAATAAATAAAATCAACAAAAACCTCGCCATGACTTCAAAATGTGACTTTTTGAATTTCTGAAGCACATTCTCAGACTAACATCCACACAGACTTAAATCTACTGTTACCCAGTCCTAAATAGACACATGGTTCCTCACCACAAGTTGCACAGCTGTGGGGTTTCTCTCCAGTGTGACGGGCCTTGTGCTTCAGCAGCTTTCTGTGTGTGTTAAAGGACTTTCCACACTGGTCACAGGTGAATGTCCTATCTGTTGCATGAGTCCTCTTGTGCTCCTTGAGATTACTCAAATTGTTGAACCCTAAGCAAGTGACATAAAAGAAAAACATCTTTTATATATGCAACTTTTCAGCGGAGCCTTTGAAGGAAAATGCAATCTATCAAAACTGGGGTATAGATGTAACATTACCTCGGCCACAGATATCGCACAGATGTGGCTTCTCTCCTGTATGAACCACTTTGTGACGTTGGACATCTCCTGATGCAGTGAAGCTGGTAAAAAAAAAAAGAAATCAATTAAATTGAATGAATTATTTGGTTAAAATACGTTTCTAGGGCTTTGTGCCGAGAGACGGTACTATTACAATTGGAGGCAACCCCCTTATTGATTCATAAAAAACATGAAGATTTGTTTTATTTTTAATCTAACACTAAAGATCATGTTTATTTAAGCACATAAGGTGAGGTAAATAAACATTTCAGATCAATGTTTTTACATTTTTTTTGCAACGTCAGTGATATTCCATTAGAAAATGAAGTGTAATAATTAGCTGCCCAATATTTGATACTGTGGACAGTTTGTACAGCCCACTATAGAACAGATCATGCACCTATGGCTTCTCTCTAGGAAGCAGCTTTGGTTTCCCATCTTTAGCCCATCTCAAATAGTTCCTGTGAGACTGGAGATTGGGAATGGAAGATGTTGGATTTTGCATTCTGATTATTCCATCAAACAGTATGCATATAAAAACCACCAGTTTTGTATTTTAAGTCTCCTGTTAAGATTAAATTAAGCCATTCACTATAAAAGACCCTCAGCATCAAAACTAGGAGAACTGTTAAACCATCTGGTCATTCTGTGTGATGGTGATAAATATTTAATTTTTGATATAATTTTTAGTGATTCAAACATTGGGCATCTGGTTATTATTCTCCAGATGGGATATTTTTCATTATATAACATGCTAAAATTAAAGTTAACAAATCAAACGACATAGTTAAAAACAAACCTGAAATAAACAAGAAGTAAACTACCTTTTACCACACAGCTCGCATATGAACGGCTTCTCTCCAGAATGTCGCCGCAGATGGGTTTGTAAATTCCCTGCCTGGAAGTTAAAGCCCATTTGTTGCCCAACAACAGCTCAACAGTTACAGAGCAAATATGCCAAATTCTATCATACAGCTTAAAAGAAAAATACCTGAGAAAAGTTTTTGCCACAAATATTGCACTGATATGGCTTCTCTCCTGAAACAGAAAATCAGTGTGTGTTGGAAACAATTCAATCAGTGAAGCACTAGAGATAAATGTGATTACTGTGTGCTAGTGTGTACTTAAAGCAAATAAAACAACTAATACCAGTGTGAGAGCGCTTGTGAAGCTCCAGGTTGCTGGGATGTTTGAAGATCTTCCCACACTCTTCACAGCAGTACTGCTTATGCCCTGCTTGCTGAGGAGGCTCTGGCTGAGGCTTCCCATTTTGCTCCTCTTGGTTTCCAGGGGGGGGACTGATAAGCTGGGCGTCTGGTGCCTCTGAACTCTCCTCTCTTACTAAAGGGCTGCTGCCTGTGGGCGCTTCTGGAAATTCATCTGGAGCTTCAGTCTGAGCAACAGGTTCCCCTTGATGACTCTCTTTGGGACAGCTGAGGATGGGCTCAGCGACTGACTCAGTGCACATCTCCTCTAAAGCTTTCTGTGACCGAAGGTAGTTGTATTTTTTCAGGTAAACGGCCTTCTTGGGTCGTACAGGCTTGTTGATTGTGAAGTTGGCTGGGTCACAGGTAGGGGGGTTTAAATTATTTGTGGGCGTCAAAGAAGAGACAGCATTTTTTTCCACTGTTATCACTGTGCAAGGAGGGCTAGGCTGAACTGTGTTTCCTAAGCTCACTGGAGCGTTATTGCCACTCTGGCTCATTCCAAGCTGACATTGCTGCTCTTCCACTAATACCAAAGGGCCTGGACCTTGATTTGATGATGAACTGTTACATTGAATTGCACTTTGTTTAAAGTACTGCTTGCTGTAGAAATTACGCAGTTTGTAACCATGAACAAGCTGCTTCTCAGCAGGTGCATGGGAGCTGGTTTGTAAGTCACATGCTGAGCTGTTGTTAGACACCGTTACTGGCATCCTCCTTGCGTGATCCATGTCACTATAAAAGCTGGGCCTCTGAGGATCAGATGGACAGTTGAGGTCAACATCATGAGGCAGGTTAGTCCCCAAAAGGCAGTCGTGCTCTGAGCTAAGCATGCCTGGGAGGGAAAAGGAAGGCATCTCTACAGGTGGAGGGCAGGGTTTGAGGAATGCATTGCACATGCTCTGCACATTTGGGACCTGCAAACTTTGGGCAATGTCCAGGAGCGTTTGTACATTATCCTGATTAATGTCGATATGGGAGGTGTACATGTAGTCCAGTATTTGACCAATGCCACTGACATCCTGAGTCGCTAAGTTGAACACGTCACTCTTCTGACTAGGAGGATTTTGGAACAAAGACCTGAAAAGATAAAGTCAAAGATCAAAGGACATGTGCAGATGTATCTCAATAAATTAAAATACTACTAGCTTATTTATTTCAGTAATATCATTCAAAAAAGGAAGTATGATAGATATTTTGCAGGCAATCATTTATTTCTATGTTTGATGATTATGGCTAAGAAAAAAGCAAAAAAATTTTTTTTTTCCAGTTTTATAGAATTTTTTATATTACACAAAACTACTAAAAACATTTGTTTTTACCACAGAATGAACCGGTCTGCTAAAATATAAAGTTAAACACAAAATTCATAATATCCCCCTTAAAGATGTTAATGTAAACCTATTTTGATTAAACGTAGAAATTGATCCGTTTTTTTCTTTAATTACTCTAAAAGAAATATTAGTTTTAAAATAATTTTTTATATATTCTATTCCACTAACATTTTAATGGTAACCCTTCTCAGCAGAAACTCAGCTCTAATTCCTTCTGGTAGATGCTATTCTGACTTTAGAATTCATAAAACAATGTGGAACTACCATCAGATGAAATGATTCAAAATAATCTTGGACTCTAAACGTTCCTCTGGACCTCAAGCAAACGGGACAGCATCCCTTTGAAATCTTGAGGCACCCACTTCAGCATTATTCAACTTCTTTCCTTAGCTGTTGAATCATACTATCTTCAAGACTGTGGTCATTTATGTTGCCTGTGCAACACTTTTTCAAACTTAATTATCAGTTATACTTGATACTTTGTCTTTATATAGGGTTTTCAGAATCAGAATAGCTTTATTTGTTACACAGCCTGTAGCAGCACTACAGTGGGGAGAAATTTCAGTTTCGGTACACCCATCCAAGAAAAGCCCATTCCTAGATCTGACTATTAATATAGGTGGATTCAGCCAGCTAGTCTAATTGACCGTCTACTGCACATCTGCTGAGGAGCAGTATTCCACATAACAGTGTATGCCATAATGAAAGCTTTTTTTTTTTTATTATCATTTTTAAAATGTGTTTTGTATAATTTCATGTACTCTGCCTCTCGCCCATAAACTACAGAAAATAGGCATCGGCCCCACTGCAACCCTGTCGGAATAAGCAGGAGAAGATGAAAGGATACTTTTTGTGCAAATTTGTATATAAATCAATTTGCTGCATTTCATAAACATCACAATGAACAGAGGCAAACACTAAAAATGACACTTTGGAATTTAAATCAATCTGAAAGTCATGGATTTACATAATATTAGAGTTTCAAGTTGAAATAGATTGCTGAACTAGGGAAGGAGTGGCGGCCTAGAGGTTAGGGCATAGAGCTTGGAATCCTAAGGTTCTGAGCCCCACTCCCACAGACTGCCACTCTGGCTGCCTGGGCAAAGACCCATAACCCCACACTACTTCCCAGGCACCAGAGGAGTAGCCAGAACATTTTAATAATGGTGGCCAGGCAATAACCAATGTACACTGAGGAGTGGCCAAAAGCACATAGGCGCCAGAACCTCAGAGTCAATCTACACTGTTCCAACAGGAACGACCACAACATTCATATTTTTCTTTCCTACAGCATTTGCTAACAAAAAGACACATATATTTTAGCATTCATGCTGTCTAAATTAAAAGTCTACGCTTAAGTTCTCAGTCAAACATCTGATTCATTGTCTAACCTACATTTATCAATAACCGTTCTGCATAAAATCTATATTTACATGTACTAATATCTACATTAAATTGATTATTTATTATTAAAGTAGTTATTTATTTCTGCAAGTCATCTATGAATCTTCAGTGACATGAGAGACATAATTTTCTTTACCCTATAAGACAAAATCTATTTCTGAAAAGCGCATGAATTCGGTATCTAACATCTTTAATGTTAGTATGTTGATGTACATAATTGACTGCAGTATTTTCGTTGTCAAGTAACTGTTAACATATGAAAAATTTAATTTTAAATAAGTTAGAACATTCCACCTAAGATTATTACTGCTGCCACTGTCTGTATTGGAGGGAAAAAATGGTAGGAGTGGCCAATTATTGGCTAAGGGTGGCCATGGCCACCCCTGGCCCCCCATCTGGCTCCGCTCCTGCCAGGTATCCCATGATGGCAGCCCACTGCTCCCCAAGGGGATGGGTTAAATGTAGAGGTAAATTTCTCCAATGTGAGATCAATAAAGTTCAATTATTATTATTTATTATTATTAACTAGATGACATTTTTCTATGATATTACACTTTGCTTGACATGCACCTGTACACATGTGGTTGTTCTACACAACATCGCACTGTATTTTAAAAGCAAGAATTCAGCAAAGATTGAAAAGATGAGGACATAGAGGCACCTGAAATAGGAGCTGAATGCAGCCAGGACATTTTTGTGGGCTTTAAAGCAAACCCCTTTGACCACCAGCATGCAGTCACAGAGAAGCCCCTGAATCCGTTGCTCCTGGAGCTGCTGGAGGAGGTAGGAGCTGTGGCTGGACAGGCTGTCCATGGTGAACCAGCTGCTCTGACTACCTCATAAAGACAAAACACAATAGTCAACATCAACAACTGCCAAAAGATGGCTCGCGTTTACATTTAAGGGTAATTGGCATACATTTGGCATTTTTAAAATCCAAATTTTCGTGTATATGGTGAAAAAACACACCGGAGTAAACATAACCTAAGCTACGAGACCACCCATGCAAAAATTTGGACGGATCAGTCAGTTAGCTCGTAGGCCACAGAAAGTTAAGTTAACCCGTATGAGTAACACTCTAAATGAAAATATACTATGTATTTCTAATGATGTACTTCTAATGATGATTCGTTCGGTAGAAACACGTCTAAAATAGTGTGATTTCTAATAAAAAAATAAGCACCCCACCTTTTATTTGGATGATAGGTCACTTAACTGCAGCAACAACATACGTCACTTCCTGGTGCAACGCGCATAGTGCACCACACGTTTGTTGTGGAATACGTTTTCTAATGAAGGGGTTCTCAAAAAGAGAATATGTTTTAAACCATTTTAAAAACGATTTAGACTGATGTTATTTTTTTGTTCTTCTGCCATAATGTGTCTGGCAGCATCAGTCAGTTTCAATATAAAAGTAACATTGGATACGTTTTGTTCTTTAATCAGAATCAGAAATACTTTAATAAGCCCAGAGGGAAATTTCTTTTGTTACACGCTCCAGTTACAGTTTATATATATATATATAAATATAAAATATGTCGTTATTGCCTTTTGTTCCTCAATTACGCGCAACTCACAAAATGGCCAAAAAAATTCCAGCTGAATGATTTTTTTAATATGAGAACCCATCCGTTTTCTGACATGCTTTATCCCAAGTGGGGTCACGGGGGGTGCTGGTGCCTATCTCCAGCTGTCTACGGGCAAGAGGCGGGGTAAATCCTGGACAGGTCGCCAGTCCATTGCAGGGCAACACAGAGACAAACAACCATTCACCCACACACTCACACCTAAGGAGAACTTAGAGAAGCCAATTACTTAACAGTCATGTTTTTGGACTGTTGGAGGAAGCCGGAGTACCCGGAGAGAACCTATGCATGCAAAGTAAGAACATGCAAACTCCATGCAGAAAGACACTGCGACGAGAATCAAACCCACAACCTTCTTACTACCAGGCAGCAGTGCTACCCACTGCTCCACTGAGAAAATGTTCTATATTTTCCACTGGTATATGCGCAAATGGTTTATGTATACAAACCAAAATGTTTAGGTTGATTTTACCCGGAACCCTTGTTCGGGATTGTGTTTGGACACGGAACCCTAATAATGCAGTTGCGTGCGGATGTTGTCACGTGTGTTTTGAAAAGTTTACACAGAGGACCTGGAGCATTCGTCCCCACGTGCGGATATTTCGCCAAGCTCAAATCGGATTTACTTTATTTATACTTTTTCAGACACCCTTTGATACTTGCGGCTCCTCTTCATCACAGTTTAGCGACGTTAAATTGACCTAGCATAACGATCAGTCTGTTCCCTTTTTAGCCTGAAGCTGGTTTTGTTCATCCCGCATGTTGACTGCCTGAGAGGATAGCAGTAGTAAAGGACCCACACAGATAAAACAGTATTGACAATGGTTTTCTTCACCTGCAACGCATGTGGCGAATCCCTGAAAAAGGCTCAGGTTGATAAACATGTCATGAAATGCCGTGGGTGCCAAGTTCTGTCCTGCATCGACTGTGGAAAAGATTTCTGGTAAAAACTTTTTCTTTAACCAGTTACTTTCAGATGTATGGAGCCTTGTGGTGTGATTAAGATTAGACGCAGTGTTGTAAAGTACTGTAGGTCCTCGGACTTGACAAAGCGCTGTACAAGAACACGCCATTTACCATTATTTGTGCTACATATAATCCAGNTATATATATATATATATATATATATATATATATATATATATATATATATAAAATATATATATATATAAAATATATATAAATATAAAATATGTCGTTATTGCCTTTTGTTCCTCAATTACGCGCAACTCACAAAATGGCCAAAAAAATTCCCGCTGAACGACTTTTTAAGTGGGGTCACGGGGGTTGCTGGTGCCTATCTCCAGCTGTCTACGGGCAAGAGGCGGGGTAAATCCTGGACAGGTCGCCAGTCTATTGAGTACCCGGAGAGAACCTATGCATGCAAAGGGAGAACATGCAAACTCCATGCAGAAAGACACCGGGACGGGAATCAAACCCACAACCTTCTTACTACCAGGCAGCAGTGCTACCCACTGCCCCACTGAGAAAATGTTCTATACTCTCCACTGGTATATGCGCAGATGGTTTATGTATACAAACCAAAATTTTTAGGTTGATTTTACCCGGAACCCTTGTCCGGGATTGTGTTTGGACACGGAACCCTAATAATGTAGTTCCGTGCGGATGTTGTCACGTGTGTTTTGAAAAGTTTACACAGACGACCTGGAACATTCGTCCCCACGTGCGGATATTTCGCCAAGCTCAAATCGGATTTACTTTATTTATACTTTTTCAGATACCCTTTGATACTTGCGGCTCCTCTTCATCACAGTTTAGCGACGTTAAATTGACCTAGCATAACGATCAGCCTGTTCCCTTTTCAGCCCCAAGCTGGTTTTGTTCATCCCGCATGTTGACTGCCTGAGAGGAGAGCAGTAGTAAAGGACCCACACAGATAAAACAGTATTGACAATGGTTTTCTTCACCTGCAACGCATGTGGCGAATCCCTGAAAAAGGCTCAGGTTGATAAACATGTCATGAAATGCCGTGGGTGCCAAGTTCTGTCCTGCATCGACTGTGGAAAAGATTTCTGGTAAAAACTTTTTCTTTAACCAGTTACTTTCAGATGTATGGAGCCTTGTGGTGTGATTAAGATTAGACGCAGTGTTGTAAAGTACTGTAGGTCCTCGGACTTGACAAAGCGCTGTACAAGAACACGCCATTTACCATTATTTGTGCTACATATAATCCAGCAATTTTAATATTTTTGAGAAAACTGAACAGCCTGATTTTCAAAGAAGATTCATCTGAAAGATCTCAGTTATACATGTCCAAAAATGTTTAAAAACAATCCAATTTGTTTCCAAGTTTGAAGACGTTTTGCTTCACATCCAGGAAACATTTTCAATTCACAAAGGTCAGAAGATCCAGACTTTGTAGATTGAACCAAACAAAATCCTTGTTTTGGCTTAGAAAACATGCAAATTGAACCAGACTAACAGGTCCAGTCGTTTGGGTTCTTTGTTAAATTGATGCTGGTCTATGCCTCTGAAATTGGGGCTGTTAGGGTCATTGTTGACCTGGCCTACCAGGCTGGATGTTTTGGACCTCTGCATGATGATGGGGGTTGAGATGATGGCGAGAAGGAATCAACTCGATCGCTGCATTGTAGGTTTTGAGAGCTGAAAAACTTGAGTCCATACCGTCTGATTAAGGTTGGTTTTTCCTCTCTTAACATAAATGGTTTCCCCTCACACCCCTTTCAAACCACCTGTCTTCTTTGTCCAAAATGTGAACATTCTGGTCCTCAAATGAGTTTCCTTTATCCATAAGGTGTAGATGTACGGCAGAGTCTTGTCCGGAGGAGGTAGCTCGTCTGTGTTGAGCTGTGCATCTGTGGAAAGGTTGTTTGGTTTCTCCAATATAAAGATACATACACCACTCCGCTCATCTTAGGTCTCTGGGGTTTACTCTTTAGGATGCACTAGTCTATGTTTAAGGATCTTGTTATACATGGTTTTCTTAAGAAATGACAGGGTGACCGGGGATGAGTACAAATAAAAAAGCACTTACTGAAATGAAAAGAACGTATGATTTTCCTTGCAGGTCATTTGTAGTTCAATCTCAAACAATTACTGGAAAATACATTGACGTTTCTTTGGGTTTTGTCCCTTTTTTTAACACATAGGGGGGAAGACTACAAAAACCATAATAAATGTATCAGTGAGGACCAAAAGTATGGTGGAAAAGGTTACGAAGCCAAAGCAAACAAGGGAGACGTGAAACAACAGCAGTGGTTACAGGTAATAATTCCTCCTTATACATTATGCTTAAATAAATATGTTTGCTTTTCTTAATTCTGACTTTCTTTAATTTTATCATGCAGAGAATCAATGAAGCCATGAGCAAACCCGGGGTCAGTGCTAAGCTGAGAGATGTGCTTCATCAAGTTAGTAGTTATGACAACGTACCGAGAAAGAAAGCAAAATTTCAGGTCAGTGTTACACTAAACAGTAAACTTTTATGTTATGGTTTCTGCTATGACAATTTAATGTTCTAAATATGAAATTGAAAGCAGGATCATCTTTAAATTAGTTTAAATGAGGGAAGAAAACTATGCATAAATGAATGCTGGTTGAATTGTTGTGTCCAGATCATCATTAATCAGTTGAATCTTTTGGCTTTCCTCTTCAGAACTGGATGATGAACAGTTTAAGAATAGTAAACACTGGGCTGCAGGAGGAGGTGTGGAACATAATTAATTCTGCAGAAAATGTAAGTTTTTTCATCAGTCTGAGTGAAATCATTCTGAATTTTGAGCTGTGTCAGAACTCAGCGGGACAAATAGTAAAAATCTCCTCTGCTTTTAAAAAGATGAAAGTCCTCAAATGCAGACCTAAATGTGCAGAAATATATTGTACTGAAATTAGACTTCGTTGCATTTCTGTTTCTGTCTCATATTGAGTCTTTATTCTACATTATCAATTCATTGCGATCCTTTTCATATAACAGCCTCCTTTTGTTTATATATATATATATATATATTACACATGTTTGCATCTAGACTTTGGCTGGGTTTTTCTAAAACATTAACTTGTTCCATTGTAGCTCAGCCTTTACGCTTGGGTTCTTGCGTTTGTAAAAAGATGACCCTCCAACTCGGTCGTATATCTGGTGCTCTAACAGGATTACATTTTATTTAGCTGGTTATATCTTCCAGTTGGGACTGCTTTGCCTTCCTGTCAGTGCTGAAGAAAAGCATTCACACAGCACCATGTTGCCACCGCTGTGTTTCACAGCGGGACTGATGTGTTCTCTATCACACATTGTGAGGGTTATAGATGTAAATTAAAAACGTTCAAGAGGCATGGAAAAGTCTCTCATAAACTAGTTTCCCCTTTTTTTTCCACATTATGTGTTTTGTTTTGTATGTTGTTTTGATTCCTTATTACTTACTTAGAGTGTTGTTGGAACTCAGCCTTTTTCTTAACATTAAACAATCACTGTCCATTTTATCTGTTGATATACTAATTACTGTAAAATGGCATACAAAAGCATTTATTGTACGATTTTTAAATGCTCCTTGATCCCTAGTTTGGCCATTTTATGATTATATGTGTGAAAAGCAAAATGGACCCTTGCACAATGTGGCTTTAGCCTAATATATGCATACATCTTTAAGGATTGAGTGCCTTACATACAGAATGATGTGCAGTAACTCAGAGACTGAATAGTCAAACATCTGTTAGTCTGTTCAATATCGGGTGTTAAAGTTCTAAAAATATAATCGAACCTAATGTTAATCTTCCATTCATAATTTGTTAGGCTCCTCCAGCCACACAGCCATCCAAAGAACCCCTAGACTCTGTGGCAGAAGCTCGAAACACTAATGGAACCGAGAAACAAGAAGAGCAGGGAAATGCTGAAGAAAAGAAGAAAAAGCTGAACAAACGGGAGCGCAAAGAGGCCCGGCGGCAAAAAAACGGAAAAGCTACCAAACGGGATGACAAAGGACCAGAAGAAGAAACAGTGACGTGTCAGACAGGAAAAAAGAAAAAAAAGGATCGAAAGAGAAAACATGAAGAAGATGAGGAGCAGACTGAAAATGGAGTTGATGATGAGAACACAGTCAAGAAAACAAAGTGTAAATAAAACATTTACGTTTTCTGTTTGAACAAGCTTGCATTTCATAACTATGACATTTATTCAGTCAAGTTGCACATCCGGTAACATCAGCTTCTCTATCAACTCTTGTCCTTTTTTAGTTGGCAAAGCTGCAGAAATTCACATTCAAGAGGAGACTGAAAATCAAGCTGTTCCTCATGGTAACCTGCTTTAAATTACCTTAAAGCAAACTTTACATCTCATTTTAATGAACACAAGTACACCTCATTTATTTGAACGCATATAAGTAGGAAAATATTTTGTATTAACAAAGCCAGCAGGGGTCAGTGCTATCCTCTTTATAACAGTTTGGGTACCAGAAAGCCTATTTATGTTTCTAATATCAATCCTACAGGCAAGTTCAACTGGAAGGGAAACATCAAGGCGGTGCTGAGAGAGTCACCTGAGCAGGAACTGTCAGTGAAGAAACTCAGGAAGAAGGTAAGCAATATTTTCTGTTGTGCATGACATACTGAATCATCTTTACCTCAATGCTCCAGCATGAATGTGATCTTCTTTAAATTGTCTTTTTTGTTGGTTAAAGAGATGATGTCCTGTACTTTGCAGGTCTTGGCAGCCTACTACTCTTTCATTGGTGACAGTCATTTTAAAACAGAAGAGGAGGTGTTGGCTCTTTTCAACAAGAAGATTACCAAAAATCCCAAGTTTAGAGTTTTAAAAGACAGAGTAAAACTTGTTCAGTAGACTTCTCCTTAATGGCATCTTCATGTTTTTTGTTTGTTTTAAACGAATGTTGCTATTGCTTTTCTCCCTTGTAGCTTTTAATACAAATGACCAATCTCATGGATTAAATGGCTATACACAAGTGAGCCCGCTCAGTGTAATTAATATATGCTTCCTTAGAACGTGCCAGTTCTGTTTAATGTATAAAATGACAGTTGCAATGGAAGGCTGCTCTGTTGCCGCATTCCAAGCTCACGGTAAGGCCGGGAAATGGCACCTTATCTGCGGGATTGGATGTTGGCGTTGGAGGAAAAGACATGGGGAGAGGTGCACCTGAGCTGAATCTGACTCACACGGGATGCAGCTAATGCACATTCCTCCACACTGCGAACGGGGTTCACTTGGCCGGGGACACAGAAGCTCCATAGAAGCAAGAAGCTTGGTGTCAGCCTCAGGTGAAGTTTTAATGCTTTCTGATTTTCCACAGCTAGAATAAGCAGTTTCTTTACCCTGTATACACACATACACACACAGAAGGAGTAAACCTTGCCCAGCTTTATGAAGCTCCTCTAATCCCAGGAGGTTTAACACTGACGCTCATTCATCACACTGCTTAACTGTAACAGTATACTGCATACTCTGGGTTTTAGTCAAGCTGTTACTCAAGTTTTCTAGTATTAAAATAGTTTAATACTAGAAAACTTGAATACATCAGTCAGTCATGTAGTTTGAAGTAGCCCACACAGTGTGAAGATAATCTCATCTTGACTGTTCAGGGAGGTCTAAAAATATTGCATTCTTTCAGTTAAAGTAACTTCTAAAACTTAGCAACCTGTTATAATGACCAGAATGTCCCAACAACCTTCTCATCAGCTCCATTCTGGTTGGTTTTAGAAAAAAAAAAAAACCTCCTATTCTACTTATTAGAAACACCATTTCTGACAGCCTGTTTATTGTTAGATTATACTAAATGTAGGCATACACAAATGTACACAAAGGTGGGTAGTGGAATAAACCTAAATCATGTAGTTCTGTATCATAGTAGATTCTTTAGCTTCACACTTCAGAGAGTTCAGAAATGGGACAACAGTGTCAGATTCTTGCTCTATGTAAAGGTATACAGTGGACTCCAGATGAGGCATGGCACATAGCCAGCTACTATGTATTCTGTAAAGTTAATGAGGACTGGCAGAATAGTAAAAACTGATTAAAATTATTTTATTCAATGTCAGATTAGCTACATAGATGAAAGGTGTAGTACCCCTTTATTCGCATAATGCATAGAACAAATAATGAACATACAGAAATAATTGTTTATATAAAAATTGGTTTCATACTGGAAAAACTGAACTAATAATTAAATTATCTGCAGATTTTAAATGTATTAGTTGGCCCACTGAGAATATCTTGTTTATATGATTTGGTTTTGAGATGACATAACTAAGGGGTAACTGAATGGAATTGATTTGCTCATCTAAGACTAAATCTAGTGGTAAGTTATGACGTATCTTTCGATATTTTTAAGAGACAGGTTTTGTTATATGTTGTTGGAAATCTCGTATATTATATTTAAAAATACTTTATTAGTTACAAAGGGAAATCAAAATGTTAGTTTTATAAAAATATGGCGAAGCCGTACTCATCAGGTTGCCGTGTCAAAACTAATAGATATCAGTTCTAAAATTACTAAGGTAATTCTAAAACATAACTTGAATATGATTATAACATGGTTGGGTTATGATGTAGCCAAGACACAAAAATATTAAAGGCAGCTAAGCTCAAATTGCATCATATTAATGGCGTAAATGCATGGTCATTATATAACCAAGGTTGTAAGCTGTCCAAGTTTACATCTATCATGGAAACACCTTCCATCCTCTGCACCAGACTGTAGAGGAGCTGAGCAGATCCTTTAGTGAAAGACTTTTACCCCTGGCTCGTAAAAAGGAGCGCTACCGCAGGTCATTCATCCCTGCTGCAACCAGACTCTACAATTCGACACTACAATAACAACAACTTGTGCAAGGAATAATGTGAAATTACTGTTTGATCCCCTTTGCAATAACCTGTTTCTCTATATATCTGACACCCAGTGCAATAACTATATATATATATATATATAAATATAGATACCCATGTAAAAAATGGTCATTGTGAGATAATATAATAAGTCAATCATACAATCAAGCCACAATTGGTCAATATAAGAAAGTTAAATAATAATTATACAATACAAATAAAAAAATAGTAAAAATTGTGTTTTATCTTAATAGACTAATTTTATGTTTACTCATTTATACTTAATTTTAACATGCAGGCATTATGTTTACTAATCTAATCTGTATAGATTTTCTCTCAGTAGTTATTTTACATCACAACAAAACTGCAGCTGTCGCGTATATTGCGTCATTAGCGAGCGACGCTTCTTCCAAACCGGAAGGGACTTCTATACAGTAGGCTTTTAAAGCTAATGAGTTGAACAAAAATGTTTAACGACAGCGAGTTAGCGACGCTGCGCAACAGATTTAAAAGAGATGCGGAGCTTCTCATGCAGACGACGACGTCGGCTGTCGACGGTGAAAAGAGTAAGCTTCAAAAGGCTCTCATTGAAATACAGTGGGCAGAGGAGGACAAAAAAACAGCTATTGTTTCACCCCTTTTTAATCATCGCCATTAAAACATATCCGTGGAACCGTGAAAGTAATGAAAGTGTGTATGTGCTGTCATTAGATAATTTGTCATAAACAAAGATAAAGGCATTAACAGGAGAGAAGAAGCCACGAGAGTATAAATGTATACATAAAGTCATATTGCAGGTCATGAACTTCCTCTGAAATCGAGTGATACTTTCATTAGTTTGTTTTTATATGCTCGTTCCACACAAAAAATAAACAGTGTATGTCATGGTATGCTTACTTTTGAATCTATTGAACGCAAACTAATTTGACACCTCTTCCAGTGTCTAGTTGTCTATCACAAAGCATTCATATATTTGACTCCATTAAACACGTCTAATTCTACAGTGAGCATCCCCCAGTCATCTGTATTTATAAGCAGGGTTATATCTCATACAAAATGCCATCAAAAGGGAGTGGTGGCCTACTGATAAGGGCAGGGGTGCTCAAACCCAGTCCTCAAGAGCTACTATCCTGCAGCTTTTTGATGCACCCAGTTTTTACCACACCTGAATCAAATGAGTGGCTCGTTACTATGCCTCTGCTGGGCTTAATGAAGGGATTTAGCCTTTCGATTCAGGTGTTAGAGAAGAGATGCATCTAAAAGTTACAGGATGGTAGCTCTTGGGGACTGGACTTGAGCACCCCTGGGTTAGGGCAGAGAGCTTGGAATCTTGAGGTTCTGAGTTCGAGCCCCACGGGTTGTTCTCATCAACAATCTTCTGTTGAAGAGATTAAATGTGTTATTTAGGGCCAAACTAAATAACACATTTAATCTCGCATTTAGTCTAGTTTATCAGGCTACAGCTCTATATTAAAGTTAATTGTAATAAAAGGCAGACCTTTGCCACAAATCAAAATTTCCCTTAGGATTTGTTTCTATATTTCTTGCTTTAAATACACTCTAATAAGCATTCCTGTCCCTGTGTAAAAAAAAATCCCAACAAAAAACGTGTGTGTTGCTCCCACTATAGTTATATATTCACAGCGATATTATTTTTCAGTCTTTGTTATAGGATCAGCAGTTTGGTTCAGACCCACCTGATGAGGAAACCATCTCCACATGTTTAATATGTCCCTACAATGCTATTGGGAAACTGGAAATGGTAGTTTTAATATTTTTCTTTCTTTTAACAATGTTTTTCTTTCCCTCTTTATATCAGGGTCAGTTTTTGGGGTTCATGGCTGACAGTTGTCATGATGCTGGTTGTTTTACTGATGTTCTCCAACAAACCTCAGAAGGCTCATAAAAGATTTTTAATTTGATTAAATTACACAAAGGACAAATCGAGAAGACCAACTGTTGCAAAAGACTTTAACAGTAATAAACACACACTAGCCTTTCTAGATTTATATTTTTGAAAAATTGCGCATTAAATTATAAAGTGATATTGGTCTAAGTTTAAAAATTTTAATGAAATGCACTTAAGTCTGTAAAAACATTGACATGTGGATACGTTTGCATGGAGCTGCATATTTGAGATTTTATAGTTTGTCTCTCACTTGCATCTCACGTTATTGCCTTCTAGTAATGTATCACTTGTTGCCATTTTTCACATAGTTTGTTTTCTATAAAGAAACTTGTCAACTTTACGGTTTGACTTTATTCTAATACTAAATTAATAGAATTATTATAGTCAGCTTCTTTTTCTATCCAGTGGCATCTCCTTTAAACAGCGCACAATTGACAGTCGTCCAGCTTTGAGGTTATCACATGTTTTAAATACAGCATTTCATTATTGTTTTGATTGTGGTAAAAGGCTTTATTAGTCATGATACATGACTAGTGCCATACATTCCTGGGGTGTTTCTGTTATCTTTATGTGTACTTCTATAGTTTAAATACCAATATTTTCTGGTAAGTCTGATTTCCTTTTAGACTTTACATCGTAATGTTGCTGCTTCTTTATGCCAGTTAGTTCATTGGAAACTTTGCACAGAGAGGTCCAGCATGCCGAACCCATTTCTGCAGCCAAGAACGGCTCAGAGACGTTTAATCAGCCACTAAATTATAGAGATTAATAGCTCTCTGAAAGGCAAGATTAACTCAAAGAAAGATATCAGTTTTCAGCTCAAAAGCTGCTTAAATCTGACAGCGGCAGCTTTGCACATTCTGCTAAGGAAAGATAAAGCTTGGGCCTAAATCCTCCTTGATTGTAGGTGAAGATAAATAATTTGGATGTGATAGTCCTTACTGTTTTATAGTCAATAGTCTTGTATTTTACTAATTATTGTATGCTTATCTGAAAAATAAACAACAAAACGAAATGGCAATTAGAATATTTTCAAACAAAGGAACAGGATTAAGATCAGCATTTCTTTGAAAACATTTGCCATATTGATTGGAGTTTTAGAGGTTAATAGAAGTGGCCGGCCGATTAATCGTTGCACCCCTAATAACTGCTCTTGAATACATGTGCTGCTACTCTTTGAAACTTTTGATGTGTGTGTTACTTTTCAGGTCAGGATGAAAAAGATCAGAAACCTCTCCCTCGCATCAACAGACACTCCGTTTTCTGGATCGTGGCAACTGTAGTTGTGACCTACTATACAGATTTCCTGCGTGTAATTATGGAGAACGAGGATGTCAAGAGGTAAAACTGATTTCCAGAATCCAAACAATAATTGCAAAAATCTAAAATGAAATTAAATGTGAAACTAAATTTCTTTTATTTATATTTTAAGATGACCCATATGCTATTGTAAGTAAAGTGAACATTTCTATTGATGTACTATTTTATATTTTTCGCATGATTGAAAACAAACTGTGGTCTTGGAGTTATTGTGCCACTAATATTAAAGAGGCAGCACTCCTGGCCTAGAGAGGTATAATGTTGGGTGATCTACTAATATTGATGTCTAACATGGGAGACTATGGTTTCAGAGCATACACAATCTCACTATGCAAGAACCTTAGAGTTGCACATACAGAGGTAAACAGAAGTAAAAGTCATGTTTAGAGGGATTTGATTACACAAGATAATTAACCTCTCAGCATACATTCATGTACCACCTGTCTGGGTTTTTTTCCTATTAGTAGAGACATTTCTGTGTGCTTTGTGTCCTGTGTTTCTCCAATACCTTTTCTGCTTTATGGTTCAAAACAATAAGATCGTGTAGAATGAATGGAATGCTTTATTATTATAACTGCTCACAGTACAATTAAACCAGTTTAGCTACTGCTGTTCAGTACATGAAATCAAACAAGAAATAAAAATGCGTAAGAACTACCATAAGGTCTGGAATAAAATAGGAATTATTATATTTTTCTCTTCTATTTTCATAAGCATTACTATGACCATTTGTTTCATTATAGCATTTTTATTGTAATTAATAGTACCTGGTCTTATTCTTTGTTTTATGTTTTGTTTTTGCTCAGTTTGTTAGTAAATAAAACCCTTTTTTTAATATTTACAATGAAACTGCTAGAGTGGTGGTATAATTTTGAGCTTTTATGCAATGGATAAACAAGGAAGTAATAAGGGGGGTTCCAATTCAATAACTCCTAAAAGAGTTGTAAAAATAATAGAAAGAAAAATCCAAGAACCAATGTGGAAAAAGTGAGAAAAAGAATAAAAATAGGCTTGAATAGCACTTTGAAAAAAGTATGAATGTTTATTGCACCCAGTGCAGGAAATCTATTTAGGCTCGTCACAGAACTATCAAATACTATAGGCGTGGATGCTTGGCATATATTACCTTATTTTATTTGATCAAATGGATTTTAATCTTTGTATCGGGATATAATGTGGCTATGGTCTTCCAAATCAGTAGTAGCAGATACTACATACTACTTATTATATTAGCTAAAAATCAGATTTATCAGAAATCAAAGATATGTTCACAAAAAAAGGAAGACGACAACAACAACCTGTTGGTACTTTTTATTAAATATCCCTAGTTACTCTTTGGTGTTAACCATTACCAGCATTCAGCTCAAGCTATAGTTTGCAGAGAGGTTACAAAGGATCTAATCACAGGAAGAAGTTGCTCTGATATCAGTCCATTTTAAAAGTATTATGTGTTACAATGAAACAAAGAGGAGAGACTGAAAAACGTACAGAAAAAGAAGGATAATCAAATTAGACAACAGGTGTCTTCCTCTGAGCAGGCTCCCAAAAAGACAGCAGCATTAAAACATTAACTCTTGGGTGGTGCACTGCCAACGAGCGGTATACAAGTAAAAGTAAGAGAATGACATGAATGTTTGCTTTTAAATGGTTTTTACATTTAAGATTCATTCAGTAGTATTTGGAAACATTACCAATATTTCCTAATGAAAACCCTCTTAATTTAATTTAATTAATTTAACATAGGGACCTCCCGATGTTCTTACCAAGTTTATAGGAGCTAAACGACTTCCCAGAATCCTTTGCATGACAGGGCGTATAGGCACAGCCCACCTCACAGAGTTTAACAATATGCATTTTTACATGATATGTTCATGTTAAGTTTGTGTGATGCTTCCAAATGTACTGGAAGCCCCATCATGAGTTTTAGGTTTATGTAATGATGGGCTTCAGCATTCACTACATTTGTGTTGTAAATGTTTTATAGTTTGTCTCTAGTATACGGTAGTCCCAATTTGAACTGCATCATCCATGGGTGTTTCAGTCGTGTACAGTAATGATGTCCGGAGCCTAAAGGCTGTCTGCATTCAGCACAGTAGTCTGCAGTTCCTTTCGTTTCCGCTTTACTGTTCTTACTGGTGACCTGGCAAAAGACGAAGCAAGTGGAGCGAGGAGCAACGATCTGAGGAATTTGGATTTAGCTAAAGTTTTGGAACAACCAAACCAGAGGGCAGAGCTAAATCTTAGAGGAAGTATGTGATATCACCTGAATACTGGTCTGTGGACCAGTGTCATCTTTAGGGAAAAACATAGCTAAATCAAGATGTGACATACTTATTGACTTCTACTAAAGTCGGCAGTGTGTGGACACTTAATTGGGGAAAAAAATTAAATAAATATGTATACAAACACTGTTTGCACACAATCAAAGGGAATTCTCATATTTCTCAGTTAGCAGACTATTTTCAGTAGCTTTGTTCTGCATAAAAGGTAACATGGCACTTTGAAGTGGTTTTCTATTGTATTGAGTAATTACAGCTGGAAGAACTTTGTATAATGTATGCTGTGGGTAAATATTAATTCAAATTCTAAGAAGGGAGCTCTGTTTAAATTATTCTCAGTCATAGTCAAATGTGATTGTTTTTTTCTCCAGAGGTTAAACTCTGTAACCGTGGATTTGATACAGAGGGAGCCACTGATATATGAGACCACCTGGAAAACTGTCATGTGATATTATTTTTCTACTAAAGCCCTACAGCTGATGGAATATATCCTTTTTTTCAGCTGGTGGTTTAATGTGGGTGTGATACTTCTTGGGATCTGCTTGTCTCTGGCCACGTTTTGCATTGTGTACCTGGAGTGGTTCAAAGGCATTCAGCACTATGACCAAGAGTACCCTGCTATTCCTCCCATTACCACTGCAGCCTTTATTGCTGCATCATGCAGGTAAAACACACAAAACACAAAGACAATTGAAAATACATGCACAAGTGAGAGCAGATATCTTATGTTAGCAGAAAGAAGCATTTTGATCAAAAGAGTGAAATTTCTTTCTTGCGATGGTCGTTTACTGGTGGTTCATTCCATTGTTGACTAAGTATAAAAACTGCAAAATAAAAGATTTGTTTCACTGCCCAGTGTACCTATGAGTTGAAATAAATGCTTTGAAATGAATAAAAGTAGATGCCTAATAGAAAAAAGTAGAGTAATGTTTTTGCTTTTGAAGACAGAAATGATTTAACAGTTACAAAAGCAGTTTAAATGATTTATTTTAGTTGAGTAATCTACCTTTCCACTGCAATTACTGTAATTTGTACAAACTTACTAGTTGCAGGGGCTGTGATGCGTTTCATAGCTCCTGCTATTCATTGTATAGTTACATAAGTTAATTATATTTTACTACAATTTAGCTACCTTGATTAGGGTATTTAATTTTTTTTTAGGTTGTTCCTTAAAAAATGATCTCCAATTACAGCAAATCAAAACCATGCTTGGCCTCTTCATTGCTCATCTGTAGATTTTATTAACATATTTCTTCTTGTCTTGCAGCTTTAATATTGCACTTTGGCCAGTGTGGTCTTTCTTCACTCCACTAATCCTCTTCACGCAGTTCATGGGCGTGGTCATGTCCATTTCTTTGCTTGGATGAATGACCAAAGGTGGGCATAATTTTCTGTTTGTGTTTAGTTAAACATATGTTTTATTACTTAATGTTTTCTCCATGCTTCATAGTATAGAAACTGCTATAGAAAGAACTGTAGTTAATTTACTGCAGTGCCTTATCCAAGACTAATGCTATGTTCAGGCTGCACGTGCTAGAGGCAGCAGAAGCCGCTAGTTTATATTCAAAGTCAATGGTTGACACGCATCAAGGTGCAGCAAAAGATCCAGCAGCATGTTTTGACCAGCAGTAGCTGCGCCTCATGAGCTTCTGATCATCTGGTGCGCAGATGATCAGAAGCAAATATAGCAAAACCGCTTTGTGCCATTGAACATAGGAGCAGCAGGAGCATCCGACTCATCTAGACATACTTTACCAGATGTGCTTCAGGAGCATCAAAGCTGCTCTTGATGTGTGTTTAACCTTAATGTGAAAAGGAATAAAAAATGAAGCTGCAGAAGCTTTTTTGCTGCTTCCAGCGTTGTGTTCTGAATGTAGCATAAGGGTAAGACACTGATGGCTTGTTATGACCACACAGAACCATGGTTAAAAGTTTTTCATATTTATCTTTTAAAATCAAAGGTTATTAAAAAAATAAATAATAATAATGTATGTCTAAATAAGCTTCATGGGTTCAAGATACAGATGGGTATATGACATTTATTGAATTTGCTCATCTGTAATCTGTTAATTTATTTAAATCTTATTTAAACAAAACAAGATTGATAACATGCTTATGGAAAAATTTTTATAACTATCCTTATTTTTGTTCAGTTTCTTGTTGGCTTTAAGACCTGGTACCACTAATGACATGTTACAGACAGAAAACATCAATGCCCCAAATCCAGTTTTATGGCAGTAATTGATTTATTAATGATTTTTTGCTTCACATTCTCAGCCTTGATGGAAAAAAATAAAACTTTTAGATAAATCACATCAATCTAACAGTATTACCGGCTTACTAGGAGCAAAGGTGAACGATACTGAAAAGCCAAAGTAGTTTTATGTTGGAAATTGCCAAATCATTGGTTTAATAATGATGTATTAAAGTGTCATGACATGGAAAGATGTGTTGACTGAAGGCTTGTATTTCAAAGGTGAAATATTGCATAGTTAAGGTCTGTCCGCATCTACAGAGAACAAAGCACTGAAACATTCAAGGTTTCTGTGGAAATCTCAGTTTTTTTGCTGAGTAAGGCTGGAAAGCAATGTAAGGCTCAAGATTAGAAAGCAAATGTGACTCAGGTAACAGTAATGCAACCTGAAACTATTACATAAGGAGGGATCCACATAGCCGCTTTGTGTAAACACAAAGCCAGAGGTCTCTACCACGAAGCAGGATTACTGGGTTAGCGAGACAACTTCAGGATTAACCCTGACTTTCCGGTACCACAAAGCTGGATTCATTCTTAGAGAGACTGCTCACCATGCTAATGTACTCTGAACGACAAAACTAAATATACCTATATATAGACAGAGATAGATGGATGTGT
>NW_015150482.1:2184783-2189945 GCF_000732505.1 Cyprinodon variegatus
TTGAGGATGTTCACCTTTGTTTTTCTGTATTTCTGTAAGATGAGTTTTTGTTCCTCGTGGGAGAAATGCGGCGCTCTCCCTTCTGCACTCATGATTGTATTTGGTCTGCTAGCTTGAACCTGCCCCCTTATATGTACACATTCACAGATTCTTGATCAGTTCAGGCTGGATTGAGTTAGCGAGTTGATAACCAGCTTTGTGGTACAGCTGATCCTGAATGCCATTGTTGAAGATGGTTAAACTGGATAGACTGGAAGTATTCCTGCTGCATTGAGCTCAGATCATGGTACGGGCCTCAGGTTTCCTTAAAGTCAAACTTGTGTTCTCAGATCGACTAAAAGACAAAGGGCAAGTGTTCTGTGGTTACATGAGTCCGTAGCCCCATTTACACTCCCCTCTGAAAAAAGATCTGTGCCAAGTTCGCACTGAGCTTGGTTCCTTACCACCGTTTACAGGGCACGCTAACATTCAGGAAGTTTGGTTATAATTGTGATATTTCGTTGTTTGCGGAGAGTCGGGTGAAGAAGGCAGCCTTTGGTGAATTTATTTGACAGAGTCAGCTTTTGGGAAGTGGATACGACAAACGATAGTCTAATCAGGGCTTACAGACGCTGGAAACAACAACAGACATTGAGGTTCATCACACTGCTAAGCAGAATCATCACTGAAAATCATGTGGCATGGTAGGGAAGCTAGTATTTTTATGAATGTCTGAAATTACGGAGGCTGACTGTAAGGAGATAATGGGGTCTGCTCATGCTCTCTTTATTATCTGAGAACTGAGCCAGAACTGAACCCGCGCTGAGACCTATTGTTAAGCTAGAACCAGTTTAGTGCGGTTTGGTTGTGTCTGGCACTGTCCGGTTCAGTTTTTTGTGCCATTTACACTCAACAGTTATCTCAGTTACCATGCTCTGATCGATCTCGGCACAGGTTAAAAAAGGTAGTGTAAATGGGGCTCATGTTTCAGCTTGCTTCTTGCGAATAACAAGCACACTTTGTATGCCTGTGCCCGCACTTCCTATTGATCTTCTGTCAGAATGGGTGTAAAATGAGACCAGAGATAGACTGATGGCTACAGTGTGTACTACAGCTGCTGTTGGTGTTTCCAGGTCACATAAGTAGAAATAGAACCAAAGATGACCATTTCCTTTAAACTTTTCTAAATGTGTTGATGGCATCAAGTTCCTTCCTAACATACCTTTCACAAAGATGCTGCTATCTGATTGTCCAAATGTAGCCTCAGTTCTCTAATTTATTTTGAACCCTCTTCACCTGCATAATTTGATGTCATCATTTTGCTCATCCTTTTTTTTTCTTTTTTTTTTTTCTTAGGATGGATCTGCAGAAATGCTAATGCGCAAGACGTCCTGTTTGTTCTCTGCTTCTCTAGAACTCTCACCGATTCAGTTAATCTACAGTCAAGAAGCTAATCTAAACTCACAGTTTTAGAGCTAATTTTGTGACATTTCCGTTTCCTTCTTCATGTGAGATGACAAGATACCTAAAGCTAAATCCAAAGTGTAGATTGTTTTTATGTTTTATGTCTGTGCTTATAGTGTGTTGTATTTTCTATTGTTTTGTTTATAAAATAAATAAATCCTTCTAACTTCTTTCAAAGAATTTGTGAAATTGTCAGCATATTGGTCCTCATCGGCCCCAGTAACTTCATTAGTAATTATAGTATGAAGTATTAAAATTTGAAATGTGTTAATTGCTGTTTCCATTATGTGTACTTGTGTGTTTAATGTGCTTGTGAAACGTCATCAGCCGCAGCCCGAGCACTGTTCCAATTCACAAGAACAGAAGACTGAAAACGGACAAAGTCCCCGGAATGTGTTCTCATCCCTCTGTCCTTATGGAGCATCAGAGCAGACTTGTCAGTTCTAGAGATTGACAGCTGTCCCAGCATGCACCACAGTAACAGCAGCTTCCAGTGAAGTATCAAGTTAAAAGTTCTCTTTTCTGTTGCAGTTCTGTAAAAGTACGTTTTAAGATCGTTTGAGATGAGAGCGTTATCTGACTGTTAATCACTATTCCCTGACTAAATGAAAAAAATGAATAATTTATTATCTAAAATAACAGGAGGTGAAATGCAGCTCCAGACAAGCCAGCGTGTTGTGACATCATGCGTACACTTCTGTTCCAATTTACCCACATGTATGAGTCTGTATTGGTGTTCTTGTGAATTGAGAAACAGCCATGTAGGGAATTTCAGCATCACTTTGGTGAAAATCTTTCTTAGTTTTTTTTAATATAGTTTTAATAAAGATATATTGGTTTGGTCAACTTTAACTTTTCTTAATTTAACCTGAAACAAAAATGCAACCTTTGAGATTTTCTCTTTTGTCCTGTTATGAATCTCAAATTATGAATGAATACATAAGGCTTTGGTAGCAGAAAAGCAGAAGAAAGGAATAAGGCTTTTTGTTCAAAATCCAAAAGTTGCTGTGCCACCCAACAGAATTTTAAAGTGGTACGTTATAGTCAGTTACGCCTTCAAGCACTTGACACTTGCACTTCAACGAACTCTTTGAAGATAATGAGGTCCTGGTGACTATTTTTATTCAGATCATCCCTCTATACATACGACAAAACCAAGACTTTTCCTTAATAATTTTTTACTGATTCTCCCCTAAACAAAAAAGCTAAAAGTTTCTGTAGATTCATCCAGAGGCTTTAACACTGTGTATCTGATAGATATGTGTTAAGATTACAGCACCTTACAAAAACGGTGTATACTTTTTTGTGTCATGGAAAGATCTCCCAAACATTCAGTAACATTTGTAACATCCCTGCAGCAGTAACAGCAGCGTGTCCAGACTGTGGGCAAATTCAGCTATGCAGAATGGCCTAATCAGGACACTGTTTACAAACCTAGCCACACATGTTCTGTTGGATTTAGGTCTGAACCTAAACTGGGTTTATTAAACCTACTACAATATCTTGATCTGAAATGTATAAATATTTTTTTTTTTTTATGGTGAAAATTTTTCTGCCAGCACAAAGTTCCCAAGACACCAGAAGTTGAAGGGTGTAAATACCATAATAGGGTGGAGTATGCTCACCCACACATTACCCTTTTATTTAGTCAACAAAGTCCCAGCAGCAATAATCCAAACTTGTGACCAATCCTCGTGGACTAAATGTTGCTGAGTTGTTTACCTTTTAAGTCTTGAAGCACCCCTCAAATTTAATCAGGGCTAAAAGTTTATCAGTCCTCATTCTGCAGCCCGCTGATAATGAACGGATATTTCTTTTGTCATGCTGATCACCAATGATCAAGAAGTCAATACTCAAACTGATGACATTGAATGGGGGCGGAAACTGTATATTTTTCAGTAAGTTGCTACTAGAAAACAAGGAATTTTCTAAATTGTGTTCACAAACTTTAATGCGCACTGGAGACTCTCTCCAAACATGCTTTGCTTCATGATGTAGTGTTTATCCTTTCTGAATGACCGACGGAAACCTGAGCTGCTCATGTTATCAATTGTACTGGATTAGCGGGGAAGATGTAGAGCGAAGCGCATGTTTGCAACCAATCAGAAGTCAGTGCGCCCCGTGATTTCAAAATAAGTTCAACTGGGTGCAGAAACATTCAATCATCAGTTTTCTTTACCTCTGGGAAGTCCCTTTTGTACAGCTGTCTATATTTATGATGTCGCATATATTAAATTTGTTTTAGTTTGAACTTACTTGTATATTATTACTAAAATATTTTTAGTACTGGGGGAGGGCTACTTTATACGAATTTACTTACAAAAGTTTGCAATATTTTGTTTGACTATTTTAGTTCAACGTCAAGAAAACAAATCCAAACTGTCAAAAATAAAAAATAAAAAACAATAATCTCTAGTTCCAGCTTATTTATTTAGGAGGATGCAGACAGATTCTCACTGTTCATATGAAACTGGATGCCTCCAAACGCAATCCCACCCGACTTCCCAGTTTTAGTGGGCAGTCCTAACACTGTTCTTTAAATTACGCAGAGCGCAAATCAGTCTATCAATTCTCAGTGACCTTCTTTCATGCACAGGTCATTGTGATTGCGTTTAAATGTTCCTATTTGATCATGTGAGCGATCTGCCTCTAGGATGTAGGCCATCATCTACTATTGTTTAATAGTGTGAACTGACCATCTCCTCTTTCAACACAACTCCTGGAGACCTGCCAGCGAAAAGACTGAGAAAAGGTGTGATGCCAGTTGGACTGAGACACGGGATTTACACTATACTTGCCTGCCTGTTATGTGGTGTAACTTTACATTTGGGTTCTTGTTTAGACAATGAATGGTTGGCATGAGTGCCAATAAGAGATCAACCAGTTTCTTAGAAACACATGAGTGTTTCGACAAGGTAGACGGTAGGGATCAGTTTGGCTGTAATTTAATCCCTCATTTGATGTGACTCAGCGGGTTTATGAGACGGACATATATTTGCGCTCTGGGGTTTGGCCCACTGGCTGACACTGGCATCTAACAGGTCCATTCTCGGAGAGGCTGCACACTGGAGCTTGTGCGTAACCACTGAGCCGGACCTCCAAGATCGAGTTTATGTTTGGCATCCTTCGTATCCGCCTGATTCAACGCACTGTGGAAACGCGCCTGGTCTCCCTCTAATGCACTTATAGCGCACAAAACTTTGCTTCCCCCCCCGGCTTCTCACACCGTTGCAGTTTTGCACATTTAACTCGTAGATTTTGGAGCACAGCGGCCTCAACACTATGTCCCCGAACAAGTATTGCCAAAGCTCCTCTTCCTCCTCATCCTCCAGCTCCATCCGGGACAAAAAGATATTTGCCAAACTAAAGCTCAACCTTTCTGGAGACTATCCAAGGAAGAACGCGGAGCTGCTCAGCGCTCAGTATGGGATCAACCTGCTGCTGATCGGGGTGGCGCTGATGCTGGCCATTGCGCACCATCACCCCTCCGTTAAAGAGAAGGACCTGCTGTCCTTCACCACCGGCCTCATGATACTGCAACTGATCTGGATGATGTGGTATATCCTGGTGCGGTACAGCCAGAAGAACGCACGGACAGAGAGGGATGTCAACGCCACTACATGCTGGATAAGAGGTGAGATGGAAGAGAAAACAAGGAAGGATGCTGAACAAGCTTAGTCATAAGATCTTTAGGAGAGTAAGCGCATATCTATCTATCT
>NW_015150482.1:2190080-2199424 GCF_000732505.1 Cyprinodon variegatus
TCTATCTATAGTAGGGCATAATTGACTGTAAAAGTTGTTTACCAACACAAAATCTGGAAAGTGTGGACTGCATATGTATTTGGTCCCCTTTACTATGAACCCTTTGACAAGATCCTATTTAATCATGACATGTGAGCTAAAGAGTAAACCATTTGTGTGTAATTAATCTTGTCATAGGGACATTAGTGAACAAACTGTCTAAAAGACTAGGAAACTCTCAGCTTCAATGGAAGAGAGCTGAAATGCAAGAAGATGTTGGCATGATTAGAAATTCGTTTTTAACATTCATCACATCATCCCATGATGGAACTAAGGGGTGACAGCATCGTGCTGTGGGGCAGCTGGACCCATCAGGTGGGGAAACGGACTAAATACAGTGCAATACTACTTATTTCCTAGAAGCTAAAAAGACTTAAGGTTTATTTAGGTTTGCATTCCAACATGACAGCAAGCCTAAACATTTAGACATTTCTGCAGGAAATGGGTTTAATATTTTTGTGTGTATTAGAATGGCCCAGTCAAAGTCTGGATGTAAATCTGATGAAGAATCAGTGATGAGACTTGAAAACAGATGTACATAGATTCTATACATCCAATCTGACTGATATTAAGCTGTTTTGCCAAGAACAATATGCAACACTTTCAATCTTGAACTATATAGAAATGTAATTTATTTTAGACATTTTTTATAAGAACTTCTACTTAAATGGCATTCCCAGGCAGTTCCCCATGTCCAAGCCCTGGGGATGTCCACTCATTTGTCTTTACATATGAAAATAATCCACTTGGCAATTATATACTGCTTTGTGTCAAATCAAATTCTCCTAATAAACATTTGAAAGTTCAATGGGTAGAACTACTTTTTCAAGGCATATTACAAACTTTGTATAATTTGTTCCTTTTTTTTATAGGTGGTTTAACTCTGCTGGCTGTCCTCTCATTGATCATGGATGCCTTGAAAATTGGATACTTTGTCGGATATCAATCATGTTTGTCAGCAGTGCTCGCTGTATATCCTGTCATCCATGCAACACATACAATAGCACAGGTAACTTTACAGACCTGCTTTAATCTCAATGAGGTGATAATCTTTCATCTGTGTTTTACCAGCTGGGCCACAGTGTGCCACCAACGAACTCGGAATAATGTGCCCTTTGTTGTCGTAACACTATAATCCTCTCCTTTTTCATGTTATTTGAGTGTAACCTCATATGGCAAATTAAATCTGTGTGGTAAAGAGACTCAAACACTCAATTAAAGATTAGTTTTCATTTGGTTGATGTAACAAAAGCATTTGTACAGATTTATGAAGCTCTTGGAACTTGTTCTGTTGTGGTTTTTAAAAACTTTTCAAGCTGTGGTTTCTTATGTTTTTGGACTTTTTAGGTACATTTTCTTTGGTTCCACATCAAGGACGTGATCAAGAGCTTTGAGACATTTGAAAGGTATTTAAAATCTATTTGTTGTTATTATTTCCCCGTCATTTATTTAACAGTAGCAAATGTACATGACACTTTTCAGATTTTATGTTTCCTACAATATATCAGCTGGTACTGTATCTGAAAAAAAAAAAAATTCTGTGCTTTTAGGTATTAAAAGTGCAACTGGTTATTTCACCTCCGAAGGCTTTTGGGTGACTGTTGCATTTGTGTCTCATCAGGTTTGGAGTGATTCATGCAGTCTTTACCAACCTCCTCCTGTGGTGTAACGGTGTGATGTCAGAGACCGAGCACTTCATGCACAGCCACTTTAAACGAATCTCCAACGTGGAATTTGAAAATATCACTGAAGGTAAGGGCCAATAGGTCGATTGCTGCCTTGTACCTGAGAAGAAAAATACACTTGTCCATTTGAGTGCTTGCTTCAAAGGATGAAAGAAAAGTAAAAGAGGAGGGTCTGAGAGGGGAAAGGAGGGAAGCTTAGTCACTCAATAGGTCTTGCTTGTGTTGAACGTCTATCTATTAGGTTTCACAGTGAAACACAGATTTGCTGCCCCCACAAACCTCCCCTTCCTGGCCCCTTGCTGCACACTACAGCAACTGCTGCCCACCTAGGCAAGCCACCCCCCCCGCTTGACCCTTGACGTCTTTATCTCAAGGCTGCTTAGTCCCAAGGGTGCTGCAATTACAGTAACTGATACATCTAAGCCTGGGGTTGGGGGGTTCAATTGCTCTTCCTCATATCCGGCTGACTGTGAGGGTGGCTGCACCCTGACTGTTCCCCTTTTAATTAAAAGGTGCAGCTCCATGGTGGTGGCCTCTCATGGGCTGTAAGGGGGATAGGTGGGGGCACACGGCAGGGTTTTGTTAAGGTGTGCCCCTTGGGGCAACCAATATACACAGCGGGCCTTACAAGCACTTGGCAAGTATAAAACATATATTCAACTGCAAGTGTTTTCGGATAAAGTGTGGGGGGGAGTTCTCAATAAAATCTAAACAGCAACAAAAAAAAGTACAGATTAAACTTTTCTTTCAACAAAAGCCTTTCATAACATAAGAATGAGTTCAGTTCCACTGATTAATTAAAATATGAAGCATAGAAATACTTATTGGAAATGAAAATACCAGCAATAGATAAATAGATCAACTAAAATGCATGCAGAAAGTTATAATGCTAAATAACTTTTCTAATACCTGGACAAATGACAATTAAATCACTTTTTTAAGTGCTGCCACAAAATTGGCATGCCAGCAGTTAGCATAAAAGTTAGGAACTTTATACTATCTTACGAAACTATCTGGTTCTTCCCAGACATACCATTACTCTACCTTAACTTTTGAATTTTAAGAGCTTAATGCCACAAATTATCTAATAATATCTCTCTAAAGCATTTATTTAGTAGGAATATATATTTTTGATTTTAACTAATCTGAATCAGGAACATGTTAGTTTCTTAAATGTCTGACAGTGACAGGCAAAAAATGAGGTTGAATTAATTTAAGCTAAATTGTTAATTGTATTCCTGTTGGGTTTCCTTGGTCAGCAGGGATCTCTAAGTGGTTGCACAGTTTGCTCATACCAGGTGCGCCCTGATGCCTCTGCTCAAACTTACTTGCAACATTAGAAAAGAAATAAATCTACTATTTCCCAGTATTTATATTGCATACTGGTTTTGATTCAAACATTTTAAATGGCAAAAGTATGCCGAGAATGTATAATTGCTTTGCCAAAGGTTATTCCATGCCCACGTTTACAAAATATTTTGGTGCACAGCTTTACTTAAATATATTAACTATAAAGGCTAACCTTCAGAAAATTATTTAGTCCTACTGTCATGTGTATATTGTATTTAAATGTTTATCATATACAGCACTCAGCAGAGTAGGTTGCAACTTAATAATGTCGACAGGGCACAAAATATACAATCAGAATGCTAAAATTATCAGATAAATTACAACAAAAAAGCTCCTTCAGAGCAAATGGTAACGTGTTTCATTCATCTCAGTATCAAATTCCTCTTAGGCTTTAAAAAAAGAAAAAAGAAAGCATAGATATTACTAGGACCATAATAGACAATAGTTCCTACAGTTTGAACATGTTGTATATCAAAATTGATCTAAATTCTTTCAAAATCATTGCATTATATATTTTTAATATGTATATTTTTTCATGCATTTTTATTGTTTAACTTTTTTTAAAAAGGATTTTCATGTTTTTTTTTTCAATTTTAAGTTGAACTAATAGAAAAAGGAAATGTTCCTGCTTTTCTTATTCGGTTTTTCTAGAGCATTTCAAACTGTTTGTAAAGGCACTTATTTCACAATACAAACAATGAATTAGCAAATTTCAAGACATTACTGTTCTCTTTTGGGGATTTTACCTTAAATTAGAATGAGGTCTGAATGAGTTTATGAGATCTTTGTGAGACAAGCAACATTCTGTTCAGGTATGTTTCCCTTTCATTCCATCAGATTATTGTTGCTACACAACTCTTTGACTTGTGAAGCAATTGTTAGATTTAACAATGAGTCTCTTATAGGTTTTAAGTTTCACATTGTGTCCATTGTTAGTTGTTAACAGATTCGCTCTGCCCTCTACTTTACTTACAGTACTTAAAACCTTACAGGAAATCTGACACATATTATAAGCCATTTTCTTTACCTTTATGAATGGGTGGCACTTTTGTGATGTTTTATTAGCTGAATTATGAATGGTACTGTGTCACCATGAAATTTGCCTCTAATGTTTTTGTGCCCATTCTTGTCTTACCTGTTTTTCAGAGAAGTCAGAGCCACCTTGCAACTGTACAACGAGCACATGCTCCCTGTTCTCCAAAAGCTTCACTTATCTATTCCCTTTCAACATTGAATACCACATCTTTGTGTCTGCTCTGCTTTTTGTCATGTGGAAGAACATCGGGCGCACCATTGATATGTCCTCCAACAGAAAAAGTCTGGTCACCAAAACACAGGGATTGATCTTGGGCCCCATACTGGGTCTCCTTGCACTCGTCAGCACTATTGGAATACTGGTGGTCTACATTACACGTGTAGAAGGCTCCCCGGAAATACGGCAGTCATCCATTTCTATGTTCTACATTTATGGTATTGTTATGCTGGCTGTCATGTGTTCTGCTGGGGCTTTAGGTCTGGTCATATACCGAGCAAACCACATGCCGTTTGACGCATCAAAGAACCCTTCAAGACAGCTTGACACAGAGCTTCTGTTTGGATCCTCTCTTGGCTCCTGGTTCATGTCCTGGTGCAGCATTGTGTCAGTTTTCAGCAGCCACAGTGAGCCTCCATACCGCTGGACAAACCTAATTTATTCCCTCCTAGTTATTCTTGAGAAGTCCGTCCAAAACCTCTTCATCATTGAGTCCCTTTATCGCGAGCAAGAGAGTGCTGAGAGGGCAGACCCAGAGCTGCCCGCTGCTCCGGAAGTGTTCTCAGTGTCCTCACTTCTGCCTCCCCTCAACGGTATCATCAACCAGGCTTATGAGTCTCCAGGCGGGAGCAGCGGTTCCATGGTGAACGAGCAGGAGGAGAATGGACAGGTGTACGGATGTCGGCGAAAGCAGTCGGATGTGCCGCTGCCTGTAGACACTCAGGTTGTGGAACCCCTAAATGTGAAGAGGCTGGTGCTGAAGAACATTGCTGTTCTACTGTTATTGTGCAATATTTCGGTAAGTTTTTTTTCTTCTCTACAGCAACTAACTAGAATTCAAAACTAAACTTCAGTCTTAAATTTTGGAACTTTATTTTGGCTTTTCCTTTCACATAACCTCTACTTAATTCAAAGGTTCTTTTAAAATTTATTTAAGTCACTATAGCATTAAAGAAAGACTGCAATCAAACTTCATGATGATCTCCCTCCTCTTGCTTTTTTGGTTTGGACTAATCTAATATGTTTTAATACTTTTTTAAACTGATTACAAATTTGAAAATATCACTATATAAAAAGCAAGGTAGGTCCATACTTGGCAGTGAACTTTAGAATGGCGGCAAAGATTTTCAGATATAGCTTTACAATTCCTCTCAGCTACGTTGCTTTAATGACGATTCTGTTTTATCCTTGGCTGTACATTATATCCATTTGTTTTCTTGGAAAGTAAACCTCTGTCCGCTCTCAAATCATTTACGGCCTCAAAGTGTATTTAGCTCCATCTATCTTCCCCTCAGATTTGTCCAAAATTGCAGTTTCTGCTAAAGAAAAGCATCTCCACAACCTGATGCTCCCAGCACTGTGCTTTTTGTACTGTTATACATTACTAGTTTTTCGCCCCATTTTACATTTAGGCAAGAAAATTAAAATGTTAATCCCATTTCACCATATGTGTTCCTTGTGCATCTTTCCCTATACATGGCTTTTGACAAACTGCCAGTGAGAGTTTTATATCAAAAATAGCTTTTAATTAATTAATTTATTTGATATGGACAAATGTGACCATTAAACATGTAAACACAATAACATTTATTGAGCCCTTAATTCAAGGTCCTGGTTCAGTTCAGGAGACAAAGACCTGCACAGTTTGGCTCCCTGGACAAAGAGGATTGACTGTCCATTGGAAGTTATCCTCAGGGAAACTTTGACATTTATATTTGAAACTTATATGATGTTAAACTGCTTTAACTGGGAATACATTTTAAAACTCTGCAGCTCCTACAGAGTAACCATGGGCCTTCAGACTGCAACCCCGGCAGTGTAGGTAGACAACCTGATTTTTTCTGAAAGGCCACTTTCCACTTCAGATGAGAGGTCAGACTGTGCTCTGTGACATGTTCAGAGTGTGGATTATTCATTCCTACACTATCCCAGCTTTGAACTTGTTTTCTTTGGTCTTGGTGTTGGTGTTTGTTAAAAAATGTCCAATAACAAACTCCCAGTTCGTCACAGAAAAAAAAGTTTTTATACTAAGAATAAAAATACACATGAGTGGAATCTGTTCATTCATTAATGAGAATGCTCCTGAATGCAAAGGTTGCACTGGGTTTTATTCAGAGGTGTAAACCCCACATTTATTATAGTCTAAAGTTTTATCATATTTATTACCATGCAGTTATCCTTTAAAGAAACACATTTTTCCTCTTTCAGCTGTGGATTCTTCCCGCCTTTGGCTGCAGGCCACAGTACGACAACGGGTTAGAAGAGGAGACGTTTGGCTTCACCTCTTGGACCACAGTTCTCAATTTTGCCATTCCTCTCAACCTTTTCTATCGCATGCACTCTGTGGCCTCCCTGTTCGAGGTGTTCCGTCGAGTCTGACCAAAGAGTCGGTGAATGGTGCTGACAAGGTGCACAGAAATTCTTGCCTGTAGAAGCCTATGCAGGTTTGCTGTCCTGGAGGCCATCAGGGTCCCTCCTGCAGCAGACCTGAACTTAATCCATTGAGACAAAATACACTTTTGAGAGAAACCATTTAGCCTGTGCTCCTTGAAGAATAACTGAAAGCTTTTTATACAAGCTTATGGGGGAAAATATAGACATTCTGCTATTTTTGGGGGACCTTTTTGTATTTTCTTGTACTCTGTTCTCCCCATTTTTTAGACTGGGTTACCATTTAACATATAGACCTGAATGATTAATCTGGAATGAAGATTGAATATTTTCATAACTGTGACTCCAGATTATACACTGTTGACAGAATCTGAAAGTTAACAGTATACCAACTGTATATAATGTAAATGGTAAAAGTTCTCACTTCTCTATATTTAAAGTAAAGATAGAGTAGTGGAACATAAAATATAGTAGAACTATATGTAGTTATAATCTCATTGCTATATTTTAGGTTTTGTTTTATTTGAACTTAAGTTCTCAGAAGTAGCTCCTTTGACTCTTAGCGAGGGCATCAGAGTGCTTATACACTTACAGTTTTACCTGTAGAGCTGATTAAAAGCTATACTCAAATATATTCCTGTTTCCCTGTGAGAAGGTACGATGTATGTTAACATGCATAAGGATGGGCACTTTTAAAATTCTCTACTAGCAAATATTATTACCGCCATTACCAGTCACCAGAGATGAATGTTTACCCCTGATGGAAATGCAATACAATCAATCACAGTCTGTGACAGAACTTTGCACTAATGACATTTTTTTCTTACATTTGCTGAAAGCTTTATTCAGGTGTCCAAATAAGTTCTCAGTCTGGTGCTATCCTCCCTCTGGGATTCAATATGTGCCAAGTTGTGGGAAACAAAAAAAAAAAAAATGTATTTTTTGTGCTTTTAGCTTGTTGCTCTAGGGTTGTGGGTACTAAAGCTTTAATCAAATTCCCTTCAGATACTGATATCATTGTGTTCTTATAAGAAATTATGTGTATAAATATGAAATTGTGTGTATATTTCCTGTTGATATAAAAATATTTTCCTTTTTAAAACTTAAAGACTTATTGTGCATCCATTATCTTTAGTTTTACACAGTGCATCATAAGTATTCATCTAATTTGAAAATGTATTTGTTACATTGAAAACCATAAACATGTGTGTTTTGTTGGACTTTTGTGTTCTAGAACAACTCAAAAAACATATTTGTGAAGCGGGAAGAAACATATATGTAATATATATTTTCCTAATTAAAATTGGAACTTTGGTGCAGTTATGTGAGTAACCAAATTCACACACAGACAAATAAGACACAAGTCCTGGATAAAGATGTATACATTAGCAACAAAAGTATTTTTGCCACATTGCAGGCTTCAAACATTGAGATCTAAAATTGTAATTCTTTGTGAAGAATTAGCAAGTGGGACAAAATGAGGATGTGTAGTGGAATTTATTAGATATTTTGGGCTTTAACAAAAACTGAGAAATTGGCTGTGCAAGATTATTCAGCCCCCTTATGTTAATACATTGTAGCTCCGCCTTTTGCTGCAATTATAGCTGCAAGTCGCTTGGGGTGTGTGTCCATCAGTTTTGAAAATCAAGAGACTGAAAGTTTTGCCTATTTTTCAGTTCTTTCCACAGATTCTCGATTGGATTCAGGTCTGGACTTTGACTAGGCCATTCTAACACCTGGATATGTATTTTTTGTGAGCCATTCCATTGTAAATATTGTTTTATGTTTTGGATCATTGTTTTGTTGGAACATAAATCTTCGTCCCAGTCTGAGGTCTGTGGCTCCATCCATCTTCCCATCAATTTAAACTATTTTCCCTGTCCCTGCTGAAGAACAGCAGGCCCAACCCAGGATGCTGCCACCACCATGGTTGACAGCGGGGATGGTGTGTTCAGGGGGATGAGTTGTGTTGCTTTGTTATCCATTGTTGCTAGAAAGTTTCAATTTTGGTTTCATCAGACTATAGAACCTTCATCCACTTTAAATTAAACTTTTTATATATATCTTTTATGGATATCTTTGAGAAATGGCTTTCTTCCATAAAGGCCAGATATGTGCAGTATGCAACTGATTGTTGTCCCATGGAGAGAGTTTCCCACCTCAGCTGTGGATCTCTGCAGTTCATCCAGAGTAGTCATGGGCCTCTTGGCTGCATCTCTTATCAGTTTGAACTGAAAGTTACGAGCGAAGGCTTGATCTTAATATATTTGCAGTGGTCTGATACTCCTTCCATTTCAATATAATCGCTTGTGCTCTTTGGGATGTTTAAATCTTTCTTTTTAATAAAAACCAACTTTACACTTATCTACAACAGTATCTTTGACCTGCCTTTTGCGTTCCTTATTCTTCATTATGCTCTCTGCGCTTTAAACAGACCTCTGAGACTATCACAGTGCAAGTGCATTTATACAGAGACTTGATTACACAGAGGTGGATTCCATTTATCATCACCAGTCAATAAGGTCAACACTGGATCATTCAGTGATCCTCAATGAACTTCTGGAGAGAGTTTGCTGCAATTAAAGGAATAGTACACCCAAAACATGATTAGCCTTCATTTTCTACTC
>NW_015150482.1:2200950-2202511 GCF_000732505.1 Cyprinodon variegatus
AATCTGTGATGTGGCTCACTCTGTTGATCACCGCCTGTGTTGCTTATTTCCCTGACCATCAAAATGTTCCTACCCTGTACAGGTAGGGCATAGATGTGGGGGCCCGCACATTTTTAAGCCAAGTTTCATGTTTATACACCACAATATTTGTTTTGAAAGTGTCATGATTTTAATCAAGCTATGCTGAAGCTAAAACGATAGTAAAGTTTTCTACATTTCACAAAGAGCTGCATATTCAATTATTTGACAGTGGAAAGAATATTGCATGATTGCAAAGCTGACAAGAAATTATCATCATTTTAGGTCCAGTGTCCAGGACAGTAATCTAAGACCAAAACCCTCATGACAGCATCATTTGTAAGGAGGATTTTCTACAAAGCTTAGAATAAAAATGAGCTTTCCAACTTTGACATGTAAAATTCTGTGTGTCTCAAAAACTAACCACATAATCCTAAATACATCATTAACAGGGTAAAATAAGGTGCTTGCAGCAGCAACTGTGGCAATGCTCTTCTTCAGCAGGGCCAGGGAAGCTGGGAAGAGTGAAAAGCGAGATCATACTAAATAGATGAGAATTTCTTTGGGATCAATGAAGAATTTTTTAAATTGCAAGGTCCACCTTGCAATGAAAATAATCCTAAACATAAAGCGCGAGCTACATAGTGAGAAGACTTGAAAAAGGCTGTCAGAATGGAGTTTTTTTTGTTGTTTTATGAGGGTCTTGCTCACTGGCTGCAGGATCCAATTTCACCACTGGATGGCGCTAGCTATTCAATCCCCCTACTCCCCTTATTGTATCCCTCTTATCGCATATGTCTGTTCTTTTTATAATATGGTTGTAAAACAATAAATGAACGGATACTTGTAAAGACAATTTGACTTTGACGCATTATGAACAACATAACAACAAAACACTTTTTGTTTGTTTTTGTTTAGGTATTATTTTTATCTTTTAAAAAGATGCGGTCCATTGTAGCTTTAGTTATAAAGACCACGGGTGATCCACGTCTCTTGTAAATTTGTGCATAATGCTGTGTCATGTTTGTAGAGAGGTATCCCTACACTGTGTGAAATAACACTTTGCCCCCTGGCGCGGGTTGATGGTACAGATTATTTCCCCTCTCTTTTCCTTCTTTCCCCCGCGCGGGCAGGCCCTTTTGCCCCATTTTTGGCCGAGAGAATTTGGCACCGGGCGTCAAGGCGATTATTCTAGTAGGGTCTCAACGATTTGACAGGGACCCAGACACATCTAAAAATAACCGTGACGTTTCTATAAGGCGGGATCCGCGCTGCTGCTGCACTGACACACGGCGATACAGAGCAGCCCGATGACTGAGTCTGACTCACCCGTTCTGAAAAGCTCCTGAAGTGGGAGAGTTTGACCCCCAGTCAGGAATTATTGGGGGGGGGGATTAGCAAGTACCTGTGATTAGGAGTTTTCCAAGAAATATTCTCCAGCCGACTGAAATGTAGAAATTATAGTGCATACATATATATATATATATATATATATATATATATATATATATATATATATATATATATATATATATATATATAT
>NW_015150482.1:2203178-2206324 GCF_000732505.1 Cyprinodon variegatus
TATATATATATATATATATATATATATATATATATATACGAAGTTTAAATATTTTAGACATTTGAAGTGTTTTAAGTAAAGGTAGTTCATGATCAGCCTGCTCAGTGGGGCAGTGGGTAGCACTGCTGCCTTGCAGCAAGAAAGTTCCGGGTTCCCAGCCTCATGTCTTTCTACATGGAGTACTGGGTACTCCAGCTGCCACCCACAGTCCAAAAACATGACAGTTAGGTTGATTGGCTTCTCTTAATTTTCCTTGGGTGTGAGAGTGTGTGTGAATGTCTGTCCTGTTTGTCTCTGTGTTGCCCTGCGATGGACTGGTGACCTGTCCAGGGTGTACCCCGCCTCTAGCGCATAGACAGCTGTTAGGCACCAGCACCCCTCGTGACCCCAGCAGGAATGGAGCGTGACGTAAAATGGATGGATGGTCCATGATCTAAACCTAATGCTCCCATACTAAATCATGGTGCACTTTGCCGCAGGCTGTCAGTGATTCAGCACCAAGGACAGCTCTACAGCTTGCTCAGTAAATTGTCAAGGGTTTGTTGTGGTTTTGGACCCAAATGCAGAGGCTGAAAGGCAGGGAGGAGTTCTTGCAGTTTAAAAAAAAAATTAATTAACACAGGTAACAGAGGCAGGAATGCAAAAAAATCCAACTTAAAATGTAGAACAAACCAGAACCATGGAGACATCAGGGTAAATAGCATGTGGAATCAGGGAAAGGCGAGGAGAGACAAAGTAAGACGAGGAACCAGCGCTGAGGAACTGCACAGGGAGAGTATTTATGGTAGACTTAACAAAGAGAAGACTAAGGAGCAGTCAAGGAAGGAGCTAGGGAAAAGGAGACAAACACAAGAGGGCAACAGAGGGCAACAAAATAAAAACCTTAACTCAATATATCCAGAAAGTACAACAAAATAGGAATAAAACTAGAAAACTTGGAGCAAAGTAAAATATAACCGAACCAATGCCGTGACATAATTTGTTTAAACTTGTTTACAACTTGTCTATAATGTTAACCTTCTAGTTTTTTTTATGAAATATTGAAGGATGTGACGTCCTCTGGCTCCCACCTGAGTCACCACTTTAAGAACCTTGACTGCAAATTCAACTGTAAGTTGAATGGCTTGAGACTAAAACATTTGCCTTGCAGTTTTTGCCAATAACCTTCGGTTTTGTTGGACTGGGTGAAGAATATCTTGAAACTTTGCTTTCCGATTTTTTTTACACTGTACTTTTTTTATTGAGATCTAGGTTTGGATTTTGATTGACCTATTCATTGTTTTCAGTGTAGCCATTTTATATCTTAATTGGTTTCAACACGAATGTTGGCCTAGTATAAAATGACCCGCCATTGCAAGTTCAAGTCTTTTGAAAGAGGTTTCTACATGCTTTTTTCCATCTTTATTTAGTTCTTTCTGTCTTCCAATGAACTCTGACTGACTTCACTGTCTCCAATGAGGGATATACCCTCAGCAGAATGCTGCCACCACTGTTCCGCTCTTGAAACAATGGATTTCCTCTTTCCATTGCATTTAACCCCCCCCCCCCCCAAAACAACAACGACAACAAAAAAGATTTATTGAATGTGTAATAATAATTATTCTGTGCTGATATATTCTCCAACTTTAGACCTCTGGACCTCGGGACATTTAGGTCCGTCAGATTTAGCCAATCACTGTGTCTTGTTTAGATTGCAGACATATCACCCTCATGGAAGATGCTTTTGTAACATTTTCTACAATTTAAACATAATCTTATCCCTGACCTGTTTGTTTATCCGTGTTGTCTAAGAAGCATCTCTCTTCACAAAATACCAGGACTTTTCATATGATTAATTCACACACAAGTTAATTCTGTTTACTACTTAGGGGACTTCTGAAGATATTTTCTTTTTGCAGGGGTTATATTCAGGGCCATCAGCAATAAATCAAGTGACAACATTTTTAGATGTTTATCAATAAACAAATATAACCATGCACCAGTTTCCTTTAATTCAACAATTATGTGCAAGATGTTGTTTTGTTCCATCTCATAAAAAAACATTTAAAATAAATTGAAGTGTTAGACTTAACTTAAAAACATTTTGAAATAGAATTTCATGACTCTTTAATCCTCTCATTGAACTGATACAGTAAATAAAGCTTTCAGATTCTCTGCCTCCTCCTCTTGGAATACAATTCCAAGCTGAAGCTCTCAAAACTTAAATCAAACTTTTGCTCTATCGTATGAAACCAACATAGGAAATCTGATACTGTAACTATAAGTCATAGTTTTCGTTTGTCAGTTGCTAGCACTCCATACATTTAATTTTTGTCTAACTGTCCGATATTATGTTTGCTACCACTATTCTAGCCCTACTAATCCTTGAGAGAATGGCCTTGATCTCAAGGAGTCTTTTACCTGATTAAATGTACAAAAAGAAATATTACAAGTACATTTAATTTCAATTCAGTTTATTTATATAGCGCCGATTCACAACACATGTCATCTCAAAGCACTTTACAGTTCACCAGATCATACAGTTAAATTGATTCAAAGTTTTCTATCTAAGGAAAAGCAGTTGATTGCATGGACTCATTGACTCGAATGCAATCCCTCACACTATGCATGATTGTAGCGACAGTGGAGTGCAAAAACCAGGCTCAGTGTGGGCTGCCATCAAGCAGCTGTAAAAGGTGGCCCCGTCCGGGAAACACACAGCCAGGCAGACAAGCTCCTAGCCAACTCCCATGTCAGAGGATGAAGAGAGCACATCCAGCCATGCAGTCACAGTCAGAGAAATAGGACTACACTGAAAACCAGGCCGATCTCCAACATCTATGAACAAATGTGGTGTTGATGGCAGCAGCACAGCTGATATTTCTCTCCAGGATGGTGTCCTAGCCAAACAGGAACAGACAAGGCAAAGCTACTATGAGAAAAAGCAGAGAGATCATAATGTTGGAGATTAATCAAAACAAGCAATACAAATAAAGATAAAGCACTATTAAATTATGACCAATTGCTCAGTTTTAGTCATTCTGCAGTATATCCATAGGCAGGAATGGTGTAATGTGTCGCTTAGTTGTTCTGCCTGTTGCTGAACCAGCTCCTTAGACTGCAGCACATTGCGGAGAGGATACAAAAGAAAAACATTGCTCTTGTTT
>NW_015150482.1:2206532-2215612 GCF_000732505.1 Cyprinodon variegatus
AGATAGATAGATAGATAGATAGATAGATAGATAGATAGATAGATAGAATTTTTCTTTTTTATGGTATTATTTCTATCCAGTTAATGTTACATAAAGTTAAACAAAGCAGGGATGAGACACAATTGGAAGAAGGCTTTATATCATTTCTCTGGGCTTTTAATGAGGCGCTTCGGAGTGGTCAATCCCAAGATGCAAAATTGTTGGTTACCCCAGTGCGCAGTTGTGCGCTAATAGCACGCAAAAAGTGGTGTAATGGTAAATACACCAAGCCCCGGTTAGATGCTTGTGCTAGGGGGTGTGTTGGTGGTTGTGTGTGTAAGGACAAGAGAGAGAAAGAGAGCGAGAGAGAAAAGCTGTAGGGACTCCCTTCTCATCCACACTGTGGTCAGAATATCTTAGACTGACAGATCCATAGGGGGAACTTGGTCACACGACCGGACCGCCCGGGCTTCCAATATGTTTTCTCCACTGCTTGCTGCGTTTGGCACCCTGAGCGCATCGGATACGTTGTTTGGTTTAATTCTAAAGATCGTCGCTCTTTATTTGTCTCTCTCTTGCGTTGCGCATCAATGTAGCTGCCCAGTGGGTCATCGGGGAAAGTTCGGCGACCGGCTGAAAGCTGAACCCGCCAGAAAGCACGGAGAAACTGACTGCAGCTTTACCTGAAGAGAAGGAAATGGAGAACCCGGCTAAGTATCTCTCTGCGGTTCAGGGCATCGACTCCATCCCGGCGCCCATCGGAGAGATCATGTGGAACAGTACTGAAACGGAGGCGACGGCCGACGGAGGGAAGGACATGGTGGTGCGGACGGTGACGGGCTGCCTGCTGTCCCTGCTCATCCTGTGGACTCTGTTGGGTAACATCTTGGTGTGCTCTGCGGTGCTGCGCTTTCGGCACCTGCGGAGCAAAGTCACCAATATCTTCATAGTCTCTCTAGCTCTGTCGGATTTATTCGTGGCTGTGCTGGTGATGCCTTGGAAAGCTGTGGCAGAGGTGGCAGGCTACTGGCCCTTTGGCACTTTTTGCAACGTCTGGGTCGCTTTTGACATAATGTGCTCCACCGCATCAATCCTCAACCTCTGCATCATCAGCGTGGATAGGTACTGGGCAATCTCCAGCCCCTTTCGCTACGAGAGAAAAATGACCCAGCGAGTCGCCTTTGTGATGATCAGCATCACCTGGACGCTGTCTGTACTCATTTCATTCATACCGGTCCAGCTGAACTGGCATAAAGCCACTGCTGACGCGTCAGCCGGAGCGCACAACTCCTCCATAACTCTGCAACTGGAGGAAAACTGCGACTCCAGCCTGAGCAGAGAATACGCGATCTCCTCTTCTCTCATAAGTTTCTATATTCCCGTGGCGATCATGATTGTAACATACACCAGGATATATCGAATTGCTCAGATCCAGATCAGACGGATAGCTTCCCTGGAAAGAGCTGCGGAACACGCGCAAAGCTGCAGGACCAACAGAATAGAGTGCCAACATCATAACACGCTGAAAACTTCAATTAAACGGGAAACCAAAGTGTTTAAAACTCTCTCCATAATCATGGGCGTATTTGTGTGCTGTTGGTTACCCTTCTTCATATTAAACTGTATGGTCCCGTTCTGCAACAGGCCGGCTGCGGACCGGGACGCGGGCCTGCCGTGCGTCAGCGAGACGACCTTTGACGTTTTCGTGTGGTTCGGCTGGGCCAACTCTTCCCTCAACCCCATCATCTACGCCTTTAATAATGAGTTCAGGAAGGCCTTCGCCAGCCTGCTGGGCTGTCGCTACTTCTGCTCCAGCACACCCGTAGAGACCGTGAACATCAGCAACGAACTGGTCTCCTATAACCAGGACACGATCCTCCACAAAGAGATCGCCAACGCATACGTCAACATGATCCCAAACGTGGTTGAATGTATTGAGCATGAAGAGACCTTCGACAGGATCTCACAGTTTTCTCACAACAACGAAAATGCCACTGACTCTGTGTGCGACTTGGAGGACTGTGAGGCGGACATCAGTCTGGACAGGTTGTCTCCATTCACCCCTAACGGATTACACTGACTCCACCGGGTGCGTCACTGGGTGTAGCAATGATCCTCAGAGCCGACCCAAAGTTGTACAGGGCCATGGGCATAATTTGATAGAGAGGCCTCCTTCTAGCTGAGCTCAGTGTCCATCACCAAAGCACCGCATCTTTGTTATATTGTCCGTTCTCTATCATATTTGCATTTTGCACCCTATTGCAATGATTGTAAAGCGAACAAGTTATCTGCAACAAACAATCTTAAAAATTCTATAAAGGGATAGTTTGTATTTGATTTTGCGGTTACTCTTTACATTAAAAACGGATTACATTTAAATGGATAGTTAGAGCAGGGCCAAGAGTATCATAGGACTTTACTATGAACTATAAACCTTCAAACTTTGCTAATGTTTGCTTTAAATGGTTATTAAGGCAAATTTCACTAGAAAATTTCTGTTATTTGTTGCTCTTTATGTGAATCACATTCCAGAACAGATTTTGCACAGCCCGTATGGTCATAGTGACTTAAGTGCCTTGCAAAAGTCCTCAAACCCTTAAGTTTTTGTTTAATTTTCTCTTGTTAAAGACATACATGCATTTTATTTATTTCTTATTTAATTGACCAACACAAAACTAAAAAAAAAAAAAAAATCATGCAGAAGACACCTATATAATAAAAATAATCCTTTTATTTGTAATTTAATATCTGTATAAATTCTGGTTTTCTGTGAAGGCTTTAAATGTTTTTTAGAGAACACTACTAAATAGGCCCCAATATGGAGCAAATAAGCTAAACTGTCTAAGAAGGTATACTTTTGTGGTAAAGTAGGGTTTGATTTCAAAAAATTGGCTCAAGATTTAGAAAAGGTATGGTAGAGCTGCACACCCACCTAAATAAGGAATCTGCAACTAGTTGCTTTGGTGCCACATGATTTTCAATCTATACAGTGGTTCTAAATAAGCTTTACCCAAGATTTTACAGAAATAAGTAGTAAGGTTTTGAAATGTAAGTATAATGGGAAAAAACTAGTCTTGGTATTTCCAGAAACCTTTTCTATCCTGCATCTGCATAGAATGTTTGCAGCAGAATTACATTAAAGCGATACAAAGACGTAACTTTATTTCATTTTTACATGTCATTTAGCTGAAACCCATGTTCTTAAAGTCTTTAAAATGTTAAAAATGCATTTTTTGTCTGAAAAACATACTTCTTTTAGTCATACTCAAACAAAATATAAGAACATATTTTTTATAAAACTAAAAATTATGTATTTTAACAAAAAAACAACTATGTTTGACAACTCTAGAAAGATTCTGTAGTTTGGACAGAAGACAAAATTATTACGTAAGCATACCTGTTGCCTAAACTAAATTTCACAGGCAAGGCATGGATAGCATTAATCAGAAAATCCCCCTGTAGGCTCAAAGGCTACAAACTTCAGACCTAAATCCAACTGAGAATCAGTTGTTTGACATGATGGTTTAAATAAATTGATAATCTCCCTCCAAACTCACAGCTATTTTACTATTCTAAGAAGGGCTGAAAAAATATCTTCCCCCAGATGTTCAAAACTGGTAGAGATCCCAAAAAACTTAAACCTGGAGCTAATAAAAGGTCAGTCTACTCAGAATTGATCAAGGGATCCTGAATTCAATTTCCGACATCTGCTCATGTTGGATTTTGATTTATAGGAAAACAATTACCATGCAACCCTTTCCTACCACTTAAAATATTAAAATGGTCTATCAAATACATTCCCAATAAATTACGTGGAAGTTTGTGGTTTTGAACAGACAAAATGTGAAAAACATTAAGGGGTATGTATACTTTTGCAAGGACTTAATCTACTGGAAAAACAAGGTAGTGTAATCTTTTCAACAACTGTTAACTTGTCCTATGGTCATATGTGTTGTTGGGAACCCCAAGGCCAGCAGGGGTGCAGCTAAGCCTTTAGATTTGCTGCCTTGGGCTGTCTCTGATAGTTCCACTTTCATTTGTTTAGCCAGATGCCCCTCTCCATGGGGCAGGGTACAGAACAGGTGTTCCCTGAGCTACTGAGCAAAAAGGTTTAGTGGTGGTGGGGGTCTGTTTAACTTCCAATAGACACAAGAGACCTCCCTGCTACAGCTTTACATCATATATAAAACGTGATGTTGTCCTGTTCTGAAAAAATATGTGATGTGTAGATGTTTATTTACTTGACATTTAAAGTCCGTGTTCCTTTGTCTAAAGGTTTGGTGTTGCTCAAACTGTTGCTAAATGCTTTACTTGGAGCACAAGTGTTTATTAATGTCTGTCTACTCTGAGTATTTATGGAGGAGACTTTCTGCCTCTTAATTAACCATAAAGTGTACCCAGTGCCCACCTTTCCATTGAGTGTGAAAACTGAGGGCAGCCTTACAGACATGTTGATTAAAACAGTCCAATGCAGTCAGCTTTCAGCGCCTTACAGCCTGGTGAACAAAGAGATTTGAGACATGCAAGGAATGTGTGCTGAAGAGTTTAAGTTACATGATGCCAAAATGCATTATTTAAGTGTTTCACCGCACCAACTTTCCAGCTGATTCTTTACCACAAGTGTTGTGGACACTTTGATCTAAGCTGCCACAGGCTTTTTGATAGAAAAGAAAAAGCACATATATGAGGGATCTATAAAGGCAACCTGTTTGTACTGGAATCGTATTCCACTTCTTATAATTAAAAATCACTTTATCTTTTTTTTAATCAAAAAACATTTTCAATTGTCTTTTATTTAAAAAAAAAAGGCCAAATTTCAGCTGTGTGAGCCAAACTCAACTCTAGATAGAAAAAAAAAAAATCAGCCCCACATAGCTGAGATAACAAAACTGGATGTCAAGTCATCTCTTCCACATGGTTGTACTGTGAAGATGACCTGATCTGAATGTACTTACTTACTGTCTTTTTCAATGGTGAAGTGTGTCATAATTTGTCTAATAAAAGGCTGTCATGCAGAGAGGAGTACAGTGCATTAGTATTTTCTTATAGCTGTTGTATTATTGTTATTCAGATTGACAAAGATAGTAAAAGTTATATCTTTGCTTTGTTTAGCTCTAAAGGTTGCGAACAAATATCATGTGGAACAAATCTGTTTTTAATATGGATGATATAGGAAACCTAGGCCAGGCAAGCACCAGCCATCCATGTTCTGAATAAAACAGACCCATTATATGCATCTTGAGCAAGATTTAAAGAGATTTTAAGTATGTGCATTCAATAGGAGATTTTATCCCCAAATCTCTGCAGAGTATAAGGATACTATATAATATTATTTGTGCAGGGAAGCATTGCAATATGTCCTGTCCCAGCAGTAAGATGATCTATTGCACTATGACTGGTTATGAGTGCAGCAGGAGCAGCTCCTATTAAATTTTGTTAAACTATTCTTTAAGGCACACATTGTGAAAATGATACAAACATGATAAAATATATTACAATTCTCCAAATGATATTTTGACAAATGTTTCTTAGTAAGTTGCAGAGAAGTCACATAGCAACAAAAGGCCGTGGTAGGAATGCTGCAATTACATTAGGGTTAAGACTTGTGGAGAATCAATAGAATAGAAAGTCCCTTTATTGTTCCACAATGGGGAAATTGTGTTGTTTACAGCAGCAAAAAGATTATAGAAAAAATGGTCACACAAATATGGACCTTAGAAAAATGTATAAAAATAACATATTAGTGAAGAGTTAAAAGATAAACAATAAAATTCTGTACTATAAAGTGTGTTAACAATATAAAAACTGTTCACCGGGAGAATAAATAACCATTATACAGCTTTGGACATTTTTAAAGTAATGAATATTTGAAAATAGCACCAACATCAGAGATGTGAAAATTATAGAAGCAGGTTATTAAACTGACTATGGTAGAAACTGTGCAAAATCAGCATGAATGTTTTTTCTTTTTCAAAATCTTATAAATGGTACAGTGATTCAGTCATATCGCTTTAAAAGTGTCTAAAGCTTATGATTTCTATTAACTTTAACATATGTTAAATTATTTATGTCTAAACCTGATCATCATTTTAGGGAAAAAGAAGAAAGTCCAATATTTAAAGTTTGGTATAACAATCTTTTAACTGAGCCCCAAATAAAACAAATATGAACTCAGATTTCTTAGGACACACTGGATTCTTTTGCAAATTCAAACATGGTTGGTTCATGTTCCAATGGGAGATTTCTGTTAAGCCTATATCTGTACTAGGGATGCACAATAAAATATTCTCCGATTTGGCTAAATTTTTGATTGGCCTGATACATACATTTTTCCAAAAAAACAGCCGATAAATCAGAAGTGGGGTTTTGCGTGCCTTACAAGCAGGACCCAAGCATGGCTCCTTCATTACCTTACTGTTAATGAACATACATGTCTCCACTATTGTGTTTTTTTCTTAGTTTGCAAAACCTATTTCAACAAGAATTCAGAGAGAAGGAAAAAAGGCTTTAGGTTTTAACATAATAAACCTAATAGCTTACCTGAATAATCGTCATTGTGGCAAAGCAATATGGAAAGAGGACAAAGCAGCTGCTGTGGCAGGTAGCGGTGCTAAGGCTAAGACAACAACAACATGGAGGACAGATGTCTCCATTTAGAAGGCTTTTGAAAGCTGTAAAAACTTTTCAAGAGACAGTCAAAAAAGCTAAAACTATTAACGACAAAGTGATGGAATTTGTAACGTTCCACAACCAGCCTTTTTCTATCGTTGAGAACCCGGGTTAATGTAATGTGATAGCGCTTTTGGAGCCACTTTACACCATCCTGAGCTATCGCTTCTTCTTAGACGTGTCTCTGCCTGCCCTTGTTGAAGTAGTCGCAACACACATCCAGAACTTGATCAATAAGAACTGATTGCATGCATGTTTTACCACAGACATATGGACGTCAGATGTTAGTCCGATTAGCATGTTAAGCTTAAAGGCTCAGTGGTTGGATCAAGGCCTCATGCATTCAGGCAATGCTTTGTTCATTATCCACATAATTTTTGAGGACCAGGCTTAAACTGAGCCTGGTTCTACTGGAGGTTTCTTCCTGTAAAAAGAGAGTTTTCCTCTCCACTGTCGCTGTCAAAATGTACTTAGCATGCATACTAAGTGCAAGGGATTGCAGAGAATTAATGAGTTCTCGCAATCAGCTGGTTTTCCTTACACAGAAATAATTTGAATAATATGTCTGTGTTACTTGTATAAACAAATTTAATATTTTCTAATTGCAACTTTTCTCTGTGTGAGTCTCTCCAGGTTTAAATATTACAATGTAGTCATATTTATCAATAATTTAGTAAGTAAGCACCTCAGTTGACAGAAAGTGGGGCACTACATACTCCAAACTTATTTTTCACCTTGCAGCCAAAGTCATAGAGTTACTCACTGGGCAATTATCGCTGCTCCTAAAAAATTGCTGAAAAGGGGATAGCAGAATGGTTCACTTGCAAGAATCCCAAGCAAGAATTCAATGACAACAGTGCAATAATCACCAATTCCAGTATTTGTTTTCCTGATCAACTTAATTTGATCTTCCTGGTCAAATGAATGTATCTTTGTCGGATCAACCAGTTACCAACTTCCTACATAAAACCATGGTTTTCAAGTTCTCAAAGTTTAAACCACCTGACCCAAATTCTAAGCCTATAACGAGACTTTCCTTAGGTTCATTTAGGAACCCTAAGATTCTGGTATATCACTATCACTGTCTGCAAAGAGGTTTTACATAAAAATGAATCAAAAAGGTGCTGATGAAGAGAAAAAGAAACACTCCATAAATTTGTAAAGGTTTAGAGTCAGGCAAAAACATAGGTTAAGCTATTTCAATACATAACAAAAATGTAATTTTAAGAAAAAATCTGGAATGATGTTGGGGATAGAAAAAGAGAACATGTGTCATGATGGGTTCACTGGTGTGACCCAAATATGCAGAACACCACTGAGACGGAAACTGGAGTAAAAGGTTTAACAGAGTTTATTGACACAAGCACTGAGATAATGACTGGTTCTGGTTCAGGCCTGGGAAACTGGTTCACCGGAGTCTGCGTGGGAAACAGTTCAGCTAGCGTTGCGCATAGGAGTTTGATTCTTGACAGTTTCAGATTTGTACCTTGAGGGTTCTTGATTAAAGCCTTGAGAGGGAAACTGTTGGATCTGGAGAGGGTTTGATCAGCAGAGTCCGTAAGCTGCTTCAGCGTCTTACTTCTAAAGATTGAGCAGACCTTGGGTTTGAGTTTCCAGCTCTTGGTCCAGAGCTGCATGGAAGTTCAGAGGAAAGCTTCAGGTTTGGCTCAGAGGGCAGGCTCGGCAGGTTAAGCTCTTCCAGAGCTTCACAGGAGAAAAACTGGTTTCCTGGAAGACAGAGACAAAAGTTAGAATCCAATCAGGATTCAGAAGTCAACAAAAGGTTCTCAGAGATGCTAGGCTTAGGTGCTAACCAATTGGATCAACACTGCGGCGTTGAGGCAAGGTCTGAAGACAGCTTAAGTACTGTGGATCCTCTGATGATGGAATGGGCTGCAGCTGTGCAGGAGGCTCAACTCAGGAGGATCCTGAGTTGAGCCCTCCAGTACCCCCCCTAAGGACTCCACGAAGGGTGGGTAATCTGAACTGTTGTTCGGCCCGTAAGCACAGACAACAGTCAGAACCCTTCTCCCCACCCGTAGGCGGAGGGAGGCTACCCTCTCGTTCACCGGGGTGAACCCCAACATGCAGGTGCAGAGATGGGGGGCAACAAGTATGCCCACTCCTGCCCGGTGCCTCTCACCGTGGGAAACTCCAGAGTGGAAGTATGTCCAGCCCCTCTCAAGGAGAATGGTTCCAGAATCAGAACCATGCGTCGAGGTGAGACCGACTATTTCTAGCCGGAACCTCTCAGCCTCACACACTAGCTCTGGTTCAGCGAGGTGACATTCCACGTCCCTAGAGCCAGCTTCTGCAGCCGAGAATCGGACCGCTAGGGTCCCCTCCCTCGGCCGCCACCCAACACACATTGCACCCGACCCCTATTTATATTTTTTGCAGTGGGAGATCAATTTAATTACACCCAGAAGAAC
>NW_015150482.1:2216879-2219033 GCF_000732505.1 Cyprinodon variegatus
TCCATCCATCCATCCATCCATCCATCCATCCATCCATCCATCCATCCATCCATCCATCCATCCATCCATCCATCCATCCATCCATCCATCCTCTTCTCTTCACCTGCTTATTCACTGTGCAATCATCCAAGCCAACTACTGTGTAGTCTTTCTTTAGTTCTCTATTGTGCAGATATTTTTATATCTAAAGGAAATATTATGCCAGGAAATTACAACTCTTTTTATATTGTCTGTTGTATATTTTATCTTTAATGGCGTCTTGCTTTAACTCTGCCCTTTGTACTCTATATAAGCTACTAGAACCAGAAATTCCCTGAAGGAGTAATCCCAAGGGATAAATAAAGTTGAGACTAAGTCTAAGTCCAAGTCTATTCCGTCAGGTTCGCAGTGGTGCTGATGTGTCCACTAGTCTAAAGGCAAAGGCTGGTGTAAACTCTGGAAAGGTCGCCTGTCTGTTGTTGGGCAACATATGCATCTTTCGCACTGAAATTAGCGGGCTAACAATCAGCATTTGGTTTCCTTTCCATTGGCAAAAAAAGCTAAGTCTGATCATTCACTGGCAAGCTACGTGGCCTCTGTCCACCCACCACTGCATGTCTGGTGATGCCTTCATGCTGGGTTAGCGTTGATGATTTCATCAGTCCGACAGAAGTTAGAAAAGTGAACAATGGAGAACTACATGTAAGGAAGCCAGGGTGCAGTAAATGGGCTTTGTTGTTTCACTCTTTTATCTGTCTGAATCCCTCTTACCAGTGCTGCGCCATGTTTATCGAACGTAATCAGAGTTGTTTCCGCTTGTTAGATCAGACGCGACTGGCATCTGTACATTGTGCTCAATGGTATCACATAAATGAATGGATCGACCCGGGTCTGGTTTTTCTCACAGAATGCTGATCAGAGCCGAGAGGATTTTAACACCTGTCACTTGGCAAGTTGTTTGACCCTTGCTGCAAAGCAAGATGGAACAGCTCACAGCTACAAACTCTGCTACCATGCAGCCCTAATTCAATTAATTTCAATTCAGTTTATTTATAAAGTAACAATTCACAGCACATGTGATCTCAAGGCCCTTTAGGGAGACAATTCAACCGGATCATCCAATCAGATTGGTAAAACAGTTTTCTATCTAATGAAAACCAGCTAATTGCCTCAAGTACTTGACTCTACAACAATCCCTCACAAGAAAACACTAGCAGACATACTAAAAGAAACTGATATACAAAAGGTATCTGTTAAATAGCTCCATAGTTAGCCCCGTTCTGGAAAGACCCTGCCAAGCGTAGCTCAGAGCCAGCTTCCATGTCACAGGATGAAAGAGAGCACAGATAATCAGTTACAGTAAGAGAAACAGAACTCCAACATCTGCTAACAAAAGTGTCAAATGCCTGCAGCCCAGCAGATATTTATCTCCAACATGGCGCCATAGCCAAACAGGAAAAGACCAGATGAAGCTGCTATGATGGAGAGAGCAGAGACGAAATAAAATAAGGGGTTGAAATAACAAACACTGCAGGGTGCGAGCATAGAGATATAACAGAATGATGAAAAGGGGTTCCTCCAGCAGTCTCAGCCTATAGCAGCATAACTTTAGAGGTAGCTCAGAAAACCTAAGCCACTCTAACTATAAACTTTATCATAAAGGAAAGTTTTTAGCCTAATCAGGGTGTCTACCTCGCGGACAAAATGATAGTTGGTTCCATTGGAGAAAACCCTGATAAATAAAAGATCTTGCTCCCATTCTTCTTTAAGAATTTCTAGGAGACACTAGTTCACATGCAGATTGAGAGTAAATTGCTCTGCTAGAAAAGTAAGCAGCAATCAGATCTCTGATATAAGATGGACCTTGGCCATTTAAGGCTTTATATGTGAGAGGAAATTCTGGATTTACGGTAACAGGAAGCCAGTTAAGTTAGATATATGATCTCTCTTTTGAATTTTCACCGGAACTGTGGCTGCTAAATCTTTGATCAGCTAAATTCTTTTAACTACGACTTGTGGAATTACTGATAGAAAATAGTTAAAATAGTCCAGCTTAGAAGTAACAAATGCATGGACTAGATCTCAGCATGACCCCTGGAAAAGATGTTGTTTGTTCAGGTTTTTTTTTTTGCAGTATTCTGGATATGAAAGAGGGCATTTCTAGAAACCTATTTG
>NW_015150482.1:2221227-2244895 GCF_000732505.1 Cyprinodon variegatus
CACGTCGCTAGAGCCAGCTTCTGCAGCCGAGAATCAGACCGCTAGGGTCCCCTCCCTCGGCCGCCACCCAACACACATTGCATCCGACCCCTATTTATATTTTTTGCAGTGGGAGATCAATTTAATTACACCCAGAAGAACTGAGTGACTAATTAGCTTATTTTCAGAAATTCTGGTCCAAAGAGAATAACTTTTGTTTTGTCTGCCCCTCCACAGGTAACCCTGAAGCTCGAGGAAGATTTATCACTAACATGAACATTTTTTTCTAGAACTGCTGCTTAAGGTGGCGGCACATTGCTAGCTCAACTCCGATATTGTTTTTACGAGAACTTTAGTTTCTTATTGATCACAATCTTTTTCTTACTCTAAAACTGAAAAGATTTTTTCCTTTTTAGGTAACTTGTTTTGATGTGTAACCACAGAACCCATAGCAAGTTGATGTTACACCTGGGAGCAGCTAATTAACAAATTTGAAGCTGAAATAATACAGCAAATACCTCCACAAGTATCAGATGAGTTGAAAAGGAGGCACCGGGATGCAGAGCATTAGCAAGGCAACACTAGAGGGACAAGAAATTGAAGCCATCTCTTCCATCAGTCATCAGACGTTTAGGAAACAAGTTGGAAGAACTCCAAGCCCTAGTCAGACCCAGCCAGAATATTGGCAGTGCAGCATGTGGCTGTAGGATCATATCTCGAACTTCAGATCACAATCTGATCACAATCTTGTTTTTCTCTGCTCAGAGTTCAAAGCACTTTATAATAGACAACCTGCATTAAAAAGAACTTTAAGAAGATGGTCACAGGAACCTGAAGAAATCCTGAAATGTGGTTTTCAGGCTACAGATCGGGATGAGTCAGCCACAGGGAGAGGACATTATTGCAATAGCTGAGTGTGTGACAGACTACACAAACTTCTGTCTAGATGACACCATCCCTACCAGAAGAGTAAAATGCTTCCCAAATAATAAACCATGGTTCACAAGTGATCTGAAGTAACTCCTTAACAAAAAAAGTAAGTCTTCAAGAAAATAGACATGGAGATAATTAGGTGAATACAGAAAGAACTAAAGGTTAAGATAGGAGAAAGCAAGGAGGTGTACAGGAAGAAGCTGGAAAGCACACTCCAGCAAAACAAAATCAGAGATGTGTGGTCAGGGATGAAGAAGATCACAGACTTCAAGCAGAAGTATGATCAGACAAATGAAAATCTGGACAGAGCCAATTAACTGAATACATTCTTCAACTGGTTCAGTTCAGGAACAACCTCGGCATCCACCTCTCTTGCTCACAAACACATGAGAATCTTGCCCTCCACTGCCATTGACTCACCTGCTTCTATTAAGTTTTTGTCAGCCAAATCAGAAGCTGGCACTGCTCCCTCTGCCTTTCACCTGTCTGTCTCTAGAAGTCAAGTGAGGGGGCAACTGGAGAGACTGAATCATAATAAGTCACCAGGTCCTGATGTTGTCAGCTCCAGAGTCCTGAAATCCTGTGCAGATCAGCTGTAGGATTCTACAGCACCTGTTCAACCTTAGCCAACAGTTCTACTAATGTGGTAGACATCCTTTCTTTTTCCAGTTGCAAAGAAAGGTCAGCTGACAGACAATGGAAAGCAACAGGAGTCAGGGGATAGTCAATGTGCTTTATTGTTTGGCTCTTTTGTCCATCAGAATCCCTCTTACCAGTACTGCGCCATGTTTACTGAATGCAAGTAGAGTTGAATGAAAGTGCGATGTTGTGATGTACGTTCAATGATATCATCTAAATTAGCGAGTTTACCCAGGTCTAATGCTCTCCCTTTATGCCTGGTTTAAATGGGTTTTTTGGCAAGTGGGAACGAGGTATAAGTCTTTAGTATAGAATATGTATTTCCTTGAAGGTGTTTCACATTTTTCAAACAAGTGAAAAGATGGGGATGGCTATTAAATGATAAAGGATTTTTTCATCCTTTGATATAATATCTCTTAATTTGATACATATTCTTAATAAAATGAAGTTTTGCAGAGTTTTAAAGACAGGAATGTTAAAATAGCCTGTAATACAGATGTGTTTTAATTTATTGAAGCAGCTTGACATGCCCCAATAGAGAAAGATTTATTCTATTATAACATTTCTAAGAACCCTAAGTGTATTACCCAGGTACAATAACTAAGTTAGAGAGATATAATTTAGTCTCTGATGTAAGTAATGTACCATGACTTGATGACAGCCGGTAATTTCCCTCATCATTGAAAAGATGGTATTAAGTGGAAAGCCTGTTAGCTGGAAGCCTGAGGTGGTTCTTCATTATTTTTACTCCTATTCTGTTACCAATCAGTTCTCCTCGAATGGGATACAAAACTGTAATGAGGGCTGGGGGAGTGTTCGGCTTAGCCTGTTGTAACTGACATGACGTTCTTAGTAAAAGCATATTGGAGCTTAGCTGCCAGAACATTGGGAAATGATTTTGAACTCTAAAGCTACATTTTAAATGTGCAGCAGGTCAGTACTTTGTCAAATCATTTCACAACCTTCAGTTCTTTTTATATTTTACTTGGCCAGTGTCATCAATTTTAATTTCTCTCGTTAAGACTGTGTGTCATTCAAAGTAGTGCACTGCTGGGCAGATAAACGATGCTTTGGTATCAGATTTATAAATACAATAAATAAAAATCCTCTGAAACAATACTACGACGGATGCCTCTTTTCCTGCTGAAGAAAATACCTGCCCACAGTGGGATGACGCATTTGCAGTGTATATCCACGTTGTAGTTTTGTTGTAGGAAATGTGGAAACTGAAATATTTGGCACGGAATTTAATTTCATTTTCTATAGCAACAGTAATTTATATGTAATAAATATGTTTTTTCAATGTTATTTTTGTAAAACTTTGGCTGAGTCTTGACAAATGGCATAACATTTAACAAGGTTGTGTATTATTTTGCCTTTTATACTAGATAAAGCAATCTTTTTTTATTTCCTGTTGCCGGATCGCTTCCAAAATTTTAGCTTATTTTATGAAGGGAAGATTATAGAAGAAGTTACAAATTTTGAGACTACCAGGTATATAAAAACAACCAAATAAAAAAATCTGGATTGCTAAAATCCAATTATTTTTCACTTGTGAAACTAGCATTTAGAAAGAAAGAAATATCTGAAAATAGATGTATAACTCCTATGCAATTAATAACAATACTACATATCGGCAGGCATACAAAAAATAATAAAGAAAACAAGCTAAAGGTGGAAAATACTTATACATATATCTTTGAAACATCATGTATTTGTTCAAGGATACAAGTAGCGTAATATCTTAGAAAAAACTGAAAGAGAATAAGGCTTTTGACCAGTTTTTCACACTCTCGGGCTAAGATCATAGTCCATCAGCATTTCCAAACCATTAGTATTAGTAATATATGGTATAGTGAAGAATAAATACTCACAGTCATCAGAAAAAAGTTTTGGAAAATATACTGAGTTCCGTCATATATCTCTGTACACATATTTTGTGTCCAAGGGTTATAGGTGAATGGATTAATGAAAAAACAAACAAACAAACAAAAAACACTGAAAAAATAATAAATAAAAAAAAAACATACAAAAAAAGATAAATAAATAAAAAAAACATTTAGAATCAGGTTGCCCTTAGATAAAACCCAGAAAAAAAACAAAAAACAAAGAACATTTTGCACATTATGAATGAGAAATAATCCCCTTTTTATGTTGATGTGAAGATAAGCCCTGTGTTTTATTATTTTCTTGGTCCTAATAAAAATGAGAGAGAACAGTAAACAATATCCAAATTATATCACACTTTTATTCCGGACAATGATTGACTGAATGAGTGAAAATAGTGAAACAGCATGGCATGCCTGTTTCAGTTGTTTCCTTGCACCAGGGAGCAGCTATGAGAGGTGGTCTGACCTCCATATTTGGCCATGACAGGAGAGCTGGAGAGTAGGAAGGCTTAGGGGGGTTACACCATCCGTCAAGACACATTCATCATCAAAGTCACTCATTTCCTTTGTGCAGTAGCTTACATTCCATTTTATTGTCTATTCACAGAGATAATAAAAAAAATATATTTTAAAACCCATCAGCCATTATTTAAATTAAAAGGCACCATTTAAATTTTAAGTTTATTCATCGTTTAAAATGAATTAGAGGCAACCCATCTTTTTTATGAAAAGAACCGTTTAATTTCTTCAGACCTTTTTAGACGTCTCAGACAAAACTAAAACCAACACCAGATGTAATGCAATTATGCTCTTCATCTGCATTTATTTTGCTTCAGTGTGAAGCATGCTGAAAATATTACATGTTTTGTTTTCAATAAACATTCTATTTAGCTGCTTTGAAATCCTTCTTAAAATCCGTTTTCATCTTTGATGGGGTTTGTGCAAGCCTGTTACCATTTAATACAGAGTGATTTAATGAAAACTAAAACCAAAAAGGAAATTAACAACTATCGCTAATCTCAAAGGATGCAGACTCTTTTTCAATATACACACATCTGTACATTTACCAAGGGGAACCCAAATACGGCTTCAAAAGTAAGCGCCATGACTTAAATCCAACCAAATTAAAGAATTCTGCAAAGAAGTGTGGGCAAAGTATGAAAGCAGTTGTTTCTGTACCAAACAGTTTCGGGCTTAAATTGGAATAATTGAATAATAAGGCTAGATTGGTAAACCTACATTTTGGTTTATCTTTTATTTCTGGTATGATACATTCACAATTTCAATAATAATAATTATAATAATAATTGAACTTTATTGATTTCAAATTGGAGAACTTTACCTCTGCATTTAACCCATCCCCTTGGGGAGCAGGGGGCTGTCATTGTGCGGTGCCCAGGAAGCAGTGTGGGGTTAAGGGTCTTGCTCTGGGACACAGAGTGCAGGCTGTGAGGATCAAACCGGGGACTTTGGACCTTCTCAGAGCACAAACGCACTGCTCTATTCACTAGGCAATCACTCCCCCATTAAACTTTCAGTATAGCAACTAAGTAAAACCAATAAATATTTTGTAACATGGCAAATTTTTATAGTGTTGGGAATTAACAGCTAGCATATCTAAAAAGGCCACATGGAAGCAAAATAAGTCCAGAATTAGAGACAAAAGTAAAGGTAAGGATCTGAAACAGTCATAGGCAGAAGTTATCTACACTACCTTTTTTTTTTTTTGTCAGCCCATTTTGTGGGCATTTCTAGCAGTGGCGATTTCTCATTGAATACTAGGGAGGCTAAACCTGACCTATAAATTTTGTAAAATTATTGGTAAAATATGCATTGTCAAACTTGATAAATGTTTTCTTTGAAATGCATTAGATATACGCTAAAATGCTCCTGATTTGTATGTTGTGCATTAATCAGCTGCTTATTCCACTCTCGGATGCAATCTCCTCTCCTCTCTGGAGCAGCAGCACTGTGCCTGTTAGTCTCTATGAGAAATCCCTGTTGAGGTTTGAGCCTCAGTCTATTAAGGTAAACAGCGAGAAAATAGAGCTCTAATAAGATATCACAGCCAAATATGCCATTTCAAGTGAGGCTAAACCTCTTACAGGGTCTATGGAGCAGGGGTGGGTCATGAAGCTGGCTGCTCATTGCTGATTGGCAAACATACTTAAGGGTTTTTGACTGAAAAGTGATCATTCAGTCACAACAGTCATCTTGTGCTAAATTCTTTGTTTCTATAGTTTATTATTTCAGATCAATACATGGCGTTTGGATGTAATTAACAGGCTCCTCTGTTCTAGAGAGCAGCAGCTGCCACTCGTTTCTAGTTATGGAAATGCTTATAAATAAAAGGATGATATGTGATGCTATCAGAATACTATTCACTGATTGGCCACTGGCATGTTGAGCTGTATGTCTCAGTACAGCTCAATAGAGAGAAATAAATGAAGGTCTCTGATGAAAGCAGACAGAAATGCAAGTCCTAGTTTTTACCACAGTGCTTTGAAAAGCACAGAAAAACTAAAGAGACAAAGAAGAAATATTTGGGACATGAATAGTCGACTTAGAGGTGAATGTTTATTTCACTTTTCACATCTGTACGTGACTCTTGCCTTGTTGAATGCAAGCTTATACATAACCATAAGACAACTGCAGCTCCTCCTGCCTTAAAGGTAATAGTTTTAGGATATATTTCTTGTATTTAGAAATTATAAGCCTGTAGGGTGTAAAAAAAAAAAAAAAAAAAAAAAGACATGCTTTTTAAATTACAGACAGGAGCTGCAGAAAACAGATTTGGACAGAAATTGTAATTGCCTCACTAGTAGCTCGTTTTTCTGACAGGAATGGGGGTCTGAGAGAGGGGGAGAGACCTGTGGCAAAGGACCACAGGCCGGATTCAAACCCAGGTCGGCCGTGTCGAGGAACAAGGCCTCCGTACATGGGTCGTGTGCCATCTGCACCGCCCCCATTGCTCCAGTTTTATCAAAATATTACACTTTGTTCTTAGATCAAGGACTCTGCTCTCATTCCATTCCCAAATCTTTGCCACGTACATAATGATGATGATAACTGTTTAGCTGGACATTGGAACTGTCCCAATCATATAAACTACTTGGGAAAACATTAGTTCTGATATGCAACACAGGTATTATCAGAGTTTCACAGACTCAAACGTCCTCAGGTATAATTAATCTTAACATGGATTTTCAAATTGTCTGTCTAAAAACAATGCAATAAGTGTTTGGCAAAATGTTTCCATTTTATGCTTTAAACAAGATGCACAGAATTTTAAATCTTCAAGCAAACTTTGGAGCTTCACAAGACCAGACAGCTGCATTTCTCCTTGGTGTTACTCTGAAAATGTTTGGCCTAGCCTGTGTTCCTGGTAATTATCCCACTGGGTCATGTTATACAGGAGGAAAACATATTTAAAATTTGTGTATTCAATAATACAAACATGTATTTAATAATGCAAACTGTATTTGTATTTGTTCAATTGCAATATCACACTGATTAATATAAAAACCGGCTGCTGAGTAATAATTTAATTTGGATCTAATAATAATTAGGAATAGAAATGCTCCGGCCTGGACATCAAATGAGTGTGTCGGAAAAACAACTATGTCTGTACAATTAAGTAACTACTGTTTATCTAAGTTAAAATGCGAACTTTAATTGTAACCGTAGATTAAATTCTTCCTACCCATCCTTGTTTTGTTTATCTGGTTGTCACTGAGAAAATGAAGCTTAATAGCACCATCAGGCAGCATTGCTTGTAGTTGGTTAGGTTGATGGGGTTTAACAATAATGTATTTAAATGAGGCTTTGCTTTTGTTCTTATACAGTAATCCCCAGAACAGTTGGTCAGATATCTTGTCATCCAAAACAAAAAGGGGAAACTAGAGTGTTGCAAAAACTCAAGAACTCTGCACACACATTGCTGATGCCACAACAGCCCTGTGTTAGGTCTGCTCTGGCAGTGAATCAGCAAACCTTGTTTAAGTGATGCTTCTTCTGTAACATGATGAAATCAATATGTGCTTCTGTTGGATAGTTGGGGGTTCAGCACAGCAAAGAGCAAAACTACTTTATGACCAGCAAGCTGATTGAAATGTTTTGCTAGTGACACAAGAATGTCATCATGTCCTTCCTTTTCATTGCAGCATTCAGTATATATGCAAACTCTATCATCCATCTGAATATTTTCTAAGACTCTGTATTGTTGCTTAACATTATTTTCTGTATTTTTGGCTGTATAAAGCAGAAGCACCATTGTGCCTCAAAGCTTTCGGTACTTTACAAAAAGCAATATATAAAACTGTCCCTTATGGAGGAATTGCAAGAGAAAGTCATTGCTGCATGAAAGCCATTTTTAACCAATCTGGGTAAAACAGTATATGTGGGAGAAGGTTATCTTATCAGATGAGACCAAACCTAAACTTTTTGACTTGCGTGCAAAACACTGTGAAGGAACACCAGCACTACACATCACATTAATCATACCATCCTCACCAGAAGCAGAGCGGGAAAAAAACAGGCACCAAATCTTATAATATGCAGGTCACCACAAGCTGATTAATACAAACCTCCAAGACTGAGCTAAATTAAACATTTTGCAATACCCTCTTTATCAACATAGGGTTAGGGTTAGGGTACAAAACTAATCTTTCTGGTGTGACAGGGAAGCAAAAAAAATAAAAAAATCCAACAGCATTTTATGGCTTTGGTTCTCCTTTAATCACCCTACACTCTCTCTGTACATAGGACTGCTATGCAAAATGAAATTAACATTCTAAATATATATTTGTAATGTTAATATTTTTGCAGAGCATAATTAGTGAATTACAAGAAGTCCCTAAGCCTGAAAAATTATAGGGAAATCACTTCCTCAGATTTAAAATGTCCCAAAAAGATGCTGCCTGACAGCAGCCCAGAATACCATCAACAGCGTCTCAAGCCAATATCATAAACTGTTAGAAAAGAGAAAGAAAGTGCCGAGTCTGTGCAGGTAAATAGTAATGTTCCGCACAGCTTCATTCCGTTTGCTATAGGATTGTTGGACTCAAATTAAACCCAGGTCCGCCCTCACATAGCCCACAGCATCCTTTTCTAGAGCGTTGAGTTCTGGTTTTGTTCAAGGATTTAATACCACTGCCTGTCTTCTTTGTGAAGCACATACATTTTTTAACTTCATTTACATGTATCAATGTAGAGCATGTGTACAGCTTCAACCATTTAGGAAAATATTTCCTTTTTCAATTGTTTATTTCCACTTTATTAGGGATGTTCCCAGGGGTCATTACAACGAAATCACATCCAGATATTTGCTTTGTGATGCAAATTTGAATGACAGCAAATAGGAAGATGAATAATATAAATGAAAGCTACTTCTGAATTCATAAATCTAAAAAATTTAACATTTCTAAGTTTCATCACACAAAAATCTAACACAGCTTAAACAGAGATTTAAAAATGTCTCAAGGGTTTTCTCCTCAATAAGTAAATGTAGAAATATGGATTACCAAATTCAGCTCTACTTACATATGCATGCCAGCAGCTGACTAGGAGCTGCTTTATCTCTTCCCACTATGTAAAAACAGCTCTGCTGCAACTCGATATGGCCAGTTTAAAAAGTACTGTGACCCACTCATACCTGACATATAAAACCAGAAATGGAGCCAGAAAGGGCTCATCCAAAAAATGTTTATGGATTTTCCTTGCAATTTTAAGTAAAAAAAGATTTAAGTTAAATTTTTGCACTTGGCTTAAGTTATTTTTAGGTGCAGGAAGAAAGACCCAGGATAACTTCCTGTCTCCTTTAACAGTAAATCACTCAGTAAAAGGCAGATGTTTGCACTCCACCAAGCCCTTTCTCCAGCTCATTATTGTGAAGAACTGGGTTCTACTGGTTAGATAATGGTTTTTAATTGGGTTCTTGTTTTTCAGTGCCTTCCTTTATGTTTATAATTTCTTGAAGAAATTCCTTAGAAATCCTTCGATATGATTTCTTTTCTTATTTATTTTTTTTCTCATTTTGTTTTTCTTATAATTGACGTATACCTGTATTAAAATCACAGACCTTGCTCATGTTTCTAAGTGGGACAACTTGAGCAATTAGTGACTGACTACATTAAATACTTTTTTCACCCACTGCATTTGAGAATGAAATGAGACCAAATTTAAGATGGCTGTACCCCCACACCCATCATGAAAGAGGGTACGCCCAGATGGTTAAAGAAGCTTTGAAGAATCTTCTGCATCAAAAGTTTCTTCAAAATACACACTAAAAAAACAAACAAAAAACATAGAAGTTTACTTTTTTTTAACTTAGGAGATATTTCAATGCTGTGGGGAGCAGTAAGCATTGCATCCCCCATGGAACGGTAGAGCTGGTGTGCAACCTGGAATCGGTAGAGTGACGAGAAGCGTATGGAGAGGATAAACAATTTTTTTTAACACCTACATATGTACACCTAGGCAATATTTGAAACATGGTCAGAAGGGCAGACCAGTACTTATGAAAAATACATCTGACAACAGTGAGTAAAGCATTAGGAAAGCAGTGAGTAAAGCACTGGGAAATGGATCAAACCCGAAAAAACACACTTCCCAAATGGACTTAAATTGCACAAGAAATACATTTGTAATAGAGAAGATGACTTTCAGAATAAAATTTGTGCATGAAATGTTTGGAAATCATTTTGACTTTTATTATGTTTCTATTACGTATAATTAGATTATAATTTCATTATTTTGAGGTTTAATCAACACCAGTTCATGGAAGTTACGTTGTCATGGCAGCTCCAAGCAATATGGCACAGAAATGCATTTCTGATTCGTCCGCTTATGACTTCATCTCCACCACCTCAGAGCGCACCTGAACATTTGGACACCTGTAACCAGGGCACCCTACCTGTAGCTCAAAGTAAGAGCATGGTGCCGAAGTTTAACACAACCTTAGTATTTTAAAGTGTTATTTTAATCTTGTGTTTTTTGTGTAATGGAGAACCGTTCAATAACGTTTAAATAGTATAATAGTATAATTATTTCCTTTTGGTTTGCTTAAAAATGATTTCTGAGCTATTAGTCCTGGTAACATAAACACAGTGATACGGGCCCTGGGTGCTTGCACTAAAGTGTATATGACAATCTCAGTCTCTTTACTTATGTATTTTTATTGTTTTTATTGTATTTTGGATATGCTCATAGGTCTTTTGTCCAAAAAAACCCAAAAACATTTTCACAGCACCCCATTCAAAAGTAATTGCAGTGGCCGTGGACTCAGGGATTCAAATTTTACGGAAAATTGACCAAATGGTTACTCTGTTCTTTACCCATAAGCTGAGAGAAATGAGACTAGCTTGGTATTAGTTTATTTTTTTATTTCTCCCATTAATTTTTTTTTAATACCAGTAAAGATTTATTTGAAAAAATACAAGAGACTGAAAAATTATTAGCTGGTAAAGTCATAAATCATAACCCTTGCTATGAGAATCTGATTCAGTGAGCCACCTACTTCTTATTGTAAGAGATTTATAGCAGAGCAAAAGCTTAGCAAAGTCTCCTGGGTACTGACCTACCACTAGCATCTTGGGTTGGCAGGGGTTCTGTAACGGATGAGTGGGGAGTCTCTTCGGTCTGTGGTCCTGTCTACTGAGAGATTCACTTGACTCCACCTGAATGCAGAAATTCTAATACACAGGAAGACACTTTTAAAACGTATTGGCTGGCACTCAGTCCTTTTAAAGTTTTTTTTTTTTTTTTTTTAACAGTCTGTCATACAGACATGTACCTGATTGTGTTTTATTGGGAAAACACAGTATTTCAAATGCATTGCTTTAAGAAGTGTGGGAAAAATATTTTTTTAAGGTTACAAAATCAAGAAGAAACTTGAGGTTATTTTTTTTGTGGTTTCATACACAAACACAGACCATAATATCCATAATATCTTAAAATAGATTTTATGGATGATTAGTATAATTGATTGTAAAACTGTTTCACTGATGATTTTGTTATTTGATTTAACTATATTGTTATGCATTCATTTTACCATTCAGAGAAGTCTAATGAGTTTCATAAGACTCTAGCTGTGTCCAAATTACCCGTCATGCTCGGGTTATGAACTCCTCTTAAGTTCTGTTTTCCTTTATTCCTCAGTTAAACTCGAGTTTGGCCCCATGAAATCTATGACTGACAGAAAACATTCTGATATAGTGATTTTGAAATCCATTTTTGGCTTGTTCAAATTATTGACATTTATCTGCGGCTATTTCCAAAAGTATACGTTGTTCATTTTTGGGGTAGTTTTGCCAGAAGTGAACTTCGCTGTACAGGTACTCACTGAGGTTGTTATGCTCCTCCACCACCTCCACTTCTTCTCCTATTTTACTGAGAGCATGCAATGGTGCCAACAGTGTACGGGAGGCTTGCTCCTCTCAATGAGCCCCAGGCCAGCTGAGGCTACAATGTAACTTGCAACCATTGCTTTGTGCCTGAATGGGTGAATGACAGAATGTAGTCTAAAGTGCATTGGTCAAGTCTCCTGACTTGGAAGGATACTGTATAAGTATAGGCCATTTGACATTATTTTGTTTATATTCAGGATTAGATCATTGTTTTTATACCATGTTACTAAATCAGTTTACCAGCTCCCTTTACTCAGCTTCTTGTCCATCTTGGATGCACCCAATGACTGCTGTCATCTGAGTATTTTTGCCGATGACAGGCCTCGGTCTTGTACTGAAAGTTCAAGGTGCACAAAGCAGAAAGCAGCTCATGATAGAGAGGAAATAAAACAAAACACCAAAAAGTCCTAGAGTTTGTTTCCATACGTGCATGAAAAGAGAGGGGAAGAAGACAGAACACAACAACAGCAAAAATAAGACAACAGACAGCAAAATAAACATAAAAAAAGCTTCCAGAGCAGTAAGTATCCCTTAGATATCAACGCATGTGGAAAGCAAACCCTATAGTGATCACACAATATTATTGAGGGTTGTATATATCTTTAGATGCAGCTTAGCAGTTCATATTATTATGTATCGGTGAACGCCTGGACATAGGGACAGCAAAACCCAATAGAGAAGGGCAGACCCAGGGCCCAAACACTGATTGGCCAAACCCCTCAGCGGCCATCCGTTAGCAGGGATTCAACAGGGCCAGAAGCTCCGGCCTGGCAGCCACTGGGAATGAGACAGCGACACAGAAATACCCAACCCCAACCCTAGAGAATCATCAATGTGCCAGCAATCACAGGCACCCCTCATCGTGGGGAGCATAAGAAGGAAGTGGAGACAGGCACCGCTCCTTCTTAGTGCCTAGGATTTTCCAGTAGGTGAAAGGGGAAGCAAACACTAAACCTGACCCGCAAACATATGGTAAAATTCACATTCAGTCCTATTCACACAATTCCCCCTTACACCCATAAATATACATGCTCTTAACGGAGACACACACAAAGGCACACCCTAAACATATTCTCATACTCCTCATACATACACTATTCTCCTTGGTCCAGGGGCAAATGGCCCTAGGTCCACATGCCTAGGGCCTTTTTTTTTGCTTTAAATAAAATCTTTCACTCACGAGTTTGGTTCACTCATTTTGTGTGCATGTTTGTGTAGAGCCAGCCTTTGGCCAGTTCTGTGCTTCATACAAAACACTATGCCTGTCTTGTCTGCTCTTGGTGGTCATGAAATATGCCATGACTGTCATGCTGCCTTGCAATCTGTAACACAGGGCATGGCTTTGCCAACTGCTGGGTAGTCTATACCAGCTGCAATCTCTGAAAATGAAAAAAAGAAAAATACATTACAGACTATTTACAATGTCATGTTGCTGTTTGTTAGCTAATGTTGAGACATCTGAGGGCATTAGAGAACAGCTGTATTCATACTAAATACAGACAAAATTAAACACAATGGACCCCATTTTCTAATCCTGGATGTCTACAGGCATTAGTTAGATTGGAATACAGCACACTCTGTTGATTTTTATTTCTTTATTTAAAGTGTAAACCTTGCATTGATCGTTTCCACTTTAGAGTTGTGTTACTTTGTGTTGACTAAGCGCATAAAACACAACTGAAATACATTTTATTTTCAGGGATTTACAATACATTCACAATACACTGACTTTTCAGACAAAAATAATAAAGAAACTAAAAACAAGCAAAATTACTTTCATTATTTATATATCCCCACTTGCTATCAGTAGTGCAGTAATCATAGTTGATGTTATGTTAAGCTATTGCTGAAAACCTGATTCAAATCTTAATAGCTGCACCATAAAAACTGAAGTGTTTTACTGAAGGTATTTCGGGTAACTTGTAGCACAGCTTTGATAGAAAATGTGAGTTCAAGTGTGCGTTTAAGATATCTAATAAAATTATTTAAAAAATGTCATGTTTGCAATAATATGCTTCTATTTGGTTGATTAGCAGAGAACAGTTGTCCATGTAGTCTGATTGATTTAGAGCTTAAACACGTCCAGTGGATGTAAATGAAACCAATCAATACTTTCAGGGTCTTTTGTTGCTGTTCCAGCATTCCTTGCTGTTATCAATCAAACCTTAGCCAAAGACCGTGTGATAGGAAGTCAAGAAACTGAAGGTCACATCTCGCCAACAATTTCTCAGTGAGAAGGCTTTAAGCTTTAAGGTGCTTCGTGGGTCACGTGCCTTATCACCAGACAATTATTGTACTAATTTTGCACTCAAGTTAATTCACCTAATTAAAGCCCTCCTTGACATCACAAACTGAAAAGTTATGATTTCAATCCAGAGATGATTTGCTGCATAGCTTAGAATGGCATGTTTAATAATTCTATGGATTGGTGCTTATCTGCAGTATCCAGGGGCTTACTTCATCTATGAGAGGTCAATAGTCCATCACATAAATACACTCTCTCACCTAAGGGTAATTCAGAGGGGTCAATTAACCTAGCATGCCTTTACTCAGAGGATTCAGTGTATGCAGAGAATTCATGTACAAAGAAGGACAACACACTAACTGCACAATGATTAACCCAGATGCTGAATCAAATGGGGAGTGGTGGCCTAGTGGTAAGAGCATTGTTCTTGGGTCTCAGAGGTTCGGAGGACAAGCCCCACACACACCCACGCACTGCAATTCTGGGTCCCTGAGCCAGACTGCAGCCCCAACAGTGGCAGCCCACTGCTCACCAAGGGGATGGGTTAAATGCAGGGACGGATTTTCCCCATTGTGGGACAATAAAGGATTAACATTTCATTTCAAATCAAGAATCTTCTGAATGAAGGGCAGCTTTGCTAACAGCTTCTAGACTGTAGAGCTCTTGCTCTTAATACATGCTTTTCACAAACAATTTCAAAACAAACTTAATATTCTCTTTTGAAATATAATTATAATATATAATTCCAATCAGTATAATTTATATAAGATAAAATTATTCAATTTGCCTATAACTTTAAGCAGTGGGCTGCCATTATGTGGCGCCAAGGGAGCAGGATGTGGTTAAGGGTCTTGCTCAGGGACCCAGAGTGAAAGTCAGTGGGACTGGGGCTTGATCCTAGAACCTCTGGAACCCACGTGCAATGCCCTAACCACTAGGCAACCCCTACCCCAAGCTTGGGATTGGCATGCTGACAGCAGGAATGACAACCAGAGCTGTTGTGTCAGTATTGAATATTCGTTTCTCTAAAATAAGCCGTCTCCAAAGGCATTTCAAAGAATTTGGCAGTACATCAAACCAGCCTCACAACCACAAACCATGTGTAACCACACAAGACCAGGACCTTCAAATTGCATGTTCACCTCCAAGATTGTCTCGGACCAGCTGCTCGGACAGCTGCTAAAACAATTGGTTTATATAAGCAAAAGAATTTCTGCAGAAATTGTCTTACGGAAGCTCATCTGTATGCTCCTCGCCCTCATCGTGGTCTCCACCTGACTCTAGTTTGTTGTCGTAACCGATATGAGTGGGCAAATGCTCACATTCGCTGGCCACTGGGACGTTGGAGAGGTGTTCTCTTCATGGATGAATCCCAGTTTACACTGTTTAGGGCAGATGGCAGGCAGCGTGTGTGGCGTCATGTGGGTGAGTGGTTTTCTGATGTCAATGTTGTGGATTGAGTGGCCCATGGTGGCGTTGGGGTTATGGTATAGGCAGGCATCTGTTTTGAACAGAGAACACATGTGCATTTTATTCAATTCACAGAGATACCGTGATAAGATCTTGAGGCCCATTGTTGTGCCATAGGGCCCTGTCACACCTTGCCGATTGAGACAACGAATGCCCGACACACCAGAACCTCGTAAAACACTTGCATTATCTGAACTTTCTAGGTACTTTTTCAAGTTAGGGTGTATACATAGAATTTTCATAACGAGTCCAGAAATGATGTCCAACAACAGCCTAACTTTCACATAATGCATGGCAGCGTAATGCACATGAAATGATGTATATGCCAGTTCTGAAAGGGGAAACGATGCACCCGGAGGTGCATCGCGGTAATAAACTAACTGCTGTTTACTGCCCGCAAAAAAAAGGAAAAAGAAAAAAGAAAAACAGGTTTTCAGTCACAGCAGAGTACTGATGATTTCCTTCTGTGAACCTCCTTTTATACCAAAAAGCAGCCAATACGCCATTAAACAGCAGCTATAAGTTAGAAACACGTTCTCTAGAAAGTTCTTGATAAGTTATGCACAACTTACTTGTAGGTTTTGGATAAGCTAGGCACCACGACTTATGAGTACCTTGCACTTAACATACGTCAATGATCAGATTTCTTACCTGTAACTTATGCCCCTCGTATAGCATATGCTGGGAAATTTATGTATGCTCAAAATTGACCTATGTACTCGCCATATGTCGACGTGTGCCAGCGTGTCTCAGCATGCTTCAGCGTACTTCAGCATGCTAGTAACGGACACAAAACGTACCCATAACTTATCCAACGTATGCCAGTGTTTTTGCAAAATTTTCCGTACGTGCAGAGAATAAGAAAGTCTAAATCATCACGGTGTGACATGGGCTTTACATCCAAGAAAATCACCTCATGTTGCAGCAGGATAATGCACGGCCCCATGTTGCAAGGATCTGTACACAATTCTCAGTAGCTGAAAACGTCACAGTTTTTGCATGGCCGCCATACTCACCGAACATGTCAACCATTGAGCATGTTTGGGATGCTCTGGATTGGCACCTAAGACAGTGTGTAGCATTTACCACTTTCTGCCAATATCCAGCTACTTCGCACAGCCATTGAAGAGGAGTGGACCAACATTCCACAGGCTACAATTTGCAACCTGATCAACTCTATGCGAAGGAGATGTTTTGCATCGTGTGAGATACATGGTGGTCACACAAGATACTGACTAGTTTTCTGAGGCTAATCCACTGCTTTGATTCTTCTAACTGCAACTGCAGGCATGCATAGAAACCCCTAACCTATTTGATATGTTAATGTGTGGGATACATTTTTCATTTTTAGCACTGTCACACTGAAGACTGCTTCACGAGGATTTTTTTATTTTTCTTTTGCAGGATGTAGCTCTAGTGGGTTTATTATTTTTTTTTTACATCACTGTTTTTCTGTTTTTAGAGTATCCTTTAAAAAAAAAAAAAAGAAACAGTCATTATAAAAGAGGGATAACAAAAAATGGGTTTCTTTCATTTTTACAGGGACTGTATTTATGTTTTCCTATATGTATTATCTTCTGTAGACTACATTAAAGCAGCAAGGCTTGGTCTGTCAAAGACCTGTGATGAACGAAATGTCATGGAAAAGAAAGAATTCCACATGTCATCCTTCCATCATTGTTCTGTCATGAAACACAGAATCTACAAAGGTTATCCCTGCATTCCTGAATCCTGAAGGAGTTCTAAGAAAAGCAACAGATCGACCATCACTCTCTTTTATCCTGGAGCAGTCCGAGGTCAACCGCCATGTTGTCTAACAAAAACACATGGTGTTTCCTGTCACAAGACACCTCCTTCAGATTACTCACTCACAAATACAATTCTAGTTTGCTAAAAATAGTTACAAAAATAAGACAAGTGGAATCTGAAAACACAATGAATTAGTATCATGATTTTTTTTAACTAACAGCAGTCCATTTCTTTTTGAAGTGATTACTACTTGTTAAAATAAAAAGCTAATCTCAACTATAAGGATCTAACTATGAAAAACACCTGGTCCTTTCCTGACACAAGATGTAATTATAATCAGCGAAAGACTATTTAAAACTAGGCATGGTGTTCCTTTCACCTTCCTGCCATCTATTACATTGTGTTGGTCTATTACAGGGGTAACCAATTAAAAATCAGCTGGGTCCGAATAAAGAAAATCATCAACCAGTAAAGGCCCGGAGACATTTTTAATTATAATCTGCTACTTTAAACAGCATTTAACACTGGGTTAACAGAATTTAGAACTGAGTTTTTTATGCATCCATGTTATAACTTGAAATTTTTAATAAAAACATATAAAAAAAAGAACATGTTCCCGTTTTAAAATCTTAATTGTTTTTGAAGTAGAGAAAAACGATCATTCAGTTTGCCACATCTTTGACTGCTGTGCTTAAAAGTGGCTCACCGCAGTGATCCAGACCGACAGCTCATCTGCTATTTTGCATCACATGTAGCCTGGTCCCGGAAACTCCGGAAGGCTTTACCATACTGTATAAAAAGGAGAAGCAGCGCAAGTGACGTTAGACACTGTCTTTGGACAACATGGGGTAATTTATAAATGTTTTAAATCAGGTTAGGTCCGGGCTAGCCAGCAGGTGGGTCAGGGTCCGGTCCACGGTCCGCTAATCCGTGACCTCTGGTCTATCACATTAAATTGCATTACAATAAGGTAGTGCTTCTTTTGTAATGTAACAAGAAATAATAAAGGGATATGATCAATTTTGTAATGTATTGTGTGTGTGAAGTTTTTTTTTTTGTTAGTGTTATAGAGTACACTGAATGTTTAGAATGAGAACAAACCTCATAGATGTTTATTTTACAGTTGTCCCTTTTAAAACTAAATATATTATTTACATTATTCATACACAGGTATTACTAGCTTAAAAGGACAACTTAGGAGCAGATTTTTTTTCTCAGATCTCCCAACTCTGTCTATGTGGTTATTATATAAGATTCAGTCATCCCCTACCAGAGATGGAAGTAAGTCCTGTACATGCAAGTCTCAAATAAGTTCCAAGTATCAGCACTCAAGTCTCAAGCAAGTCCCGAGTCATCTGGAAGGAGGATCAAGCAAATCAAATCCAAGCATAGGTTTAGCCAAGCAAGTCAAGTCACAGGTCTGTTTTTCATTAAACACATTTAACAGTCAATATTTATTGTTAATATAAGCTGGTAAGGAAATAAATTAGCTTCACATGAATGAATATTAAATGCAAACAGCTTTGTAAAAATAGATTTAAAAACACATTATTGTATGTTGAAAAGAAATAAATAGTTAGAATGTGGTTAATTCAACAAGTGAGTGAGGCACTGGAGCTAAGCAGATCAGACAAGAACAGTTCTTGGCGTACAGATCCTGGAAAGATGGAAGATTGCAGCCAATCACCTTCTCTGCAGCCCAGATGACATGCTGCAGCTGCCCTTGTCCTTGGCAGTTGCACCAGCGTACAGATGATAATGCAGAAGGTGAGGATGGACTCATTGATAGAGGGGTAGAAGTGCACCATTATTGTCCTTGACAGATTGAAGTACATCCTCTACTGGGTTTTCTTGAGGAGGCAATTAATGTTCCGCTCCCCCTTTAGGTCATGTGAGATTATAGTTCCCAGGAAGCAGAAAGATTCCACATCTTCAATTGGAGTATTGAGCTCCAGGTTTTTCTCCCTGCACCAGGTGACCACATGGTCAACCTCCCACCGGTAGGTGGTCTTCAATTCAATTCATTTCAGTGTATTTATGTGCCAATTCACAACACTTCATCTCAAGGCACTCTACAGATACAATTCACCCAAATCATACAGTCAAATTGCTTCAAAGTTTTCTATCTAAGGAAAACCAGTTGTTGACTTGAAGGCATTCCCTCACACCATGCATGCTTGTAGCGACAGTGAAGAGAAAAACTCCCCTTTAACAGCAAGAAACCTCCAGTAGAACCACTCTCAGTGTGAGCGGCCATCTGCTAAAGCCTACTGGGCAGACATACAAGACAGAAGCAGACATGCAAAAATAAGCAAATATACAAAAGGAATTTGTCATCCATTTTTTCCCTAAAAAGTTATTACTGCTAAGAGGAGGTGGGATGGACATTTCAACCGAGCTATGACTCTTGGTGAGTTTAGCAACTATATTAAAAAGATATCTAGGAGTATTCTTATTCTCCTCTCTTAATTAGGAAAAATATGCTGCTCTTGTTTTAAGGGTCCTCTTATACAGCAGTAAACTATTTTTTGAGACTAGGTAGGATTCCCCTTGGCATGTAGAGCGTAATTTTACACTCCAATTTCCAAGCATTTTGCATCACAGTGCGCAGCTCTGCATTAAACCAGGGAACCAGATTTTTATTTTTAAAGTTTTTCTTTTTCAAAGGGGCTGCGTTGTCTAAGGCTACACAGAGAATTACATTGCAAAAAAAAAAAAAAGTATTTTTTTGGCCTAAAACAGTGATTTGGTTGTAAGTAAAAAAAAAAAAAAAAAAGTAAATAAATGACCCTGTCCTTTTGTTTATTAACACTTTAAAATTATCAAGTTATCGTGAACGCAACGAAGGATGCTTGGAATAGTTCATCCATAACTTTTTTCTTCTCCTGTTCATAAAGATCTGGAACAATCTTTTCACTGAAGTGTGTGCGCTACGAGGTGGTGTAACTTTGCTCAAATATTTTCATCCTTTGGTTTAAACGAGTGCTCAACTCTGAAAAACCCTCTTCTCACGCTCAGTTTCATCTCTGCACATGCTCGGATCCGTCTCTACTCGCGCTCGACCTGCTCTCTCCGCGCTCAACACCAGCTATGCGCTCGGCTGTTTCTCCGCTCGCTCGACTCTCTGTGCTCGCATCTTCAGCAATATATGTAAATGAACCATACCATCAGCCAATCACGCTCAGCTTCTTTTCATCCAATGAAAGCATGTAATGTCTTGGTCTTTTCCTGTCTTTCCACACAAGGACACTGACCAAGAAGATGACAATACGAAGGGCCTCACTGTGGGTGTCCTCACTGTGTTAGAGGATGACAACAGCACAGCTCCTCAAAGTGTTGTGAATGTTGCTGTTGTAGAAGAAGAGATTGTCCTTCAAGATCTCCCTGACCTGCCACCTGCTTTTGCTTACCTCTTTGGACTAATCTATGCTTTGAACCTTAAGTATCCAAATGTCCTAAAGGCACACATTTGAAACTGTCTGAAGGTTTTCTTGGAACCTGGAACTAATCTCTCTGCAAGGGTCAGATCCCTCAAAAACAAACTCCTTGAGTGAGTCTGCAAGGAATGATAATGTTGGGTCTGGAATTGTGGACCTCCGAAAGGTTCCTTCTGTCCAGCCAACCAGGAGAGAGAAAGTGAAACAGATTCTTTAATATTTATAACTGCACAATCTCATAATGATAAAGTAAACCTTTCTCTTAGGGGAGGAGAACTCTGTCAAAGTAATCCCGAAGGTTGATAAACAGTGGTCAGAGAGGGAACCATCAGAGGTAAGTCCAATGAGAGTAGTGTCATCTACGAACTTCAGAAGCTTGACAGACTGATGACTGAAGGTGCAGTTGTTGGTGTCCAGGGAGAAGAGCAGAGAAGAAAGATAAAAGCCAGGGGGACAAAACCAGTGCTGATGAGCTGTGAGTCTAATACATGTTTTCCCGGCTTCATATGCTGCTTCCTGTCAGACAGAAAGTCACCTGTCACCAGTAATTCACCTGCAGGTGGAGTCAGGCACACTCACCTGGGAGAGCTCTACCTGAAGCAGAGCGGGATGATTGTATTGAAGGCAGAGCTTAAATCCAGTATCCTGGGGAATCCAAGTGCTGAAGGATGTAGTGAAGGGCCAAGTTCACAGCATTGTCTGCAGACCTGTTGGCTGTGTAGGTAAACTGTAGGGGGTCAGTTATCTCTTTCAGGTTTGAAAGCACAAGGCGCTCGAAGGACTTTGTAATTTGTCAGTTTTCTAAGCCCTTTCCAGACAGACGCAGAGTCGTTGGTTGAAAACTGGTTTTCAGCCAGTTTTCAGCACTCCCCTCTGTAAAGTTGCAATGAATGATTTGGTCCTCTTGTCCTGCATGGGGCATCAGGTCTCCCTGTTTATTACCGGCAGTTTGCTCATCCCGGAGCTTGCCAAGCACACGTCATTTGACATAGTGATAATGTATGAAACAAATAAACAGAAAAATGTGTGTATAAGCAGCAATGCGGGAAAAAAACATCCGCGACCAAAAATTGCAGAGACCCAAAGTCTGGTTTTCAAAATACCTTGACCCAGTTTTTCAAGAAAAGTTTGTTACCTAAATCGTTCAAATTAATGATAGATTGTTAACTTAAATAAAATAAGATAGCTATCGAATGGATACTAATACTTAGTTAATCTTCCTCATGTCATGATCTAGGCACTGATAATTGGCATAATGTTTCATTGCGTTCACCTGCCGAGCTCCACCGAGTTTCTCATCACTGTAAATCTTATCCACCTGCTACTGTCTTTATTTAAGCTGCTTGCTCCCAGTCATCGGTGCCAGATTATTTGAGCCTTCCATGGGAGTCCTGTAGCGCAGTGGTCCCCAACCTTTTTTGCGCCAAGGACCGGTTATATGTCAGACAATATTTTCACGGACCGGCCTTTAAAGTGTGTGGGGTAAATATGATCAAATAAAATGACCCGACTGGCATAAAATCAAATAAGAACAGCATAAAAATAAAACTGACCATTATGTTGAATTAGTGGGAGCCCTGAGCTTGTTTCTCCAAAACAAACCGGTCCCATCTAGGCGTAACCGGATACAATGACACGAAGTGAGGTCCTGATGTCCAGTCTGCTCCGTAGCTTTGTTTTGGTCGCTCTAACCGCAGGAAATAGGATGCGTGTTAGGGTTATAGATAGGATACGTCTTGATCTGAATTAACCTGTGTCAAGAGGCACAGATGTACCAACTGATGTAATTGGGAGAGAATACCCCAATTTTTTATATTTTTCAAAATAAAACATCACTCAGACTCTTATCATCGATAAATGATATATATTTTTTTTTCTGTGCGGCCCAGTACCAAATGACCCACGGACCGGTACCGGTCCACAGCCCGGTGGTTGGGGACTGCTGCTCTAGCGCACCAGTTTTTGTTCTGATTGCCTGATCCTTACCTGTTCTGCCCTCGGACCATTAAGCCTGCCTGTTCCTGTTTTGGATTTGTTTGCCTGACCTGTCTCACACACACATAATTGTCCCTCATCAGTTTTACCTGGTCACTAACCTGAGTTTTCCATCTACAGAGATTCTGGCTTTTGACGCCCTTGCTACTGAGTTGCAGATCCGACATACATAAATAAACGTTTTAGTTATTCACATCACTCTGTCTGCTTCGAATTCTGGGTCCTTAGTTCTGAGTCATGACACCTCAAGGTCGGAGGGGAATTACATCATTAATGATGCAGATCAGCTGGGTACTGTTTTATATGGAAAACTTTTACAAGTTCTTATTATTTTGTTATGTTTAGTTTTTAGTTTTTATTAAGAATTACCCTGGGATTAACCCATAATTTTTTGAGCCTATTATGTGTCTGTAAATGACACAGAGGCTAAACAACTAAGCCAGAAAGCTCAAAGAGCTAAGAATATAGTTTTACAAACCAGACCGAGCAACAGGAAAACACCATAGTTCTCAGAGGGTTAACATCAGCTAACTCTAGTGGATGTTTAGCAGCATATTTACATTTAGGGCTGGGTACCGAACATCAGGTCTTTTATGGTACCGACTGAAATGCTTCGGTTCTACAGAGTATCGAAACATGCCTCGTCTTTCAGTACCAAGTTTTGGTGATTGGCTATAACACTAAACGTGATTGCGTCATCCAGAAAAATTACATAGTTGGTCACGCCTACAGCCAGGGTTCATGTGTATCTGTTGTGAACTAGTTGCGAGCGTCATGGAACCCCTTTAAAATGCCCCCCAGGTCAAAAGTACAACTTCACTTTATTAACACTGATGCTAATAGTGCGCAATGCAATACATCGTGCACGGAAACAATTTAAGAGCAGAAAGTTGCTCGGTGTTTGACTGCAAGAAGAGCGGACCGCAG
>NW_015150482.1:2245475-2251595 GCF_000732505.1 Cyprinodon variegatus
GTAATTTTCTTTTTCTTCGAATTGATATTATAAAACTGGTATCGAAAAAAGTATCGTTCAGGAACCGATATCGAAGTGAAGGTATTGGTATTGGTACCGGCACCGAAAATTTTTGAAAAATACCCAGACCTATTTACGTTGCTTAACTGTTTTTGTTCCTTTTTCAACTTGTAAACAGATGATCAATCCGAAGCAGCCCATCTCTTCACCCCCCCCACCACACCCTCCCATCAGTGACAGGTGAGCAACATAACATTTTTATCAGGGACAGGCCAGGTGTCACCAGTACAGAGTCTGTGGGATTTTCCCTCCTTTCATAATTTTAAAATGAAGCTTTTTTTTTCTTTTTTCAAATAATAATAATTTAACTGTATTAATGGAGAAATTTAGCTCTTCATTCAGCCCATCCCCTAGAGAAGCAGTGGGCTGCCATCGTGGGTTGCCCGGGGAGCAATCAGGGTTAAGGGTTTTGCTCAGAGACCCAGAGTGGCAGTCTGTGGGAGTGGGGCTGGAACTCAGAACCTCAGGATTCCAAGCTCTATGCCCTAACCACTAGGCTGCCACTCCCCTATAAAATTAAATGATCTGCAGTTGCTTATACCGGATTCTGGAGAGCTGATGTGCATTTGGTAGCCTCCAGAAGCCTGTATTAAAATCTATCAAAATAAAAAATAAAAAAAGCTTAGTCAGATTTTTATATTCAGGTTAAATAAAAAATATTAGAAGACATCTATAAATCTTGATCATTCTCATGAGCAGCCTGAAGCAGCCACACCCTAAAATACATGTTTTGTCATTACATATATAAATTTATGAAAAATAAGTTCTCAGAGCCAGCAAAAAATGTATCTGTCATTTGATAAAGTTATAGCGAAACCTAATAGGAATATATTTTCACAATCCAAAACCTACTTTATATTCATGTGTACATAAATACAGCTGTGTTTTTTTGTTTTTGTTTTAAATAAGCAGGTATTATTTTGATAGGATATCAAATATAATATTTAAAGTTAATGTTTATCTAACTTTTTGCGCTCTGATAATTTTCCTTTGTTTTTTTAAATGTCATTTTTATTTTAGCAGTTTTAAAAATTGTATCCAATATCAATGTCAATATCATCAATATAAATTAGTGCTTGCACTCTCAGTAACTTTAACATTGTAGATTTTACAGGTAGCTCCTTTTTCATTTGCGTTTTCGTGTAATCTTTGTAGCCAAGATGTAGGATTTCTGCCTGCAGAGTGGCTTCCATCTTTACTGATCACTCATAAGACTGATGAAAGTATTCCCCTCCCGACTTTGCGTGGAAGATTGGTTGCTAGATTTGCTGATATGCTGCAGGCCAGGAGCACTGATGCAATATAAAGAAGTGATTATTTAAAAACATATTTGCTAATGATGATAATACAATGAACATGATTGCAATGACTTGGCAATTCACATGACTCAAGTCAATTAGCAGGTCAAGAAGGGCAAGTCAAAGTCAAGTCTTTTGTTAATTTTAATCAAGCAAGTCATAACTCACAAATCTCCCAAATCGAGTCAGACTCGAGTTGAGTCCCTCCAGCTCTGTCACTTACATTTAGGAAGGTACAAAACTTGAGATTGTCTGTAATTTAGTGCCACAAATATGGCAAGTCAAATAAAGGGACCATAAATCTAATGGAAGAGACAGATTTGATGTCAGGCTTCACTGCTTATATTGAATCTTTTTTCATTCCTGCTGAAGCATTGTTGTTCTTAGGTGTGGTATTTATTCTGTCACTTTGACGATAATGTTGCTAAAAGTGGTATATGATCCCCTGGGATACAGTTCAGTTGAAAGTGCTGTGTGAATTTTAATCCTTTGCTCGCTCAGGGGGAACATTTGTCTGTCCTCTGTAGCACCATGTTGCTCACATTTTCAATGACAAATAAGTAAGTGACATATCCCTGTGGTGCTGCTATAAGGTGACCCCTGTTTCTGCGAGAATTATTCTGCTATTGCCAATATTTCCATTTAACAAGATATTATGCTCCTGCTTATTATGCAGGTGGGTTTCAGCAAAGGGCATCTGTCTTGAATTAAAAAGTGAAACATTTAATCTTGACTGACATTTAATCAAACTGCACGGTATACTTTATAGAATGAATAGTTGGCTTTAATCCAGCATTCATCATTAACAAGTAAATTAAAGGGCTGTCTTTAAATGCAGCTTCTTTTAGCTCTATTAGCACTTATATTAGCGATATGAAAAACCCTTAAAATAAATTCATTTTATTGCAACATGATCCCAGAGTGAACATTATGACAAAACTTAATTTTAGAAGCTCAATTAAAAGGAGAAAAAGATGGATTTGAATGACCTCTTTTGATTACAAAACAATAATGTACTTTCTTCTTTGAGATGTTAATATGTGATATCCATGTTAGTGAAATTCTCTTCAAATACAGTATGGGAAAATTATGTTGTTATAAGTTAGAGAATTTGCTCAGGAAAAGAGCTAGCAACTCCATTTATACCAGTGAGTTAAATAATGAATTAATTTAAATGTTATGGTTCTTATTTGCTGTGACTCTGAGTTTTCAGTTTTCTGTTATCAGTTGTTTTGTTTTTATTTTCCATGATCTTCAAGCATTCTTTAGTTACTCTCTGTTGCCCCCTTGTGATTGTTTTCTTTCCCCTTGGATTCCCTCTTGCCAGTTCCACCCACACCTGCTCCCCATTCAGCTTGTTAGTCCATCCTTTTGTTTGGTTCTCCTTAAATACTCCACCTCTGCAGTCACTCAGTGCTGGTTCCTTCTTGTTGCTGTATTATCTACTCTGCTCGTTTCTCCTCGGCTCCTCAGATTCCTTTTTTCCCTGATGTCTCCTTGATTTTGGTTTGTTTTATATTTGAAGTTGGATTTCTGCCTCTGCTGCTATTTGGTCTGCAAATTAAACCTCTCAGAACTCATCTCTGCTTCACTTGTCTCTGCATCTGAGTCCTCAAGCAACCTCACCACCCACTGTTGACATTAAAGACCTTTAACAGATTTTTTCGGGGCAACAGCAATTGCAGTAACAGCTATTGGGTAGTGTAGTTTGAGTTTTTAGGACATTTTAGCATTTGCAAATCTACACATTAGATTACATTATAGCACTTTATAGTATAATACACTTTAGATTTGACATTGGATTACAGATTTTAAATAAAAGAACCGACATGAGCAAGGAACAGAGTTGATTGCATAGCTAACAAATTATTAGGTGATTTGTCTACATTATTTTGATCTATGTCCTATGATGGATGTCATGAGCTTAGAACAAAGGGCCCAAACAATACTGTATTCCTGTATTCCTAAAAAGTTTTTAGGGCCATCGGTAAAAATCAGGCCCAACGCGTCACGGATTTTGCTTCTTACCTAAATGTGGCTTTTTCATTTATTAATTGTTTTTTTTTTTAACACCGAACCTTATTGAGGTAGTTGTTGCTTATAGCTAAATTAAGAAGTTTGTACATCTCTGTTCTTTTTCTTTGCATTAATGTCCTGTGCTCTGAAATTATAGTACAAATTTTATTTTGTTTTTTTTGACTGATATGTGAAGCCTATGCAGATTTTAGACTATATCTCTAGAATAAACCTTACCTTCATATACCAACTATAATGTCATCTGGTGCATCTTCCTCTCCTCTCTAAGCCTCATCAAAAGCCATCAGCATCTGAAACTATGGTTTTAAATGTGCGTCATCATGGTCAGGTGTGACTGCCTTTTAACCATGCTGCAACCCTCCTGCATTCTTTTCCTTTCCAGATCTACCTCCGAGTCTATTCGGCTCCCTTCCTCTGCCATCCACCAGTGTCCATCCCTAGGGAAAAGACATCACCATTCCCATAATTCTACCTTTTCTATCATCATCAGCAATGTTATGTATATGTATTTTGCTTGTGTCTGAGTGCCAAAAAATGTACATTCATTCATGTCAATAAACTTCCTGATTGACTTCTTGACTTCTCGTGTATCTCTCCAGGTTGAAATGCTAGTAATGGATTAACGATATGTTTTAATTGATTGTTGTCATGTGAACAGGGCCTTGGTCTCAGTTAATCAAACAACACAGCTCCACTTTAGGTCTGATTAGTGTTTAGATAGCACCATATGTTTGCGGTGGCAGGACAGTAGACATTTGTTTTTGTTTTTTTTGTTTTTCTGTAAAATCACTCAAAACCAGCTGGTTAGCTTGTTGATATTATCTTATGGTTGTTACAGAAACCCTGTGACCTCAACATGCTACCTGCTACAACAGCCCATGAATGGAAACAGTATTATTTTTTTAAATCTCCAATACCATACCATTCTGCTCTCTTTGAGTGGTGTCAAGATAAATATGGATCCTCATTTGCTCTGTCAGTGTCCAGTCACTAAAATAGTAAATACATTAAATTAAATTCAAAATGACTTAATTGCTCCAAAAGTCAAATTAGAGTTTGTCATAATGCATGAGTTTTTTTGTTTTGTTTTTTCTCAATGACTTGTAGATTTTGAAAGTTCTATGCAGGAATAGTTTTCTGTATAGGTCTGTCTTGCACCAGATCTGGAGAAGCTTTTGCCTGAAGACACTCTTTGGTGTTTAACAGTATGGTGAAACGGATTCTCAGGTTTATCCATAATGTTGCCTTTTTTTTGCAGAGCAACTGCACCACCTTTCTTTGAATTCAGCAGTATATAAATAGAACTGTACGAAACAAAGCAATTTGTTTTTTTGGCCCACTTTAGTTCAAAATTGCAAAACTCTACCAAGTTTTGTGGGTACCACAGCTAATTTAGGGTTGTACAATCAAACAGACAACAATTAAACTGGACAAGTTGAAACTCTGTTGTGTGTGCACATCCTCTTTATTTATTTATTTATTTATTTATTTATTTATTTATTTATTTATTTATTTATTTATTTATTTATTTATTTATTTATTTATCTCAAGGGACTTCCTGGAAAATAAAGGTTAAATAAAAATAAAGTAAAATAAAAAATTTGGCCTTGTCATTGATCTTGGCACTGGATTATTGGTTCGTTCCATCCACCTGCTGAGCTCTGACCAGTGTTCATTACCTTTAATCAAATCCATCTGTTCCAGCTTCTCCTTAAACCATCAGTGCCAGATTATTTGAGCCGTAGGGGAGAGTTCCCTAGCGTACTCACTTTGTTACTCTGATTGCCTCATCCTGACTAGTTTCTGCTCCCGGACCTCTGAGCCTGCCTTCCCCAGTTCTGATTTGTTTGCCTGACCTGTCTTCAGACTCCAGCTGGATTCTGCTTGCTATTGACATTGGATCTGTCTCCCAGCCACGGCTAGGATTTCCCTACGGTACCTTCTTGGATCTTTAATCCTTGCCTGGACATCTGCTACCTCATCAACACTGGTTTTGACTTCTCCTTCCGGAAATGTCTGTCCTTCCTCGTCTGCTGGCTTTTGCTTGTCAGTTGGCTCTGCCAACCTCTTGGCTTCGGCTCCTGCTTTTATAATTCACTTCAGTTTGTCTGCCTGAATTCTGGATCCAAGGTTCTGAGTCCTGACAGAATAATCTGGCCAAATATGGACCCACCGGGAAACAGAAAGTTCAAACGTCGAAATGATCCCTGAACTGATCCCTGTGGTAATCCACAGGTAACCCTGGAGCATGAGGAAGATTTGTCATTAACATGAACAAACTGAATAGATAGATACGATTTAAACCAGTCTAGTGCTGTTCCTTTAATTCCTACAAAATAAGCCTTTTTTTTTTCAATACTATTATCAGTATCAGAAATAATTTAATAATCCCAGAGGGAAATTATTTAAATTATTTATTATGATCAACTGTGTCAAATGCAGCACTGAGATCCAAAAGGACAAGTACAGATACAAGTCCATTATCTGAGGCCATGAGATTATAATCAGCGACTTTCACCAGAGCTGTTTCAGTGCTACGATGAGCTCTAGAGCAAACTAGTTTTCCACAAGTTTGAAGCTGAATTGTTCATCCTACCTTTGTATGTGTCATTATCCGTGAGGGTTTATGTTTTTTTTTTTTTTTTTTTTTTTTTTTTTTTATACTGCTTCTCTATTTGAACAGTTTTTGTTCCTTATTATTTTATGGTTTCTGTTTAATTCAAAA
>NW_015150482.1:2251948-2256112 GCF_000732505.1 Cyprinodon variegatus
GTTTTTTGGGGACTTTTATAAACCTTTCTGCCTCGGGCGCTATGGACCTCTGTCAGTGGCCTCCCAGATCTCCAGATGCATTTGAGATATCAAAAAAGTACTCCAGAGTGTTGTTCAGCATGGAGGTGAGTAGAAAATGAAGGCTAATCATGTTTTGGGTGTACTATTCCTTTAAACTCTATGACCTCCCAAAGCATATTGATAAAGACCACATAGTTTGGAAGAGTGAAATATTATAATACTTACAAATTAATATAATCTCTCCAACTGAAAATATTGTACACACAAATGGCCCCAGATTACTAAAAGAAAAAAAAAAAATTTCTAGATGAGGAGCATATCTATAATCTCTGATGGCCTTAATTTCACTTAAAAAGCCAGAGACATAACATGTTTAGAATATTTCTCTAGAAGAAGAAGCCTGAATTTAGACAAGTTATTAAGACACACAATTAAAGAAGGACTTAGAAGTGCCAAAATATACCAATATTATATAACCTGAAAATGGCAAGTATACAATATGAAAGGACTATAAAAACTGTTACAAGACTGAAGGTTGGATGTGGATGAAAAAGTAGATTCTCAACAGCAAACATTGTTCTGTACCCTATGGTATTCCTTGAGATTTTTTTTACATGTATTAGTTTCCCTTTTATAAAGTTCGAAATAGCAAAGATTATACATATTAAGATGCAATAAATGAATGACATTTCCTTCATGCCCGCTGTAGAGAAATCTATAATTCATGGGGAAAGACTCTTATCAGTGATTTTTGACAGAAAAATTATTTAAAGAAAGTGGCACAAATTGTAGAGAAGTGGGAGGTAATGATTTCCAATACAACTTTAAGTTGAGCCATTCGTGCTTTTCACAGCATGATAGAAAAATATATAATTCAGGGTATTACTGTGATATCAGATAAGGTTCTGGAAGTCAAACTTGGAGGGATTGCAATAGGCAGAGCTACTTCTCCCTATCTTTGCAGTAATTCTGATTAAGTTAAAAAAAAAAAAGGATCATGATTGTGAAAAACAGCTTTTACTTTAACAATGGAACTATATAATATAAACAGCAAATTATTTTTCAAAATATTTGAGATATAAAATTATCCAGACAAAGATTTTACACGAAAACATATATAGCCCCAAACAAACTACAGTATATGCTGCATTATGAACCTCTCTGGTGTCAGATTTGTTTCTGCATATTTGTGGGAGAAACCAAACAAAATACAAATGTTGTGGAAATTTTTAGATGTAAAGTTTTGGGAAGAAGTTCAATAACGTCTATGCTCATTTTGGAGGAAAAGTGTCACTATGCTTATGTGGCTATTTTTGAGAGCAAAAAGGTAGGGGGTGCAATAATTGTGGCAGCAAATAAAATACTTGGAATTCTCTTTTGGAAGAGGATTGTATTGAAGAACTGTGAAGTGTGAAATCACACTTTTTTTTGTAGTGATAATAATTGAAACTTAGTAGCAAAGACTTTAATTAGGAATTATAATAGGTAACTTATTAAAAAATATTACAGTAAAACGATTGCAAGAATAACTGTGACAATATAAACTGATTACTTATATAGCTCTGATTGTCTGTGGAATTTGTATTGTCTTCAATTCAATCTAATCTGAAATTCCTTGTAATGATCCAGAATTACATATATGCGTCTACATTGGAATATACAAGGTTACTTTATTCTATTTGCTACATAAAAGTACAACTGTTAAAAAAAGAAAAGGTTTGAGATGTTTTCCAACTCATTAACTGATAAAAAAAACCCTCTTTCAGTGTTGTAAAAATCAAAAGAAAATGGTGCTGTTTATCCTTAACTCCATTTAAATCAAAAATACTTTATTGACCTAGTGAAATTATAGTACTAGTAATTTAGGTGGATGTGCTGACAGAGAAGTAGAAGAAATTGCATAAATGAAATTGTAACATTACCCATTAAAAGACATGTTACTAATATGCTCAGTTAAAGGGGAACGCCGTTTTTTTTTGTTTTTTACATTGACCCCTTGATTTTACGTTATTACATCATGTTCTACTCACCCGTATGAGTTTTTTGTCATTTGGACCTGTTCTGAAGATATTCGGTTAGCTTATATGCAAGTAACCTCTTCCTATGGGCAAATGAGTTCAGGGCACAAACTAAACTGTTCATAATTTATTCTTTATGGTAAGCCAGCATTCATAACATGTAGGCGAATCACTGTCCACCAGACATCCACGGTTATATTATTTATATTTATATGTTTTAAAAACAAAACTGAGTGTGTATGACGTCATCCTCGGCGCCGGCTACCATTTATTCATCCTGTCTGCTGAACTGCTGCTAGTTTTACTCACATGCCTGGAAGATGTCTAGTGCTACTACCACAGATGATCTCACTCTTGAAATGGAATTGAACAATTCAGATTAGGTAGCCGAATGAATTAAAAAGGGTAGAGGGTAGCTGCCTGTGGCCCGGGCTGCCTGTCACAACTCCAGTCTGGCTCGCGGATGACGTCATACACACTCCGCTTTGTTTAAAAAAAATATAAATATAAAAAATATAACTGTGGATGTCTGGGGGACAGTGATTCGCCTACATGTTATGAATGCTGGCGTACCATAAAGTATAAATTATGAACAGTTTAGTTTCTGCCTTTAAGTCGTTTACCCATAGGAAGACGTTACTTGGATATAACCTAATGGAATATCTTCAGAATAGGTCCAAATGACAAAAAAACTCATATGGGTCAGTAGAACATGATATAATTGGAAGGGCTTTTTTGACTTGATGCACTTCGAAAAGCCAAGTTATAGCAGTCGTTTGTGAGCATTCATAATCACCCATTTGGAAGCACATCTAACAGCACAAAGGGTTCCTCCAACAACTGGTTGTTGGATTGCACTGAAAACTGAAAGCTATATCAGCATCCACTCTATGTCAGAAAGAGGCAAGTAGAGGGTACCCATATGCTAGAGTGACATACCATTTCTATAAATACATTTTTTACATGTCTGTATAAGTTGGACATAACTATTTTATATATTTTATACTATATGTTGTGTTGTGTTCTTTATGTTAAAGGGGTCATAGAATGCAAAACCGAGTTTACATTGTTATAGATGAATAACAATAGTTCAACGCCTTTCTTGGGCCCAAATTCCTGCCGGTGCGCATGCAACCAAAGAGGAGACGCCAGAGAGAAACACACACAGGAGACAAGTAACAACCAAGCAATAAGAAACTAGCAGTGAGGAAGAGCAGATTTGGTGTACATATCGGAACAAAGAATTGGATAATGAGCTGATATGGAGCAGGTGTGAATAGAAGTAACTACAAGAAAATCAATGGGAAGGAAGGTGACACTAGGGGGCAATGGAGAGGAAATGGGAAATATAACCTAAAGATATCTGTAAACAATCAATGACAAAAATAAAACTAGTGCAAAGACTAAGTGGTGCTGAATAGGCAACAACTAAAACAAATACCAAAACAAACCACACCTATTCCACAAATTTCTCTTTGCACCTTTCTTGAGCTAAACTGAAGGCAATGTAAAGTGTAAGAGTATTTAGCTGTTGCCTCTGCAGAAAGTTGGTACCCATCTGCACTGATGATAGCAGACTGAAAGACGCTGATAATGTACTTACATTGCACACAGAACGCAAATATGAGCAAAAACTAATGCAATTTAGGTGCTCTTCCCACACCTTGATAAAACCAAGCTGCCCCTATTTGTCAGATAGTTGTTATAAGAGGTTAAGAGAAGAATTGGTCATAAACTATAGAAAGATGAAAGATCTGCTGAAAATAAGATATGGCGGAACTGTTCCATAGTTTAGATGAATGAGCTTTGCTTCTCTCATCTCGAATACAATAAAGATTGCCTGTTCAGTGGTGCAAAACATTTCTCTGTCAAATAGAAAGTGATATTACTTTGTCTGAGTGAGGTTTTCACACAAAGCTTTCAAATTATTTAATATAGACAGCTGATATGGGGAAAAATGAAATGCTCGATGTGTAAACTTAAAAACGGAAGGTCTTTCATTCTTTAAAGCAAATATACTCAGACAGGATAAGCCACACTTGATTGTCAGTTCATGAAAACACTTGCAAGCAGAAGTTGTTGAAGGTTATAGATGAAAATAAGAACTATGAATAAAATATATATA
>NW_015150482.1:2257398-2258922 GCF_000732505.1 Cyprinodon variegatus
CTTTTGATCAAAAGTTGGTCTGGGACCATTTAAGTTACAGCTGTAATCGCAAGAATATTTGACGAGACCAAGTCTTGTTGACGGATATGGCATCTGGGTATTCTGTGCGTTAGAGTATGGGACTCTGTGTTGTTCTCGAGATAGTAAGGTTTGCAGCTGCCGCAGCAGGGATATTTGACAGATACGGCATCTGGGTATCCGGTGCATGTGAGGGCCTGGAGTTTGAGACTCCAAAGTGTACACGTAACGATAGGTGTTTTTTTTTTCTATGTTGGTTAAAATAAAAAAATATAATAGGCCTTAAAATAGGTGTGACTGTATGAGTGTGTGAAGAAACAATCGAACCTTTCAGGTTCTGTTGTTTCATGCTAAAACAGCAGGGGTTAATACAGTACAGCTCTTGTGGATGCAGAGGCAAGAATTTCTAACCTGAAAAGATAGAAGCAGAAATTACCGCAACAGTTTTTGGGTGCTGTCCTGCTGAATAAACATCCAGTGCGTAGAATACCCTAGGTGGTTGTACTGGACTAAATTATTTAAAATGGGTAAAGATCAAAATAAATTTAGGGATAATTTAAAATCTACAATTAGAAGTTTGTAGAAGTGCAGGATCCAACAAAAAATAAACACTTTAATATATGTTTTTTTAAAAAATATGGGTTTGAGGGACGTCTCTGTTCCAAGATAAAATAATAAGAACTAAATGATGAAATAACTAAAATGAGCCAGGGAGGTAAAAGAATTAAAAAGGATGGGTTCAGGGAAGAGTATAGAGAAGATCATAAGGGGTATGGAAAGTTTGTGTCAGATTGATCCAAGTAATTTAAAATACTTGTAGAAGTGGAAGTAAAAGTATGAAATAGATGGTGTGTGGAAGTAGATCAACGGAGAAATGTTATGTGCCGGCTAGAAACAGGCACTAGTGCAAAAATAGATAAATAAAAAAAATTATAAATAAATACATAGATAAATAAATAAATATATAAATAAATAAATGAGCTCCAAATAGCGAGGTGTTGGTATAATACATGCGCAAAGTAGATATGTTACTATTAAAAATTTTATAAATAGATCTAATGTTGTGTTTGTCCGTCTTTTAATGTTATGTGTTTCTGTGTTTAAAGTTATGTTAGTGGGTCTTTTCAGTTGTTTGTGTGCATCCAAAAGATAATGAAACACAGTTTAGAAGGAGACAGCTTAAATCTGCACAAGCGGGGGGGGTGATGTCTGATGGAGCAGTGACTGCAGCATTGATCTGACTGACAGCCTTTCTAATGCGTCTGCAGGGTCTCCAAAACTATTAGGTTCGGAACCAAAAAATTAAAAATTAATAACCCACAAGAAAATTATTTTAGTCATGCAAGCTACATACAGGGAATAAAAAAATTAGACGGATTAAATAAGTGGATTGTGCAAGCTAAAACATAGAAAAAGCTATGAAGCGTAGTTTGGGCTCAAGTGAGGGGCCGGTGGTCACAGGGGAAAAACAAGGGGTCACATAGAAATCACAATAGGTGCTACAAT
>NW_015150482.1:2260770-2262446 GCF_000732505.1 Cyprinodon variegatus
GAGTTGAAGATTTAAAGAGGTTTTGCCTACTCAAGGGACAGATTTTTTAAGCTTTTTACATTCTTGATAAATCTTACATTTTTGCTTAAGTTTTACATTTTAATCCTTTTCATATTTTTGTTTTTTGCATATTGATCTTTGAATTCACTATCTGCAATGCATTTATGATGTGTGTAGTAAAAATCTTTTAGAAGTGCTACTTGTTAATGTTTATATGCACAAGAGGAGGGAATGTTAGGTTTATTCAATGATGATTATAAAATTAATGTGTGCTTATAAAACATTTGTGCAAGGGGTGCTTCACTCCTGTCTCATGATCTAGTCACGAGACCATCCTGCCTTGTCATTCTGATGGAGCATTCTGTCTTCATGAACTGATCAATTGTTCTGTCAGAATAATACTCTGTTTGTAACCATGTGACATGTTCTGTTAATAAACTCTTTGCGGAGGAGGTCCAGTGGGAAACAGTGTGTTTGAGTCTGGGGTTCAACTGTCTCTCCTTTCTGCAGAAATTGTTTCCATAACTGTGTATTTCAGTTCTTCTTTTGCAAAAACCTACATTTTATGAACCCGACATTTGCTATGAAGGACTTTTAGTCTCCGTGGACACCCAGTCTGTGATGTACTAAGCAGCAGTGTGGAAGCTCAACCCTTAAGGGTAAACTCCTTGAGAAGGCTGATACACTTTGCTTCCTTAAAAATGTTCAGTGTGACCATATCCTCTCCTTTACCAAGTTAGACTTTTTAATTTTTAAGTAGATAATCCAACATTAATGTCATTACTATTTACTTACTGGTTATGTTTACTATTATAATTTTTTTTATTATCTACCAGTGATTTTTGGTTATTTGAAGATAAAACATTAAGATGGATCCATGAAGGGGAAATATTTCCTTTTGCTGCTTTTATTTTTAAAAACTGAGAAAAATGGTGAGTGCTGTATCTTGTTTGAATGTAGAAAAGGCGCAATAATAGTTTTTTGGAACTTGTGATCTGCATATGGCTATCCTGTATTGTTTTGTATGTGGAGAGTCTGTGCACCACGGTCAGGGCCTTAAAGACCTTCATCAATACCTATTCAACTGCATTAAACTATTCCAAACAATTATCCTGATCTTGTAGCATTTCCCTTGGCTGGGCTGCTTAGATTACATTAATGTGGTTGCTATATTTTTTGTCCAATCAGATTTCAGCCTTAGTTTGTTGCTATGTCAATCAAATCTGCACAGGGCCTTCAGAATCAGCAGTACTGTCTGATGTTACCTTAACAATATTAGCAAGAAGCGTTTTCTTCACCCAATCTGTCATGGTGTTACAAAGTTCAGACCCAAATGCAGAAAACCAAGACAGAGAGACCAGGGAAAATGTTTAACGGGTTTTAATGAAGAAGTTAAACAGAGGGTGAAGTGTTGCTCTGAACACTGCTCAACGGGAACTGTAAAGTGAGGGGAAGACACAGCGGTTAGTTCAGGCTCAGTGGGGAGTTTGACTCGTGAACTTTTGGATTTGGTGTCCGACTCACGTTTCCAGAGAGTACTTGAATCCTTGACTCCTGCCTGTTTGCTGTAGTTTCAGTGTTTGTCTGATTCGGTGGACGGCGGAACAGGGTTTACCCAGAATGTGGTTGATAGTAGGTGAACAGAGAAAACAAATGCCACTCAGATTTCCTGCGGT
>NW_015150482.1:2263040-2264708 GCF_000732505.1 Cyprinodon variegatus
GGTTGACAAAAACTCAGCTTGACTCAGCAAAACTCAGCTTGGCTAGAGTATCCTAAACTGGCAAACACTCTGGCGTCAAAGTAGTGGCAGTCAGCAGCTTAAGAACACTCCGTTTAACGAGGAAACCATCTGCAGGTGTGTCAGGAGGCGGACCAGAACCAGGCGCCTCCTGGTCGATGAAGGGAGACAAACACAGAAACACAAACACAAAAACAGGAATCCTGACACAATCAGATTTCAGATTTGCCCCACAGGGCCAGCTTCAGCATTTTCTGTCCTCTGATTGGTCAGTTATAGCAAAATGTTTACTGCCAAGTCATACTAGCGTTAAGCTGCTTTTTTGGTTCTCTTTTGTTAAAAGTTTTTTTGGCCTCAATGGCTCATACTAAATGGAAATACTAATGCTACATTCAGACCGCACACTGCTGAAGCAGCAGAAGCAGCTGGTTTACATGCAAAGTCAATGGTTGATGCACATCAAAAGGTCCTGCAATGTGTTTCGAGCAGCAGCAGAGAATCTTGAAGAATCCGAGCAGCTAAAGCAGTGCCTCATGAGCTTCTAAATATCAGATTCATTTGATGCGCTTCACAAGCAGGAACTGCTAGAGTTGGAAAAATTTAACTTCTGCTACTCGACGCACCACATCACCCAATCAATAAGCTGATCTGGGAGGTGGCAGGGAGAAAGACACAGCACTGCTAACGCAGATCACTATTATCACTCCACTGAAAAAGTTTATTTAAGCCTTAATTAACTTAAAATGTCGAAATCTGCCGACAAAATATTTTCGCTCTTATAATTCTGTTACCTACAATTTGGATTATGTAGATAAAAACCACTAACATCTCTTTCAAGCCGCCACGAACAGTAGTTGAAAAAAAACCCAAGAGGCGACTGGGCCAGAGGCAGCTGTTGAAGGGGATTTACAGTGATAGTAACACCGCCAGTGAACTGCAAAAGCCCCTCTCTGCCATTGAACACAAGAGTAGCGGAAGCATCAGACGCATCTGTGCACACTTTTTTGGATGCACTTCAGGAGCGTCAAAGATGCACTTTAGGTGCGTTAGAACTGAATGTGTACAAGCATCAAAAGTGATTTTGATGCTTTATGTGCAGTTTTATCTAGTAATTAGAAGCATATTGAATCTGAATGGCTCCTGATTATGTAAATTTGGTGGAGCTGTGGATATTGTTTTGCTTGTTTTTGAGTTCGACACTGTAGATTACTCTCAGAAATAAGGCTAGATGCTAGATGTAATCTAGCATTTAACCAGAATTATTTGGAATAAATTCTATTTTGTCAAATATGGTGGCAGTAGCATAATGTTCCAGGGTTACCTTTCTTTACATAAAACCTTTTGTGAACATGGTTATAATCATATATATTCTTTCACATACTGTTAAGTTTTCACCTCAAACCTGCAGGTGCAATGGTTATTTTCAGCATTATTCTGAGTCTAAGACTGTACCACAGCCTACAAAAGCCTGGCTTCATATGAAGAAAATAGAGGTATGACGTAACCTGAACAGGGTACAGAACTGCATGTGACAGAAACTGTGGAGCTGAAGAGATCTATCTATCTATCTATCTATCTATCTATCTATCTATCTATCTATCTATCTATCTATCTATCTATCTATCTATGTTCATGTTATCCTGGGACTTG
>NW_015150482.1:2264724-2273180 GCF_000732505.1 Cyprinodon variegatus
TATCTATCTATCTATCTATCTATCTATCTATCTATCTATCTATCTGTCTATCTGTCTGTCTGTCTGTCTGTCTATCTATGTTCATGTTATCCTGGGACTTGAATGTGATGTTCACAGACCCTTTTTTCTTTTTGCAAACATGAACTGTTCTTTCTTTCCAAGGCACTATTTTTGTTTAAATCCCTTATGGCCTCTTTCATGTTGATTCCTCCTCTTGGACTCTTGGACACTTTTTTATGTCTTTGAAAGCTTCTCAACATCGAATGCTTTGATAATAGTGCCTTTAATATGTTTATTCCTTGTTGATTTTCCTTCCCCTTGACCTGTTTATTCCTCTTTGCCCTTCTCAAAGCCAAACAATTTCTTGAAGCTTTTTCGCCTATAACACTGCTCAGTGGTTTTTCTTTCTAACTCTATCACTTACAGCATGATGAAACAGTATGTCATGCTTTTGCCGTAGGGTTATTGGATATTACTGGAACCCCTAGGAGTCTCTACTGTAGGTCTTGAGTACCTATGGCATTAACTGGTATAAGGCAACCTACGTCGAACTTAGTGACTTAAAATGACACTGTCTTTGTGTGTGCCTGCGGCCGAATTAATGAGTGATTTTGTATGCATGTTTGAGCCTCAAGTCAAGCGTGAGAATGGAAGCATCAACCCTTTAGAGCAAGTACTATATATGTAAACACTACAGATTCTGTTTCCAACTCTCTATAATTAGATGAAGCATGATACACCCCACAATTACGCCTCAACACCATGTTCTCTGGAGCATCACCGCTGTTAAAGACCTACACATTAGTGAGTCTAGGAAGGCAATTAAGAAAGTGGTTAAAGGTCCTGCTTCAAAAGCCTCCCATGTGTTACTTGTATAGTGTTGTAACAGAGAACCAGCATCTGATCAACTGCAGATATCAAATGTTGTCTGTGGGTCAAGATAGAACTTTTTTACAACGCATGATTAAAAGATGTGTCCACAGAAGACAGGCTTTAAATATAGAACCTGACAAAATGAGAAAGAAAGACAATTGGAAAGAATGCTATAAGAAAAGAAAATGATAGGTACAATTACTTGATTTGGTTCATTTTTTAAATATTTTTCCTTTTTTTCCTACTTGGTTACAGTAATTAATTGTCTAATTTTGGTAACTATGAATCACAACAAGGAAAGGCTAAAGAAAATCTTGTTCAAGTACTGCATTCTATCTTAAATACATTATTTTGCTAAATGTGTTGCTTTAAAAATTGTAAAAGTGCTAAATGACCTGTACTTATACAGTGCCTTTTTAAATGAGGAGACTCCAAAGCACTTGAGATTACATTCAGTAATTCACCCGCTGATGCAAACATTTACACACTGACGGTGGCATGCTACACCTTAACCACAGCTGGCATGGGGCTCTCTGACAGAATCAATGCAGCCGTACACAGGCACCACTCACCATTACCTGAAACAGTGTCTTTCTGAAGGACACAGTGACTGAGAGAATGAGTTGGGCTATGAGAGGCCAGCCCTCCAGTTGAACAAACTCCTGTATCCTAAGATTCAGATGTAAAACATCAGACTCTGTGCAGAATTTGACATAAATACAACAACTAGTGGCCAGCCGTTTATTTTAAAATGGCCAAAAAACACAACACTAAAACCACAAATGTTTACAGACAATCCTCTAACACACTGACTCACATAGATGTCAGGCTACATTGTCCCTATTTCTCAGCTCCCTGCAGTTTGAGTTTTCTCCAACCTGCCACGGCTGTCAGACTTGTACTTTTTATTTTTCCACAAGGGAAGAGGTTCAGGGGGCTACTGTTAAGAGGATCCACATTTTGCATTATGGATGAAACTAATACAAAAAAACAAAAAAAAATCAGTTTTATTGTTTTCTTTACTACTGATGCTAGTTTTCCTTTGTTTTTGTTTTCCTGTCATTTATTGTTTGCTGCAGCCTTTTCCAAACCAGATATTCATATGAATAACCATTTATGAGGAGAAGCCTTTGATGAAATATTTTACTCAGCAACTCAGACTCAGTACAATTAAAGACTGCTGAAAAAATGCACTTGTTTGGAAAAAAAACTTGATTAAAGGCAAATACAGTATATAAAGCTTTGAACCTAACTAAAAGTAATGTATGTATGATTGAGTGACTCAGAGAATCAAATAAAAAACAACAGTTACAAAATCTACCATGTGTAGGTTTTTTTTCTTCACTTTTCATGTTTATTATAAATTGTGTTCTGAATATGTCAATTTGAGTCTACAATTTTAAGCAAACTGTCCAGATTTCTATAACGTTTTTATATGAAAGTAGGCCACAGGTTTAGGGACATCAGGATGATCCAGAGCCCTGTGTCTGTTGTCATCATGTTCTCTGTGGATCCTGCAGTCTTACAGGGTTACTGGTAACAGGCTGCGCAGAATTGTCCACTCAAATTACACTGGCAGAAGCATATCATGCTGCATTTAAGACGATCAAAAAGCTTGAGTGAGATCGCCTGACCCACATTGGCTGCTTGGGAGTAATAAGGTTATTTTCCAGGTTCTGCAGTGAGCAAGTAAAGAAGAGGGATGGAAAACACCTTTTTTAGCTGAATGTATGGGCCTATTCTCATACTTTAGACCAAAGGGTTAGAAAGTTCCACATAGTCATGATCTATAAGCTCACCCTGACCTTGAGTATATTCAAAGAAGAATGAAAAGAAGGGACGACACCTGGATTTTTTCCCTTAAAATAATTTTTTGCATTGTTTTGTGAGGAAAGTGCTGGAGAATATACAGGGAACTAATATTGAAATAGCGGACTCTTACACGTACATGGATGCTTACCTGAAGACTATCTTATACAAGAGAGACAACACTGATGCTCTTTACAGGAAGGGTCAGAGCAAACACAAATTGGTAAGGAGAATTAGATCTTTTTAAGAGTAAGGGCACTTCCAAGGCTATGCCTCTGTACTCTAATAAATGATTTTGGTGGATGGTTAACACAATCCATGCAAATAATTTAAAATCACCTTACAATATAAAGTAACAAATTAACTAGATTATAACTGTCAAATCCTTCCTCTTAAAAGTTGCAAATAATACAACAAAAAATATCTGATAAAATGTTTTCAAAAATCTGTATGACACAATCTGTAAATGTGCAGAGATTGCACAATTCAGAACAACAAAACAGTTCAAGGTTCAAAATTTGTTTTAAATTTGTTTAATTGTTTATAAAGCATCGTTAATAAGTTTTCGTTTTCTGTTTGAAAAAGTCAGCTCTTTTACTATCACAAATTTTTCTTTGTTGTTCCTGGCTAATACAATTAGTTAGGAACAACAACCTAATTACAGCACACTTTACTTATCAAATCAGAATGAATTAACTCAACCAAACTGTCTGAAAATTGTTAACTTTACTTATTTTGGTTGCTTATTTAGTTTAAATTTTTTTAATGAGGCCACCGCTTGCGACCCCAATTGGGACAAGCATGTGAGATAATGGATGGATGGATGGATGGATAAATGAGGCCATCGGCTATCTTTAGTGAAAGGGGTCTTCAATTTCAATTGGACATTTTATATGTGTCTACTCTCACCCACCTGAATAGGAAAAGAACTGAATTACCTCCCTAGTAGGTCCTCTACAGTTCTGCTAATGACCTGAGTGTTTGGACACCTTTTCTTTGTAAAATTGCGTTCTACAGTGCCATCTCAGGAGCCAAAATGCACGCTACAGTGCCCTCTACAGTGGTGTGGACACCTTTTATCTGCCTTTTTTTTCTTTTTCCTTTTTCAAAAAGTCTGTGCACAACACTGAGAAAAATAATGGGAACTGCGTTTAAAGATAACGAAAACGCAGCAAAAAAAAAATAAAAAATCACAGTGGAACAGTTTTTATGGGCACTGTGGTGTTTTTTAGGGAGAAGTTTTTTTTCTTTTTCATAAAGAGGGGAGAGTGATAAGCTGTGCTTATCTGCACTGCCTGCCCCCCATTGCTTTTTTTTTTGTGAGGTTAAAAGAGGATCACTATTTAACTATATCACTTTTCAGTCCTCCTGAAGTGGCTCAGACAATCCTCCTGAGTTTGTCCAACTTCTTTTTTGAAGAGCATGATAAGCTGCGCTTTCTACTGCCCCTCATCATTTTTATGAGGCAAACAGAGGATAACTACTTTATCCGTTTTCTCTCCCCCTGAATGGGTGAAATATTCTAAAAAAGTGTTATTGATTTTTTTTATGCACCAGTCTGCCCCCACCTGCTATGTACGTGCTGTGTGACTTAAAACTGACTGTTTTTCTGTGCGATTTCATTTAGCATTTTCCTTCAAAGCGGATGTGTTTTACTCTGTAACTGCAGCTCTCTTCCTGGCAGACCCATTAAATCACGGCTGAGTTGTTGCGTGATTTAAATAAAATAGACCTGTCTCAGTTGGAGCTATGCAAGCACCCTTACAGAAAATCGTGTCTGGTGTGCTCTTCCCCATTTACTTTCAATGAGTGCTAAACACCACAACCTCGTCCAACATAATTTTCTGTTGGATCAGATGCAAAATCAGGGCTTTAGGATCCCATCTAGATGCAGTGCAGATACTGAGAAACACATAGACAGCAGGAATGAATAACATCAATTTAGGACAGTGTCTCACATCTTTTGCCTTATTAAGCTGTTGTAGAGCTGTAGACTTTAGTGACAGTCTACTGCACTAAAGGAGCATTACCACTGGTCCTTTCTCCCAGAGCTGTTAGGCGTTATAAGCATTACTGCTACCAACTAGCTGAAAAATATTTACATCCCTGCTGTTTATAGCACATTTCTTCCAATGTTTTTTTTTTAATTGCCTGTTGTTCTTTATGCACAATCATGCACACTTTTCACAGTGTTCCATTCCCCTACTCAGTGACATATTTCATTTGATTTTGATATGCATTTTCATGGCTGTTAACTGTATAGTATTTTCTTGTGTTGTAAATGTTTCCTTCAATATCTACTGATATATTCAAATGTCCACCACAGTAATTACATTTAATGAAATAATATAAAGTATTATTCTAATATTTACATTTTATTTACAAATCCCCCTTATGTAGGTTGCAATGTGAGCTTTTTGTATTCAGAGCTTTCAAAGTTAAATTCTTTGCTTTTAAATATTTTTTGTTCTTTTGAGTGGCACAGAATCAGAATAAATTACATCAAACAAACAATAAAACTATTTGGAGATAAAACCCTATAATTTTGCCATAGAGATCACATTATTCACAATAATCTGTTTCTCTGAAACAGTCACTCTCTTTTTTGTTGTATTTCATGAGTAGTCAGCAATGACTCATCTATTGGTAATCACTGCATGTTTTAGATCTATCCTATATTTTCAATGTTAAACTACATCATTCATAACAAAGCAACAGAAAACAGGCTTTCTGGTCAATATGAGAAAGTGAATTTTGCTCTGCTGTTCTATGTCTCAACCTAATCTATGTATTTAAGGAAGAGACATTTCTGGCTCCAGCACGTGCATTTTTGTTCCTCTTGCTGCTTCAGGTGTGAACATAGCATAACAGTGGCAAGCTTCCAGCCATGGCGTCCTGCACGAGCATTGGGGGGTTGATTCGTTTATGGGGGAGGGACAAGCACACAACCATGAATGACGTGTCAGGAACCAATCGTGCACAACGGACCGTCTTTTGTGATTGGTTGGGGTTATTCATTGATTTCTCATTGTAGCTGGGACCATTTATTTTAGTTTCACTTCCAGACCTTCTATCTCACTGCTTGCTAAGCGGCTGTGGCAAGATCTTTATGCCACATGTTAGTGTGTCAGAAAAGATCTACTCCTGCACCTTTAAGTGTTCCCTGTATATTTTGAGCATTGTATAAATATACTTGTAAATGTAATAGTAAGGTTTTTAAGTAAATATAGATGTCACAAGTGAATAATTTTTTAAAAATATGGATGCTTTGATCATTCATTTTCCTGTTGGATCAATGTGATTTCTGCATATCTACAGCGGTCTCACTCCAAAATCCGTCAAAATTTATATTGGCTTAAATTTTGCCACCATATAAGCCTCCCCTGCTCTATTACTATTTATTACTACTATACTATATACTATCTATTAACCAATGGAGGCCTGAATTAGCAGTCACACCCAAACCAAAAGAGGTCAAAATGAAGCTCAGTATTGTGTGCGGCCTCCATGTGCTCCTGATTAAGTGGGGGATGGTCTTCTGCAGGATTCTCTCAGACCTGAACTAAAGCATCTGCCAACTCCTGGACAGTCTGTGTTGCAACATGACGTTGGTGGTTGGATCAAGACATGATGATTTAAATAAATCAGATTCAGGTCTGAGGAAAAGGCAGGCCATTCCAAAGCGTCAATGCTTTAAGGGCTGGATATATTCCCGCGGCAGTGTGTCGCAGTGAGCTTGCCGCAGATATTTTTGATTTACGCCCAATATTGAAGCGTGGTCTGTGCTATGTTATTCCACTGCACAACGCAAGAGGGACAATCATGAACTAGCTGTGGGTCTAGACACGGCCGAGGCAGTAAAGAAGTGGGGTCAAGTTTGTGTGACAACGGAGGGACATGAGTGCGAAAAAGAGCGGGGATCCAGGCGGAAAAAGGGTCCCAGAATTCTTGCACACCTCGATCTTCTAGTTGGTCCAACTTCACGAGTCGTTTTCGGCAATGGCGGTCATACAAACAAAACAAGCTGGTAAGGTACCAAACAGGAAATGCGCATAGTGAAGATCGGTCGTAGATTTGACCAATCAGAGGCCTCCTGTCTGCGGCACTGTCTGCGGTCACCTACAATTTGGGAGAAGTGCAGAATCTTGCAGGAACTGCTGACACATTCCAGCCACATGAGATCTATTATTTCACCAGCATATGGTTTCACAAGGGATCTGAACAACTCATCTTGGTACCTAATGGCAGTCATGCTACCTCTTGCGAGCACATGGAGGGTTATACTGCCCTCCAAAGAAATGACACCCCACACCTTTACTGACCTACTGCCAAAGTGGTCATGCTGAAGGATTGATAATCACTGTTCAAGCTGACTCCAGACTGTAATGTCTGTTACATATGCTTAGTGTGAACCTGCTTGCATTACTGAAGAGCGCAGGTCACCAGTGGCAAATTTGACAATCCTTGTTTTCTCTGGCAAATTACAAGCTTCCTGTTTGGTGTTGGGCTGTGAGAACAACCCACATCCTTGGAGGACAGGCCCTTAGACCATTCTCATAGAGTCTGTTTCCAAAAAATTTATAGACTAATGCACATTTGTGGCCTGCTGGAAGTCATTTCGCAGGTCTCTGGCAGGGCTTCTCCTGTTTCTCCTTGCACAAAGGCGGATGTAGCCTCCTCAATGTCTCTGGCCTGTCTCCTGGTGGTACCTCCAGCCTCTAGACCAGGCATGCCCAAAGTCGGTCCTCGAGCAGGCCTCGAGGACCGACTTTGGGCATGCCTGCTCTAGACACTAAGCTGACAGAGACAGCAAACGTTCCTGCCACAGCTACCACCAAAATTCAAAACATCAGCCTGAAAGCATAGGTACTGTTAATTCCAAAAACGTGTCACCAGTTTTCTATTCCATTTGCACAACAGCATGTGAATTTGTTTGTCAATTGACATCACAGAAACTTGATTTAATTGTAGATATATTGCATTGTTGACATGTACCCTTTATTTTTTTGAGCAGTGTATTTAGCCTATGTATGTTTATTAGCAAGTACACACTTTAAACCAATGAGTAGACTTTACAACAGTAAAAATTTGGGGGGCAGTGAATCTTGCAACAGATCAGGAGACTGTAACTTGCAGGTAAAGGCCATCAAGTCATAAAGTCTGTGTGTTCAGGTGTGTCTGACACCTTGCTCTGTTTTAAAAAGCAATTAAGTAAATATATGAGGGGGAAATTTCTATGCCTATTTCTATTATGTACATTCCCTATTATGTACAATCACGCTGAGCATAAATATTTATGTTAGTACATTGTGTTGGATGCCGTGTTCCACTCTCTACATACCCAAAGTATGTAGAGGGTGGAATCTTAAATGTATATTACGGTATTTAACCATATTTTCTTTTTCCTTTTTTTTGTTACAAAATCACTCTGTACACTATGAATTCATAATCAATAAATCCCAGTCATTTGTTGTAGGTAAAGAGGCTTCTGTTCTTGCAAGTAACGGGTGTTTCACATGACCAGGCTCCTAAATAGATTGACAGTGGTGTTTGTCAGTTGGAGCTGGAGACCCTAACATCACTATTTTTGGTTTAGGGTGGCCGTTCACTCAAGCATAAATAGAATTGCAAAAATACCTGAGATCTGTTACCCGCATGTAATGCTGTCACCTAAAGTTCGACTGCTGTCTTGTGCTTCAGCAGTTTCTTCCATGATTCTTCTTCGCCGAAAATGAATCATCATCATCATCATCATCATCATCATCATCATCATC
>NW_015150482.1:2273334-2277931 GCF_000732505.1 Cyprinodon variegatus
AAAAAAAAAAAAAAACACAATAAAAGAATGAAATACAGCATATAAATATAAAATGAGGCAATAATAAGAATTTGTTAAAGCTGAATAAACAACTCCACAACAACTAATCCAACTATTGTCAGCAGGAAGTCGAAACCCAGGTGAAAGATTAAAGGGATAAAATTAGGATATATGTGGGATATATACAGTAGACAGTTTCCCAGGGTGACATTGACTGGTAGCTAAACAAGAATTGATTGGGCTTTCTTGAGTCTTTACTCATTTGCAATTAATGGGCAGTTTGCAGGACGAGCTCACAGTTTAGATGGGGTAACTATTTTATATCCCGTGTGCAGTACTGCATTTTATCGCACCCCTTAATAAATATCATTTTTTTTGTTCTGAGGGCAACTGAAGGAGGTGGTCACGGAGAGCTCTTCCATCCATGCAAGTATAATCACTATATAATGAGGGCTGCAATCATATACCTTTTAAATCCTGCGTTATGCTCAAGTTGTCAGTTTGTTTTATTTATTGCATAGCTTGAATAACAGCAACTCTTGACTTTTAACAAATGGTTGTTGACTTGTTTTTGAACCAATTGTGTTGATATTGAGTAAATTTGAAGATGCCTGATCTCCCACTAAATATAATTAATTTAACTTGCACAAACTCATTTTCAAAGAATTACCCACTGACTAAATAACCATGTAGCTAGATAGTTTGGCACATGATGAGCATGATTTTTTTGCCTGAAGCTTACAGCATGAGGTCAAGTTCTATGTGTAAAACAGACAGAAAAAAAGCAAACCACGAAAGAAAAAATAATGAGAGAGCTAAGTGATATCCTGTTGAGTGATGCAAAATAAATACTTGGAAAAGAGAAGGTAACAAACATGTGATTGACATTTGCTCTGTATTTTTGATGCCTCTCAGCAGAAGATTTCTTTTGGAAAACAAAAAAAATAAAAAGTGCCTTGCTGACAGCTCAGAGACATTTGTGATCCCCACTGTACTGCCAGAAGTACTGTGCTTTAAAACACAGAAGGCTCTCCTCTAATTTGACAATATTTCCCCTAAATCCTCAATTGGCTGCAGTGTCCAAGTCTTCACCTTGACATTCACGCCAATCTATTTAATTTATAGAAGTACATTAACCTCCATATGATTCTGGAAAACAGCCAGAGATTAAAATAGGCGGTGAGAGTGATTCATTTCTTCTCTTTAAATTATTTATTATAAAAGTGCTTTTGCTGTGAAAAAAGCTTGGTTTGCTTCAGTAGGGCAGGACAGGATGAGAAGGTATTAAATGAGAATAAAAATTTAATTGGTTTACACTGATTGTCGGTGTCCTTCACAGGCATGCCAGAGGATCATGTGGAGGAAATTTGCATTGCAAATCTAGGTGTCTGGTGTTTTTCCTTAAGTATTGAGGTCAGTCACATGTTTACTGAGCAGTTCTGTGCACCTGGGTAGAGGTAGAGAGAAAAAGGAACACTTTCTCATATATGCATTGTTGAATTTAGATCAGTGGAGCATACATAAATAAATATCATGATGCAGTGGTGAACATTAGCCTAATACACATGCATTGATGTAATATACAAAAGCTCTTCCTCAGGTGACTGAAAATGTATCTGCAAGATGTGGTCAGACTCTCAACAGGAACTTTATATCCACTGTTTAGAGAAAAAAAATGATGTAGTGTATTATAGATCCGCTCCAGTGGATAATCCTCTCATTATAAAGATAAAATCATATTCAAGAATTCAGCACTAAGATAAATAAACGCTAGTTTTAACAACAGCTGTGTGTAACAAAAAAAAAAAAAGGATGTGCTGACATGAGTCACTCTTCATTTTATTCTTGCTGGGAGCACCCAGGGTGTGAGACACACAAATGCAACATAAAACCTTTTATCATACTGAAACTGGACAGGGTGGTTGTGCTCTGTTTTGTAGATATAGGTGCTTGCATTGTTAGTTAAAGGTCATGCATTGCAATGAAGCTATGTGAAAACAGTGAAATTATAAATGGGATGTTTTCTGTTTGTAGAAACAAGCCATCTGGCACTGAAGTTATGGTTGCTGCAAAGATGTCGTAAGCTGGTCCAAGACATTTTTCTGTAATACTGAAGGGGAAAGCATTTTACAGGACATGAAGCAGGCTGATTATGAAGAGATAAGTTACCATTATCATTATACAATGCTCACAGTCTACTGAGAATCTACCAGTTATCTTAACTTGCAACCAAATAGGTACAGTTTAAGGCAGGCATCCCAAACCTGGTTTAAGTTACCTTGTCATTCTTACTCAACAACATTGATAAACAATGCATTAACAACAGAGAATATAACAATATGGCATCAGAATTTAACTGTAGAATCTAGGCTTTAAGGCAGTGCAAAACACAAATAAAGTTATATCCAAATTAAATAAAAGATGTAAAATGTAAAAACACAACACAATTGAAATCTGTGGCAATTTTATCTGGAGTAGCTCAATTTGGCTTAGGGTTCAATCTGGGGCAGGATCCTTATCAGTAAAAATAAAATCATCATTTAAGATGAATTAAGACTTCGTTGGTCCATTTCTAAAAGTTTTAACATCACAACCCTTATCAAAATGGATCCATGATCCCAAAGATTTTTTAAGAGCAGAGTGAATTACTTCTAATCCCTGTTGGACCAGTGTTCTTGTCAACCCCAACACTCTGATAGTATATGAAAGTTCTATTTTAGTTTCTGGTACCTTATTCTAGTCCATTGGGAACAGGGTGTATTGGGTTGTGCCAGATTAAGCACAAAAATAAACCAGGATAAAACATTACTGTTATTGATATGTAAGATAAACAGATCCAGACAGAAAAATGGGTTCTCCTTTTTGTTTAACTTAAACAAAGCATTGCTTCATCAAAAAATGTATGAAAAGCTTTCATCTAAATGACATGGTACTTGGATGTCTTTGAGAAAGACTAAATAAATACAACTGTGAGAAAATGTGTTGTTTATTTCACAAAAAATGCAAAAGAAGGTTAAAAACGGCACTATCCTTGCATTATATTCAATGGTATCCAAGGTTTTTTTGACCATTTTAACAGCCTATTAGAAACAAACATGCTGATATATAGTTTGGTAAAGTTATTTGCACCTTATTGAACACAAATCAGAGAAAGCAAAGCCAATAGCTCAATAGCTGTCAAAGGAACTCTGAAAAAAAATATGTTAAATATGCATGGTAAGGACAACATGTTGATCTCAGTTTCATGTGACCACAGCCTCCCATATTATAATATAAAGTTTATGAGGCTGTAGTCTATGTTGTAGGAGCATAGAGGTAATGAAATAAATCTTTAATCTACACAGATTACCAATGCACATGGAGAGGGTAGCAGAGTGGGGATATCACCCTTCCAACTTGAGCCATTATAGCTGTAAAAAAAAAAAAATATATATATATATATATAAATATATATATATATATATATATATATATATATAAGGCAAAAATACATCAAACCTGATGTATCAAAAAATACATCGATTTTAATACTTTTATTATTATAATATAAGGGTCATCAGTACATTTTCCATATATTATGAAATAGATTATTTTGTCAAAAGCAAAATTGTTTACCTTAATTTTCTTCCTAATTATAATCAAGATGATACATTTATTAGAAGATATGAATTATATCCTATGTTGAATGACTATAATTTTTACCTGAAAATACTCACAGAGAAGACAAGCAACAGTTAGGGAGTTTTATTGGCATGAAAAGTTTAGACTTTGGTGCTCACGCCCTTTTGAAAGATGTACGCATAGAAAATTATAGGTGTTATGCTTGAGCAGATTAATTAGGATAGGTACCCTCCCTTAACACTATTGGTGGAATGGAAACTGAGGGGAGCCAGATGAAAACGAGGATGATGGAGGATGATTGTTGCAGTTCGGTTAAACGCAGACAGAACCATAGATGTAGAGGTCTTAAAAGTGTAGCCCTAGATGATTGACCATACCATAGGTGTGGCATGGGGTTGATAGGGTAGCAGCTGGAGCGTATCATAAGCCAATTTGATTTGAGTTGAGGCAAACTTAAGTCTTTTGGAGTTAGTTTTTTTGCCAAAGTTTCATTATATTCACTGAGGCTGCAGGATAATGAAGCATTTGAGAGAGAAACTGCAGCAGATGGTTAAGCTTTCACTTTATTTTATTGTTTTAAATCAATCACATTTGTAGAGAGCCTACTACTGTATAATCAGACATGAAACTAGCCCATGTCCAAATCTTAGAAAAGCAGATCTTATAAACATTCTGAAATTCCACCCTTGAATTATTTTGGAACAGGTTACAAGTGGAAAATAGCTTCTTTCTTTTTTTCACTTTTGGTCAAAAGACGTTTTAGACAAGTTTAAAAGATCTTTTGGTCCAAGAAATAGGCTGACTAAAAAGACAGAGGAATCCACTGCATGTTGTCTTGCAAGTTTCTGCAAGTTTTCAAAAAGAGATTTGTTGGTGCTACTGCTGCATCTCTCAATATCTTTTTCTCCAAGTTAAGATGTGTTGACCTATAACTCAGTCAGATTTGGGTTGAGGGAGAATATCTCTGCGGTGCTAG
>NW_015150482.1:2279213-2293296 GCF_000732505.1 Cyprinodon variegatus
GTCTGCAGAATCTGCTGGACCTACCTTGAATGCTGCAAAGCCTCTTCCCAGAGGGCAGCAGGGAGAACAGTCTATGGTGGGGGTGTGAGGGGGTCGGTAATAATGTTACGGTCTTGGGACACGCAGCGCTAGAAGGACATTTCTTTAATGGAGGGAAGAGGAGCCCCAATGATCTTCTCTGCTGTTCTCACCACTCCTCTCACTTTCTTCCAGTCTGAGGCGCTGCAGCTTCCACACCACACAGTGAGACAGCTGGTCAGAACACTCTCTATGGTGCTTCTGTAGTAGGTGGTGAGGATGGGTGGGGGCAGGTGGGCTCTCCTCATCCTTTGCAAGAAGTACATGTGCTTTTGTGCCCTTTTGACCAGTGAGGTGGTGTTTACAGTCCTGGTGAGGTTGTCTGTGATGTGCACCCCCAGGAATTTGGTGCTGCTGACCAACTCTACAGTTGAGGTGTTGATAACCAGTGTAGCGTGGTTAGGCCGGTTCTTCCTGAAGTCCAAGATGATCTCCTTCATCTTCTCCACATTCAGGATCAGGCTGTTGTCTCTGCACCAGTCCACCAGCTGCTCCACCTCCTCTCTGTAGTCCTGGACATTTTCGTCTCTGATGAAAATGTCTGATGGTGATGAACCTGGGGACGAAATCATGTGTCATCAGTGTAAACAGCAGGGGGCTCGGGACGCAGTGTTGGGGGGAGCCTGTGCTCAAGGTGATGACATCAGAGGTGTTCTGTCCGACATGGACTGACCGGGGTCTGTTTGTGAGGAAGTCTAGCAGCCGATTGCAAGGGGGTGTATTAAAGTCCAGCTGTACCAGTTTACCCATCAGATGCTGGGGGATGATCGTGTTGAAAGCTCCTGTGGTGAATGGGCATAGTTTTGATCACTTGGTGTCAACGGTGATTGGTAAAATCACCTGTTCTGTTCACCTGGTGTTTGTGTCAGAGAGTGGGTGATGGGGGATGTCTACATTTTGCTGACCGCTTTAAGTTTTTGGAGATTATTGTTGCGCTTGATCACGGCTCCAACCTGTGGATTTGTTTGTATGCTGTCTGCATGTTTTTTGAAGATCAATAAAAGGATCTGAACAGCATATGGGACTGAACCTTTTGAGCGCGTCAACAAGGATTCCCCTAATCAGCCGCTCGGCTACTTAGTTGTTTTGACTGTCGCCAACAGCTCCAATTTGCTTTCTCATTTTTAAATCACTATCNTCCACAATAAATCTGAATCTGGAAATAAATTTCATTCTGAATGAGAGAGTTGTATTTTTTTTCATCGCCATTACGATTGCCGCCCATTTAAACACACCCATTCAGATCTTTGGAGCAAAATAACCCCCACTGCATATCTCCAACGCCAGTAAAACATTTCCTCTTTAGTCCTAACCTTCATCCACTGGGACTAAATTTAATGTGCGGATGAACATGCCAACCCGCCCTCTATCCCTGTAGCAAAGGAGCGTTAGCATATGGTGCTGAACCCTTAACTTAACTAATATGACCATCAAAAATAAAAGTTAGGATACAAAGATTAGATGGAGGCAGAGGTGGCTAGCCCTAGGGGGCGCTCGGGCGCCGCCCTCCCTGGATGTGGAGGGGAAAAGTCATAAATAATATATATAGATTTTAAAAGTATTATCAATGTCAGTTTTACTTAATAGTATGTGGCTACATGTAATATGAATTATCAAAACAACACTTCTACCAATTGACTGTAATTCAACAGCACATTTCCACCGACAGAACGTATCATTTCTCTGCTTGGGCGCTCATTCAAAGCACCCCTGAAGTGTAGCGAAATAACCAATAGTATAAAGTTGCTAGGGGAAATTAATCAATATTTGGCCAATCAGCATCGCATTAATTAATGGCTTTGGGACTAATCCGTAACGACACAACAATAGGCCCGTAAGCATCATTATCTGGGTGGGCTCGCCATGTGTTGGGGTATAAATAAGGTCCGGTAAGTTGATCTAGTAGCAGGTGGGTTTAAGAGGAATTTTTTTGCACTATTACATTTGTAAAAAGACGTCTTAGTCCACAATTGCATAGGGGACCAACCAGGTGTCAGCGACGGGGCCCCTAAGCAACTGGAATCTCTGCTTACCGAAAGTTACACCATTGCTTTGGGGTTTCTGGAATTTTGGCCCCTGCTACAGTGATATAGATGTAGCTAGTAGTCAGTCAGGCAGTGAGGTGGAGATTATGGCGACGCCAACAGTTGAAATTGAAGAGCAGCTTTCAAACAATTCAGTGAGATCTTTACTAAGTTACCCTTTCATGAGAAGGACGATGGTGGAAAAAATCCACGAAAAGGAGCTGGGAACCTACAAGCCAGAAATAAATTTAACGCAGCGAACGGAGGAAAAAGCTAAACCCTACAACCGGACTTTTAGCGGGAGTTGGTTCCAGCGTAAGTCGTGGCTGACAGCCTGTGGAACTTAAGAGTTTTCCCTGCATGTTGAGGTGGACTCAGCCTAGACAGAAAGAGTTAATTAACCAGGAGACATGACAACAGATTCTGATAGAAATTGTAATCTTACTAGGATCAGAGAAATTGCTTAGAGTTTACAGAAGGCAGCTGCTCACCTCTCAGGATGTGGCCCCGATTAACAGTTAAAAAGCATTTTATACATCTCCAGTCTGCCACATCATCACATTTTACATCATACACGTTTGCAGATGATTAGACATCCATGACTCCAGCATTATCAAAATATTACACTTCGTTCTTAGCTGAAGGACATCGCTCTCATTCTATTCCCAAATATTTGCCACGTTCAGAATGAAGATTATAACTTTATGTCCAGACAGAGGAACTGTCTTAATTAGATTAAAACATCAGTTCTGACGCGCAACATGCAGCCAATACCAAGGTGTAATAAACTTCACACATCATCAATGATAATTATCCTAACACAACACAAAGCAGTGCTTTAGTGCAATCAAATCAAAATCTGAATTTATTTATATAGCACTTTTACAACAACCCTTAGGCACCCAAAGATGAGTAGAGTAACAACATACAACAGAAAGAGTAAACATAGAAAGCAGTAAAATCAAAAAGGTTACAAAGAAACTAAAGACTTGGGGAGTGGTGGTCTAGTGGTTTGGGCATAGGGCTTTAAATCCTGAGGTTCTGGGTTTGAGTCCCACTCCCACAGACTGCCACTCTGAGCAAAACGACCCTTAACCCCACACTGCTCCCCAAGGGGATGGGTGAAATGCAGAGGTACATTTCTCCAATGTGAGATCAATTAAGTTCAATTATTATGATGAATGAAATTGTCACAACACTGCTACGTATGAAAAGCCAGTCTGAACAGATATGTTTTGAGTTTGGACCTACAATGATCGATATCTTTAACAATGCAAATATCCGGGGGTAACTTGTTCCAGAGCTAAAGCCTGATCACCTCACCGTTTACACCTTGACCTAGCGACTTCTACTGTACCAGTATGCAGGTCACATGTAGAAACCAGCTTGACAAATGCTGTTTGACATCTACAACTGACTACCATACTTGTTGACCTCTCTTGTCATCAATCCCTACAGTTTTCGGTTGGAGTTTGGATTGGTGAAAGAACAGAACTGTCTAAAAGATGTGCTTTAATTTTCTGGTCAATTCACTTCAACATATAAACAAGATTAAATAATGTTAGTTTATATGGATTAAAGACCCAGTTGCTACGCTACGGCAAAGCTCAGTAGAAAACAATGCCCACCAGCAGTTTCATCCTTTTGTATGATCTGAAGCTGTATTATTCTAAAGAAAACAAATAAACCCAACATGATGATGGAGAAATGTACTATGAAGAAAAACTTTTCTGGTCCTTCCAAGTCAATATAATCTTTTTATTGTTAGCAAATACACAATTTTTTCACCTTTCAATGTCTTTCACAAAAAAATTTTGTGGAAAAAAAGTTTTTTTTTTTTTTAAGAAACTTTTTCATTCACCATTGCCATGTTATTTTGAAGCAGTCTGCGTTAGTAGTCTTGATTTGTATCAAAGATCTGTCTGTGTTTTCATCTGCAGCTTGCCAGATCCTCCTGCTTATCGTATGCAAAATCTATTTAGCTCTACAACTTGGCTTTTCTATCCCAACCCTCTCTCAATCATTTCAAATATTAAAATTTACATCCTGACTCTTATGGAGGACATAGTCACTGAAAAAGAAAACCGGCCATTTCAAATTCAACACTGAAATCATGCGATTTGAAATCGAATTTGAAAAGAATTTTCTATTTGCACATTTCAAATTAAATTTTAACGAGGAACTATTAATTGTAATTTTTAATCCATAATTAAATACTGGAATTTAAAAATGTATTTTCAAATTCAGTTTCTAAATCAAGATTTAAAAAACATAATTTATCAATCTGATTATAAATACTTTCCTAATTACATGTTTTAAAAGGTAATTGCTTATCCCATTTTTATTTTCTTTTTTAAGTTGTATTTTCAAACCCTTTCCATTTACCTTTTCTATGACCCTCCTTCTCCTTGATCGCACTGAAAACCAGCTTAACCAATCACGGTTGCTCCTCAGATGTAGTCATGTCCCTCATAGGTCATTTTGTTAACAAAGTGTTGCAGTCTAACCAATAAAACAGTTTAACTGCTTTGCAGTGTGCTCAGGGACCAGAAGGGTCATGGAAAAGGTAAATGGAAACTTGTTGATTGTGTATTTTCTTTACTGATAAAATTTATTTATTTAACTGATGTAATTTTTTTTTCTAATTTAGTTTTATGCATATGTAGTTATCAAGCAATTTATTCCTGCATTCACTTTCAAGTTATGTCAGAGATGATCCTCATTACAAGTGAGCATTAGGTCAATGATCTGGAAGACAAAAGAACATCAGTGCACCATAAACCAGCTAGAACCATTTTCAACCAACAAGAGTTTTGACAGATAAGTAAAAAATAAAACAAGCAGGTGCTCTAGAGCCAAAAAAAAAGTTTTTGCAAGACCTAGAATATAAAGATGGAATATATAAGTATGGAATTCTCCTTTATATTCCCTTTAAAATAGGAATTAAAACATACAGGAGCGGACTGGGTTTAAAATTCGCCTGGAAGCTTGGTTTGGAGGCTTTTGATTGCACAGTATTAGCAGTATAAAAAAGATTTTTCTCCACCAATTAAAACCACATTTGTCTATATATAAGTCTACATATGTCTATATCAAAATAAAAACCCTTTTTCAGTTTATTTAATTTTACCAAACAAACAGGTTTCAGAAAAAAATCATAGAAAATGAATAAGAAACAACTGAATCTATATCTGGAAATACAAAAAAAATCACTTTTCACCTGTGTTTTGGATGAAAATTAATAGGTTTGACTACAATCCTCAGATGTCAAGATATTAAAATAATCCTGTGCAAAGATTTACTTCTAATCCAGCCCTGCACTATTTGGCACTCTTTTTTTTTTAAAGGTTCCTGCTCAACTGTCCTGTTTCTTCTCATCCTCATCCTCTTCTATCCCCCTCTTTCATCCTGTCCCTTCTCATCTGTCTCCTTCTCACTCCTTTTCTTTCCCCTCACTTAAAACTTTATTTCCATTCAGCTGGATCAATTTCATGACCATTAACACTGGTTTACTTAGGACAATAACAGCAAAAAAATTAAAATAAGAAATACATTTCAGTGTTAGAACTCAAATATTAACAATAACATCAGATAAGCAAAACATAAATGAGTAAATCAACTTATTTTTTTTTTTTAGCCATTTAATACAATGATATAGTAGAATAGAAATAAAACTATAAAAAATGAATGCCTTTTTCTGGTCAGTCAGTATGGGTTTCCTTGCTTCAATTCTCTTCAGCTGTTTCTCATTTGGAAGTCATTACTCTCACCTGCTCTCAATACCTTGTATCCTCCGGTTATCATGTATATAAGCTGTGTGGTTTTCTGTTCTCTTTTCTGGTTTCTCCTTTGTTTTTCCCCTTCCCAGATGTAGCTTTCCTTAACTTCTTTGTTGTTTCCTCTGATAAATCCATTGCTATCGAGTATGGTTGTATTTGTCCTTTGCCAACATTAAATCCTTTAATTCTTAATCCTGCTTCCAAGTTCATGTCTGCATTTCGGTCCTGCAACAGCACATTATACATGACTGGGACACTTGGGTTGTTTACAACATCTGCTGTTTATATCATGCAAAAATCTTCATAATGAAAAATATTTACTGCAAAAAAAGTGCAACAAAGCAAAAATAATTCATGCACTCCTGATTTGAAAACACTAAATGCTAAAGTTTAACAGTATTTTTCATTGTAAAATTTAGTTTAACAACAACATTCTTGAGATATGCAATGCTTAGCTCCATTATTTAGAAGTGCTAATGTATTACAGTTAAATAAAATTGGTTATGAAGAGCACTTCTGGAAAATATCTATTTTGTATAAAGTTATCTGCAAACAGACTCTCTTTACATCTCCTCCAATTCCCACTCATATTTTTCCTGCATAAGCATTGATATAACTCACCATTTTAGGTCCCAAATTATGTAGGTGTATGGCATTTCAAAACAGTGGTCCTTCTACTCTTTTGAAATTTAAGCATCTGCCTTTCTAAAGGTCTCAGCACAAAAATGAGGCCAGTTATGAAATGTGGGGTTAAAAGAGGTGGTAAAAACGACAGCTACAGTATTTTCAATTATCATAAAAACTCTGCAAAGTTGAGTAAATGCAAAGTTTTAGATCTTGATTTTAAGACTTGATGAATTAAGGGTGACTTCTAAGCCATAGAATTGCTATAATTTCAGTTGAATTTGGTAAAATATGTATTTTATGACCCAAGTTAAAGAAGCCCTTGAACTGACCCTCTCTTTTCCTTCTTGGTGAGCTTTGTTTAGACTTTCCTGTTCACTAGAGCAGCGGTCCCCAACCACCGGGCCGCGGACCAGTACCGGTCCGTGGGTCATTTGGTACCGGGCCGCACAGAAAAAAAAGAAATGTATATATATATATATATAATTTATCGACGATCAGAGTCTGAGTAATGTTCTATTTTGGTTGTTTTTCCAACCAATCTATTCTTAGAATCTATCCAGCTAACAGCAGTTCTCCTCCAAACTCCATCATCTTGACTGAATACTGAGGCTGTTTAAATGCCTGTCAAAATTCTTGCGCTCCCTGAACCACTTCCCGAAGCGGTCACGTGGTATCACGGTAGCGAGGCCTCGGGCGTCATCAATTTTGGCCCCTTGTGTAAATGAATCACATCTCGACAAGCGCTTCGGGTAAACACCCCCTCCATTACTCAACACATGCTTTGAAGCATCGGTGTTAGGAATCCAGTTTGTGTGGGTTGTGTTGTTTCTCTCCCTCCACCACAAGGTGGTGCCCTGTCCTCGTTCGTCCTCTTGCACAGCTGCGGCTGTTTGACCATCACTGAGGACTATTTGAGCAGTGGACTGTCACTACCTCGGCGCCAGAGTGTTTGCCAGATTTGGGTAATCTAGCCAAGCTGAGATTAGCTGAGTCTAACTGAGTCTTTGTTTCACTGAGCCTAACTTTGTTTTTGTCTTTGCCTTTCAGCAGGAAGCCATCCTGCAGCTGGATGTTTTGGCCTTCTTCCCCTGGAAGGATTGTTTCGAGTCTCACACTGAGCAGGGGATTAACCTCCACAAGTTCCGTTCAAGTCCTCCTGGATTTCCAAGTGACAGTCCGTTCCATAGCTCCTCAGGATCCAACCAAGTCAAACCTGTCCGCCCTCCAACGGGTTCCTACCTCTGGATAAACCCACACTGACTGGATTCTGGGAAGGAAGTTTTCTTCACTAACATGAATCCCGTTTTCTGTGTTTCTCCTAGTCATCGTTCGAAGTTCCCACGGACCCTGAACTAACCTCTGATATTTCCCTTCCCACTTCCAGTTCCAGTTCACCAGTACACTGGGTTTCCTGAATCCAACCCCCGTTGATCTTTTCAATAAACCTATTCAACTTTTACCCTGGTTGTCTGAGTGGTTTACTGCATGTGGGTCAGATCTCTTAAGAAAATCATGACACTCGGCTCACCTCATAACATCACTAGTTTTCAGTATTATGTTTTTGGACATTGATTCTGTTGCCTTTGGGATTTCTTTAAATCTGCAAGAACCCATCTCTACCTCCTCATTTCTGCATTTGGTTCCTCAAGCAACTTCCACCCAACCCTGACAATAACTGATCTAACAAATTAAACCAGAGATTACAAAAACTAAACTAAGATAAATTTAAGCTAAGAGATTAAAGAATAAACTAGACTGCAGGAAAAACACCTATTTAAGTAGAACATGGAAAAACAAACTATAATGGCAAGAACCAAATAGCAAAACTAATGACAGGCTTAAGGCATGACCAAAACAGGTAATTCCAAATGTAGAACATTGAGTCTAAAAGTCTATCTTTAACTCAAAGTAAAAACTATTTGCTAATAAACTGTATACATAGATGTCTTATAGTCCTATCTACATGACCTGGGTTTAATTTTAATAATTTACTGCCCTTTTGTTGAAATCTTTTTGTGTCTAAAACTATTTGTTTTGCACCCTCCTCAGGTTTAAATGGGGTTACTGCAACCACATTTTTGCTATTTGCTTCCCGGTGGATTCTGAGTCTTACTGTAATCCAGTGAAACTAATGTCAGGATCTTTATCCTGGGCAGCTGCTCTCTGGTGACTCTCTTCTTATGGGTGAGGAGCTTCACTTAGGGACCAACAAGGAATAAAATGATTGTCTTATAATGGAAAATAAGCTGTGTAATTCCTTATTATAAAAGTTCATAGAATGGTTTAAAATTGAATAAAAGTTTAACATAATCAGCACAATCTAGTATAGTTGTTGGACATTTCTTTGGCTTAAATCAGTGACATGACCTATAAGCTATTGGTAAAAAACAGAAAATCTAAACAAAAAAAATATCACAATTGGACAAAAAGGAGTTTGCCTCATCTTTCAAGCAATGACTTGACATTAATTTAGTGGCATTTGGTCACAAGACATGAAAGGTATAATTTTTTCTTAACAATAGTGTTTGGTTATTCTATAAATTGATGGTTCCCATGACAACCACTGAACGTGGAAGGGAGGGAGCAGTCACCTAGAATCTGTGGGGCAGCAGGTCAAACCAGTACAGCTTGGAGCCTCAGGATTCCTGCACAAAACCTTCCCCTGCTTTTCCCCCATTGCCTCAATCTCTGATGAAGACAGTAGAGAAAAATACTCCATCTCTTACACCTACTCCATCACAAAACTGTCATCACTATGATTGCTTTGCTCAGCATTTTTGTGTCACTGTAACAAGCAGTGGTGTGCTGTTGTCAATCACAGCTGGGACCTGACCACCCCCATTCCCTGGTCTTCCAAGCAACACCTTCCAGTAGGAGTACTTTTGAAATATGAAGATGGAAGCATGGCTCTAGAATGAGATGACTGTACTTTAAAAAAGCTCAACAAGCTGATAATGAAAGCCTGTTCTTTGGACTGTTCAGGGGCCTTTAGAAATGTTCAGGACAAGGATTTTAGTACAAAGATTGATGTTTAAAAAGCAACTGTAGGAGACCAGCCAAGGGCCCATCATTGAAAGGCGGGACATTTTGAATGGCTACCACTGTAAAACCTGCAGGACAGTAGATTTTGAGGACCAGGTTCGAAATAACTGCTCTAGAGCAGTTCTAACAGCAAACTGTTAGAACATTTAATGACCGTTTAGGATCAAGTATCTTAGAATAATTTAGCATAATTTATTTGAAAAATCCATGCCCTATTAATTTTAACTTTCGTTGTTGTTATATGTGTAATTATTTGCAAGTCATAATAATTATCACAAAGCACAGACCACTACTATTGCCTAAATTACTTTCTAATATGACTGATGTGTTAATAATAGATGCTTCACCCTTAATTAACGCAGTGAAATACACTTTGGGACACGCTTTGCATCATGTAGGATATTGTATGTCATCAATTTGTGCATTGACCCAACTGCTTCTCAGTTCATCAAAAATGCTTTCTGTTACAAAACTGATTGGCCATAACAGATGATAGTCTAGCTTTTCTATTATCATGCAATGAGAACTGACATTGTCATCCTGTTCAACAAGCTCTCACAGTGCTTTTCAGTTTTTAAATCAAGCATGCATTTCTGCTTCTGTTAAATGAAAAGAAATGTCTTCAATTTCAAAGTCATGTCAAAGCTCTAATGTGGTCAGTTCTGTGATTGGATTGAGCTCTACACTCTTGGATTGGCTGGCTTTATTTTTAGTGCTTGTTTTTCAAGGCAGCGAGTAGTTGGAGGGCACAAACTGGTTGCAGACTTGACTGAGACTCAAATTGTCATTTTGAAAGTGACAAGGTGCTGATTTGCTCGCCTGGCACTGAGCGATTGGACATCACTCTTGACAAATGGGCAGGGGAACAAAACTGGCAGGATGCAAGCAAAGACAAAATGCCTTCAGCCAGAGTTTTTTTTTCTCCAATTGGTTATCAGAGCTGTACAACAGCTTGTTAAAATTCTGGAATTTACTGATGGAAATAACACATTTGCTTGACAGTATATCTGCATAACCTTTCCTTGTAAAGTAAAAAATTATAGTAAGTAAATTTATATGAGGAAGCCACATAATTGTGATAGTTGCCAATTCTTTGGCAAATATAGAATTTTATGTTATGTTATTTACTATTTACTTTATATGTATATATATATATATATATATATATATATATATATATATATATATATATATATATATATGCAGCATACACTCACCGGCCACTTTATTAGGTACCCCATGCTAGTAATGGGTTGGACCCCCTTTTGCCTTCAGAACTGCCTCAATTCTTCGTGGCATAGATTCAACAAGGTGCTGGAAGCATTCCTCAGGGAGTTTGGTCCATATTGACATGATGGCATCACANTATATATATATATATATATATATATATATATATATATATAAACACACGGGACCCACTGTGGTGCAATTTTTAGCACTGTTGCCTTGAAGCAAGAAGGTTCTGGGTTTGATTCCCTGCCTGGGGTCTTTCTGCATGAATTTAGCATGTTCTCCCGGTGGATGCATGGTTTCTCTCCAGGTACTCCAGCTGCCCTGGTACAGACTGGTGACCTGTCCACGGTGTACCCTGCCTCCTCTCACACAGCGCAACCCTTGACAAGACTAAGTGGGAGAAGATGAATGGATCAATATATCACCTATATATATATATATATATATATATATATATATATATATATATATATATATATATATATAAATAAACATATATTTAAAATATATATATACAAATAAAAGTTTAACAGTTGTTTTTTTCACTTTGTAAATGTCAGAGGTGGATAATCCAGGTCCAGAAAGTAAAAAGCCTGCCTAGCTTTCCTTAACCATGCTCACTTCACTCTGTGAAAAACCCTAATCTGTGTTGTGGAGCAGGAAATACAAAAAGTTTGAAATGCTCTCTGCACTAGTTTTTTTTACTTTCTGGACCTGGACTCACCACATCTGGGTCATGTGTTTTAAATTAGGTTAAACTTTTTACTAGTGGTGGCACACAAATAAAAATTTTTATCACGTTAATTTACAGGGTCAGTAATTGATTAATCTAAATGAATCGCATTTTAATCCAAAACCATATTTCCACAAAACAAATCACTTTTTCAGTTCAAAAACCAATCAATAATTATAAAAGCACAACACCACATATAATTAATGTTTTCAGTCCAACTAATAAAGTTATTCACCCAGCTGATTGGTTTAAAGTTATTATATTTAGCCATTTTTTTTTAGAAACCTTTGATGGTTTATGCAATTTTTTTTTTACTTCTATAGAAATGCGGACATTTCATGAACATTAATTATAGCACAATTCTTTCCACAAGATATGGTACAAAATATGTATAACACCTAGACATATAATATTGCCTGTAAATAGAAGATACAGTTTTATTTTAATACTGATGGAACTATGACAGCTTAGCTCTTCATAAAGCACTGCCTTTAGGAGCTTAACAATTGCTATTTAATGTGCAGCATTTAGTGCAATTAAGAAAATTATGACTCTGGCTACTGTTACTCGTTAAGCCATTTACTTACACAAATAATCCATGTTCCTGGTTCTAGTTCCTTCATAACTCCCTGCACTGTTCAGATGTATCAAAGACCCACTTTTGCCGTAGCTTAAATATCCATATTAATTTAAGGTATTCCGATTTTCCCCGTGGTTTTTAAGCTTAAATACCGCCAGTTAACTCCTGCAATGCGGCTTATGCATCAGATTTACAGGTGTACTAGAAACAGCAAGTACAAAGGTTCCTGCCTTGAATTTTAGTATCTATATAAGGTCATGCTCTTTATTGCATACATTTTTAATGCATCAAATTGTTTCAACATAAGTAATTGAAATTAACATGATACGTTTTACTCATTTCAAGGTGGTGATGTAATTTCTCTGACAGCTGATAGATGTTCTTTGTTACATATACAGAAATATTGCAGTGCATGGCCTTAAATCATCTTCCCATCGAAAAGAAGTGTTGTTTATTCAATGACAGTGCAAAGAGTTGCAACAGAGCTGCTGCTGACAAAAAATATTGCGGGAAGGTGTTGCAGCAAGTCATACAAAATTATTCAAATTAACAGCTTTTGTTAATTATTTTTTCATTTCCCGAAGTTGGAAAGCTTGGACTTACAGCAACTCTAAATAACTGAAAACTACCCTAGTTAGCCTTAATTATTGCCAACTAAGGTAATTAGTCATAAGGGAATAAAATGCTGGATGTCAATATAACAGGCTAAAGCTATAAAAAAGGAATTGATGTAATTCATATAAGTATGTATTTTTTGCAATGGCTCCTCTAAAACACAGTGCCTGTGTGTGTTGTACTTCACTTTATTGATATCCTTGGTGTGGTTCTTAAAACAAGATAGAAAAATTGTTATAACATTTAGTTTTTATTTAATGATAAAACATATTGGATAGAACATTTACAATAACAAGACATTCAAATTTTAGTTACAGGGAGTTAACAATTTAAAAATCTAATTCTGTTTCGCATAACATAATAAAATGGGAAAACAACAAAATTTTGCTGCCAGTGACATTCACCAAGCCTGAGTCAGGCTGATACTTCAGCAGATGAGATTTTGGCAGACTTTGGTTTCCATCACATCCTCCTGTGGAGAGCTAATGCATTATTCAGTCAGCAAAAGAGTAGCGCACCCATTCTCACTCATTTGCCAAGGCTGTGGTCAGATGCTACATTCTGCTGTCCATGATTTTTTTCTTTTTTTATTCACCTGGAAGAATATGTCAAGATAACCTTCATCCCCACCAAACATACATAATAAGGGACCAAAATATTAGAAAATCGGGGGGGAAAAAAACAAAATCTAAACTAGACTTTACACATAAATTAAAATATGTGTTTGATGGAGATTTACAACACTTCTTTTAAACAAATTCTTTGATTTGTAATATTCTCTTGTGTCTTTGTGCCTCCTCCATTTATAGTATAGCAATTTAATGGAATAGAAATAAAACATTGTGAATATGACCTTATTCTGTGGCAAAACTAACCCAAGAGTTAGAACACGGGTCATTACTTAAAAAAAACCAGTAAATCCTCTTTCTATCTACTTTTGGTGGCAACATAGGTGTTTTTCTATAGTGAAAAGTACATCTGTATTATATACAGTTTCATTATAAATGTAGGTAGATACTCGTTGTTTTTTTTAAATACAGCTCTAAAATGTATGAGGTGTATTTCTATTCATCCACTTGCAATGATAGGACCGTAATAAAATCTAGTTAAAATAAATATTTTAGGATTTTAAACTCAAGTTCTTGAGGGCATTTTTAAATATGCCCGTGGCCCAAACACCTTAATCAAATGACTAAATTAATTCCTCAGCATGCATCCAGGTTCTGTAGAGCCATGCTAATGACCTGATAATTTAATCCTAGCATGTTAAAGCAAAAAAGCGCAGGACACTTGCCCTTGAGAACTCGAGTTTGACTCCTCTGATCTAATTTGTAAACATAATCTGCTCATGTGTAATATGTACACATCT